>NC_053405.1:19957759-20557759 GCF_016859285.1 Xiphias gladius | reverse complement strand
GGACAGCAAGACTGGCAGACCCTTTGTAATCACTAGGTCGCTGGAAGTTGCTGGTACATGACCTGGGGATAAGCTTTCCCTGAGATGGTAAATTCAGGACATGTAGTAATTCCGGCCAGTCAGCAAAGGCCGAGTGATAAAACCATCTCAGTCTGCTGCCATGAGAGAATAAATCTGAGATTCAATGTCTATATTGCTAGAAAACAAAAAAATTACTCTCAAGTGTAAGAAGATGAAGAAACGTTGTGGGTGATTTATCAAATTGTATTATCAAACCCTATCAAACCCCTAGATATTGCATATAGGCAAAGATGAAAGGAAATAAATCCAGCAAACATAATGGTCTACTAAAGTCCAAATTGATCAGAAATGTCCTGAAATACACGTATACAGTATGTGTGGGCTTAGTGAAAAAACTTCTAAGCACAGTGTTAACAGACGCCTGTTATGCAGCTTCAAAAATCTTACCAGAACAAAGGGGTTTGCAGTTTCCCAGTTACCTACTAAGAAACCAATCTGACAGACACTGCCAAATTTCTTGCTAACAGAAATAAAATGTGGATTAAAGGTCAATTCTTGTTGAAAGAAACAGTGACCTTTCCGAGGCTATAAGACCACTTGATAATATCTGTACACATCATAGAAAGGTTGCACGCATGAGTAAATGCAGTAAAGCAGTGCGAACATTTAGAAGCTCATGGACAGCAGACAAGATACAGTAGACTGTAAATTAGGCCTCAGAGAGATGGAGCGTGGACAGCAGCCAGAGCAAAGCTTAAGTAGCGTTGCACATAAATTGCTCACTAGACAGCTCTTGTACAATATTACAACTTTAGAACAATAAAGGGGCAAAGAGGGTAACACCTCATTATCATTAGACAGGGATTAAATCGATAGATAGCTGCTGTTAAAATGTGCTGGCATGAAAATTTGAAAAGTACAAACCTGCAGCTTCCAGTTTACAAAGAAAAGAACAAAGCTCCATAGAAGGTAAGCAATATTAAAACTATATCAATAAAATGGGCAAACATATAGGCCAGTTTCAAGATGAAAAAATAATCAAATGAGAGAATACCAGACAAATTCTGATGACACGCTGAAACTAGATCAAACTGCATTTTGTTCAATCTACAGCTTCATCAATATTCCTTCTCAAAACAACAAGCAATATTCTAATTAGTTTGTGCTTCTGCTCCTAACGCTGATTCAAAATCCCCCAGAGGCCATCCTGTCTGCTACTCCGTTATCTAGAGGACCAGTTATTTGGACAGCCTTTAAGCTATTAAATCAACTTGCCAAAAAGTCACAGTCATAGTTGGATAACCAACTAGTACATCAGCCTTGAAAATCCAATCAGAGGCAATAGTAATGGAGCAGTCACATTTGACCTGTTTCACATGTCAGTAAGTGGCATAGTTTCACATAGACTCTTAAAATAAAAATAAATGACCTGCTGACTGCTATAATCACACACACAAGCCAACACTAAGATAAAGAGGACCAAAAATTAAAGTGATTTTCGGTCCTCTTCTTTTCAATCAGTGCACCGATTGAGGCTAAATATACTGCAATTGTACAAAAAGCTGTTAATGAATCATATGATAGTCAGGAGAGGAAGGGAGGTGGGAAAAAATGAGGAGAAGCTAGAGGAGGAGAGGCAAGGAAAGCGGAGGACCCATTAGAAAGCAGAGTTGGCTCACTATAAATAGGCCAGTGCCTGTCTGGCTGTGAAGGGGTGACAATCAAATCTTTCGTAGTCACGCTGGAGCCTTCTGACAGCTTTCCCAGCTTTTTGGTGTTTCGACTGGCAAAGCATACACAAGACTCAGCCGTAAAAACAACTCACATCTGTATTTATAGTCATACAATATCACTTTTTAACATAAAGCCCCACACCGTGTTTAAATAAACTCCCTTACCAAATTTCCATGAAGACTTTTAACACTGCTGTTAGATTGAAAATCCATTCTTTATGAAATGGGTAATGGGAAAATGCCTTATGATGCATCACACCCTTATAAGTAAAAGTGTATATGGCTGATTACACCCAAAATGCAGTTTATGCTGTTCCAACATAAGCAAGTAATGGTAACTATTATATCCATTCATATCAGTTTAAGATAATTTAGAGCACAAAGACCAGCCGATAACACTTAAATGTAACTCCTTTATATCAGCAATGACGACATCAGTGGATTAACTGGGCTAATTATTTTCTGTGGCTCATTTACAACCTCAGCAAACATTTGAAAAGATTTATATACAGTCATTGTATTGTATTGTATGTCATGTTTCATCTCAAAGCTAGACCATGGTACCTGTGTGTAGAATTCCTGAACCAGCGATGAATAAGACTGGTCTGTGGTCGGGTTGAGGCAGGGCTTGTAGTCAGGCTGGATGATGCGTATGGCTTTCAGCACCATGTCTCTCTCATCTTGTTGGAACAAACACTGGCTGAACAGATCGTCCACAGACAGACCATCCTCCTCCATCTGACTCAGGCACCTGGATATACAGGGACATACAATCAGCGTATCAGCTTTTAATACATTTCAGTGTATACTTACTGTGCTACGTGATACCTGCAGAGGGTAGAGCAAGGCAGAAAAGGCCAATCCTATGTTATTCATGTCTGACAGGAGCAAGTGTTTTAGTATACGGTACTGGCAACAGACAAAGATGGCTTGCTTCATAAGAAGTTATTAGAGTTAGCTAGATGGTTGTTCAGGTTTAATGTTCATATTACTGGCCCATAAGATGACACAAGAGGTACATTTTCATTTATATGGGAGATTATGGTTATATGAGGAACCAGACTTCACAACCTTCTGACCTGCCTGTTGATGTGGGAATGGGACTAAGATAATCACATAACTTTCTGGGTCCCTGATTAATTCAGCTTTAAAAAAAAAAAAAATTAAAAAAAACTCCCCTGGAGGTTGGATCCTTGTATACGTCTCAACTACCCTGATCGACAGTTGCAGAATATCAATTTAAGTATTTGCACTGACAGGCTTATCTGTTTGACTTAAAGTATGAGTTTGATCCAGAGGCAGATGGGCAATAAGGACATCAGTGAAATGTTTATTTAAACTGAATCTCCTAGAGAGAGCACAATCTCCATGACTGGACTGCAGAATGCAGATAATGCCAATGTGCAATCAGTCCCTGGAATACAAATGAGAGGTGTAATAACATGATTATTTCATAACTCAGTTTGATATATGATACCTAAGAAGGGCAGTGAATGAATATTTTCAGCCTGGTGGATCTTTTTTCTTCTTTGATTGGTGGGATCCAGCGGCTAAAGATACATATTTGCGTAAATTATTGAATGAATGTTGATATGTTCTCTAGCTGTACATTAAGGGGGAGCACAAACAAAAAGGTGGGTTACGACAAATGATACATATCAATGTCTGGCAAAACAAAGTAATAAACTGTATTATTAGCAGTGCATTTCACACACTGCTTCATTGTACACTGGCTTAATTTGGATGACTGAATATCACCCAAGTACTGTGTGCTATTTGTATGACCTTTTGTGTACACTATGCAGTATTTTTTTATTGTGTAATTACAGATATTGTACATCTACAGGGGGGAAAGCTTGTTAGTGTCATGCACACTTTGTAGCCTAAACCATGTTTGGTTGCACTGCTCCCCAGAGGTTAACATCAAAACTCCAAAGGATAGGCCAAGAGACAGTAGTGATGAAAACCTATTTATCATTGAGCAGAGAGGATAACAGAGCTTCGTCCTGCACACCTTTTCCTCGAGACATTATAAATAACAGCACGCGAATTACCATCTGGAGGAAACCCTGGCTCAGCAACTTCCACCAACTTAATCAAATCAGAAGTGAGCAGGGCATTGCTAATGAATGACTGAATAAAATAAAAGAGGCACTGTAATACAAGACACAAGTCATTTGCCTACCATTTAAAGTTTTGTAGTGTATGTGTGGAAATATTTCTAAAGCAAGCCTAAGTGGTGAAATTTTTTAGAATTTTCACTCATGTCTCAGAGTCTCTTGTGATGCAACATGCAATTTTGGTCTGCGTAAATGAGAGAGCCTTGAACAAAGAGAGGATTAGTCTGGGTGCTAACAGTGTGGTCCAGAGTAACAAAGAGGGCAGAGAGGTTGAAAGACAGAGCATAATCAGCCCGGTGACTGCCCTGCTGCACCCTAGGGAGCAAGGAGCTCTGGAGGACACAGCACTTAAAAAGGGAAACCTTAAAGGGATAAGTGCGCGTGAGTCAGTGTGTGCATTTGTGTGTGAGAGAGAGACAGAGGAGAGGGGAACGGATTGGTACACTGAGGGCAAGGATGCTGCAGGGGAGACTTCAGAGTCGGGCTATAATAAAAGGGGGAAACAGTAAAGAAAAGAACTGGCAGACAACAAACAAAGTGAGTGACGGAGAAAATGATCATAGTGAGGAAAGTAAGAGCAAAGAGAGGCTGCTTGGCCAGAGACTGAGGAGGAATGCACCACTGCAGAACAACAATGTCATATGAGCATCATCTTACAGAGATCGATGGACCAACCAGATACCTACCACCAACCTTCCTGCTCTGCCACCTGTCCTGCTATTGGACCATGCTGCATAGGGTGATGTCCCCGAGGTTCAGGAAGAAAGTATGTGTGTGTTTCTGTGTCCGTGTGTGTTGTTTGTGCAATAGCACTTAATGTGACTGAGGCTGATGAAGCTCTCTAACAACTAATCAAGCCAGTGGGGACATGGGGGAAATTATTATATCTCATCATTTTACTGCAAAATCATGTTGTAGAAGTGGGCTATTGTTCATGGTGGGATTAGAAGCTAGCTCTGTCCAAATTCACAGGCTGCCTTCATCAAAGGACATAGCCTAATAAGGTCAAACCTTGAGGACTGGAGGTTGTAGGCTGAACCTGTACTCCCTTACCAAGTGAGGAGTTATAATATCAAAGAGACCAAAACTAATGGTGAATTCAGACAGTTCTTGTCAAGTCATTACCTCAAAATTCTCAAAAAGTCTACCAAGAGGTGGTTTTTTCAAATGGTCAAGTGCTAACTACGTGTGGTATAAACACAGTCAAGTTTCCTTATACCTAAAAGTTGTGACATTTTTCAATTCAATTCAATTTTATTTATATGGCACCAAATCATAACAGAAGTTATCTGGAAGCACTTTTCATATAGCGCAGGTCTAGACTGTACTCTTTACAATAATATTTACAGAGACAAAACATATCCAATGAGCAAAAACTTGGTGACAATGTAACTAGTTAATTGTAAATATTACAGCCTAATAGATACTGAATTTTTGAGGGTTATATGGAGATCTAGAAAAAGATATTTGAGCATTAAAAACAGATTAGAAAGTTGTATATCTGTTGAAATTCTTTTTTTTTTTTAAACATAAACACATTATATAACCAAATATTTTGAATAAGGAGATATGTACTCGAGCAAGGTCCAAGAAATTTGCCAAGTGATATAAGCTTAATGCAGATACTATGCATCAGTATTTGTCAGCTGATAAATTAAAAAAAAACAAAAATGCCATATTAAGTTTATTTACAGTAATTTAAAAACAGTGTCACCATGACATAGCTTGTTCACCAGAGAACACTAATAATTTGATTTTTCAACGGCAAAATGTCTTGCTTAGTACAATGTTGGTCCTGTCTAGAGGACTCTTATCAAGGTTGTTTATCATATGTATTTATGTTTTAAAAAAACAACTTTTGGCTGGTACAATTTTATCATAACCTTTAAACAGGATCAGCCTCAAAAATACAGTTCAGTTCAATTCAGCCTTTATTAACAACACGGCTGATGGAGGGTTTGTACAGTATTGGTTGGACTATAATATGTACTAAACTGTAAATATATCCATTTATTCCATGTATCTGCAACAACTTATGTGCTGATGAACATGTACAGTGGAGTTTATGTCTGGTGTACCTTATTTATACCATGCATTGTCTTTTTTCCATCAGTCCAGTTCATATAAGTGTCAAACTGTACACAATTACTTGGTAAATACTGTAAAGTGAAGTCAACTAACATGGATTTGATTAGCGTTAACAAGGACTGCCTGAATTCTTTTGACCCGTCAACAAGGGATTTGGGGATACTGAGGGCCACAAGGGAAACACCATTTGGAGTAAGACACCCCTGTGAAGGAAGCAAGCTGAACTGGGACACAAACTATGTATCTTAATTCAAAGAGGGCATGCCTAAAATTGCATGTTCAACAGTGTCTTTATATCGACACGTATTAAGGTAAATGAAACTAACAACCACTGTGCCCTGTATTTACTCCTGCTATAATATAATAAGTCCAGACTAATGTCAGGCCCTTCAAAAGAAAAAAAAAAAAAAAGAAAATTCAATATGAGCTCTGCCACTGCCTGGGCAGCAGGCCAACTAATTGTACTGGCAGCCATCAAACAGGCACACACACTAGGAGACATGTAGTCTTGTGCTGGGGGTGTGAGTTGTGCCCAGCGGGGTAATGTTTGCTAAATGTCATGTAATAAATCTAAGGGTGGGACTGAAACACAGTTAGTGACATAACAACGCAAGTGACTTGTCAGGATGACCTAGTTACTGCAGAGACACAACTGCGCTACTAGTTGTCAAGGATATCCTTGATGAAAAAAGCTGCAAAGACTTGCTAAGATGTCTGAGCAAAAGTAAATGAAATACCCCTCAATGCATTGTATGTAGGGTTCTGCTGCCATGTAACTGAATTAATCTAAACCAACCTCATTAACACTGTGTCAGTATGCTGACACAGCCAAAACTATTTTTAGTGGCCTTGTGAAAGAAACAATAATTAATACAGAAGTTTCCGCAATAAACAAAAATTTTAAGACACAATCATGCCACGCTGGGTTGCCATGGAAACAACATCAGCGATTATGGCAAGGAACTGGAAATAAGGTGCAAAGCGTCAGGAATACTGGTAGCTGTCATCTTAATACAGGAGACACTGAACACTGTTTAGCAATCAGAAAAAAAACACAAATAAGACCACAAATTAAAAGCCAGAAACACAATAAGTGAGAAGTCTTGATTTGCTTATTAGGGATGATCTGAAAATAGGGTATTGTGAGATTAACGCCAGGATACACTGGGGACAATGCTGTTGAGCTGATATACAGTGCCTGTTTCCTCTTGGATCCAATTGTTTTCTGACATTTTTGTGGTTGCAAAACTGAGATGATGCCCTATTTATTATTTTGATTGGTAGGGTAAAAAATATGTATAAACACTGTGCAGTAAACTGTCTGAAAATAAGCATCCTTGTCAATATTATATTAGGATTCAAAAGTCATTAACAGTGACAGTCATAACTAAAGTCACAAATAAAAAGTCTGTCCGAGCTAAAAGGAAGTCACAAAAGTTGTGGCAGAAGATTTTGGTAAAAAGAAAACCATGAGGACAGCATGACACCTGCTGGTTAGTCTGTGCATTGCCGCCATGCCCTCTTTTTAAAACTCTTTAAAAGTCTCTATACCCCCTCTTGTTAAATACCAAATGATACTGATCAAATGTTTGTAATAATCCTTGTTAATGGGTGTTGTGTGTGTGTGCACATACCTAGTGATGACTTTTGGGGAACAGCTGGGATTGCGGCCCATACACTCCAGAGCAGCACAGTAGGATCCCAGATTTGGCTTCAGACCAGCCTCTTCTAACAGAATAAACATGCGGCCAATCTGATTTAGTGTGCCCTACAAACAGAGAGACATGGAAGGGCCATTAAACTTTGCCTCCAAGTGCACTTTACACCACTGTTTACTAGCATTTTTCATGACACCAAGGACACTACTGACAATTAGTCTTAAAAAAATTATTGTCCAAACTCTGCCATCTAGATGCGGCCTTAGCTAGGCAATTATAATATAAATACTGGTACCTACACATTCTTCTAACAGTTGTTGTCATTCATTCATTCAGTAGACCGTCCCAAAGAATGCTTACAATAGTAACAATGTAATTAATGTAGAGAATTCAGCAAATGGCTTGTCATCTTTCACTAAACATTTTGAAACATCTCAAATCGTTTAATTAGCAGTGTGACCATACACCTTTATCAAGAAGAAAACACTGTGACATGCAACAATAGGAAAATCACAGGTGCAAACAATACAATGAATGATGGCTGAATTCCATTAAGATGCTTCAGTTTTTCAGGGTCTTGTTATATTGCATACTGTCACACTGCCATGGATTACTGGGATATATAAATAGAACAAAACCATTGTTAGGGGTTATTTATAAGACCTGAGCTTTTCTTGCTATAACAAGTCAAAATTTAGCCCTCCTTATTTTAGTCTTTTGATTGGTTAACCACCACACGAACATTTGTGACCCCACTAAAAAGGTGCTGCCGTATAAGGGCTGCACACAGGTTATTTTCAAAAATCAGTCAAGCCTGAAAAGTTTACTGTCACACATAATCTAATTTTCTTTCCTTATCTAAAATGTATAAAAAGCCAAATCCAAAGCCACAAAGGGCTCAGGTTTCAAACACTTTTGAACTCACCTTCTTGGCCCACACCCTCATCATGATGTTATAGACACCTGTGTTCAGATGTTTACGTCGACTCATTACTCTGTGCTGGCTGAGTAGAAAACAGTGTGCCCTGTCAATGTCCCCTGCAAACACACACGCCTGCAGGTAGGAGCGGATGCTCAGCTGGATGTCCCCACACGCAGTTCCTTCACTGCCCGCCTGCAGGCGTTCCGGGTTACTAGAAGAGGTCCACTGGTTCACCTGCTGACTGAGCCTCCTCTCCAGCTCTTCCATCTCAGCCAGCTCCATAGCCCTGCCTTGAGCATCTCTAACAGTCTGCTTTTGGCCCTCCTCGCTGAGAGGCTGATTTCTAGAGTCCTTCCACTTCCCTTTAGAGACTTTATGTGGTACGGCTGCTGCAGCAGTAGCACCAGTGGAAGTAGCTACTGAAGAAACTGCAGCACGGATTTCATCAGATAATTTCATGCATCCTTTGCTCTTCTTAATCAAAGGCATATTCTTTTTAGCTGTGGTAGATATAGTTTTATGTGCTGTGCCTGGGAGCATCTGGGAGCTGCTTTTGCTACCTTTAGATTTGGCTATTGGTTTCTCCTTGACATTTTTCTGAATTTTCTGTTGGAGATGCTGCTGCCTCTTAATTTTGTTTTTTCTCTCCTGAGTTAATTTTTCCATCCAGCGGCTGGGCTGAGATTTAGAGGGTCCTTTAGCAACAGTCTGTCCTGATTTAGGAATGTCAGTTTTCTCCTGAGAGGTGCTTTTGGGACCCCTACCAGATGAAACCCCTCTTCCAGAAGAGGGGGCTTTAACAAATTGCACCTTAGCATGTTGGACGTCTAGAACGATGTCAGTTTGGAGTTGCTGGATCCTGGCCTCAAGCACTGAGAGGGGGAAATAATAAAGGCATCTAATGTGAGTAAAAAAAATGACTGACCAGCCTCTTTCAGAGTAATACACTGAAATACAGACAGCACTACAGGCTACTGAACTCTAACATCTAACAACCTGGTAGCCAAAAAACCTAGGACATATACACACCAATTAAGGAACACCAAAGGCTGTTTAAGTCAATGTATACTGCACAATTCTCAAACAATTATTGTGACTCGAAGCTCTTCAGGACGGATCAGTGTACCAGCATATCTAACACGAGTCCTGGACAAAACAGTATACAGAAAAGAAAACCTGTCACAGAATGCTTAACATACCAGTATTTGGTATGACCTTGCAATCATTTATGACATGCTATTTAGCATGGTGTGGTATTGGGAGTTAGATATGTGGCAACACGACAACCCGCCGTCTACAACAACATACCGTCTAACAGCTGAGACTGTTCCAGTACACGTTTCTTTGCATCTTCTGTCTTTGGGATTACAAATGAAACATTTCTTCTTTGAAGCTGGAGAGGTGTCCCTGAAAAAACAAAAACAGCTGTATACCATTAGAACTTATGGAAACATTTTGCTGAATAACATGCTGCATACATATGCCTCCATTTCCTAACCAATACGACGGTATTCAAAAGCTTAGGCTTGGTCTCTTAGTCATTTAGCCTCTGATAGTAATGGTGCAACAATTAATAACAGTAGCAATAGCGTATTCTACTTATTGTAAAACAATAGAAACAATGACCTATTACAGTACATAAATGTGGCTACACTTTCCTTCCACATACACAGGAGGAGCATTTGGGGGTTCAGTGTCTTGCTCACGGACGAGGAGGAGCTAGGGATCGAACCGCCCACCTTTCGGTTGACCCACTCCACAACCTGCGCTTCAGCCACCTCACAGTCGGAGCTAAAATGAGGCTGCTATAGTCAAGTAATGTTATGGTTAACTGAAGTTAGTCGCTTGAAAGAATGGGTCTGGAGCTCTTTAGCAGTCAAGCAATATTAGTGACAGTTACATCGGCTAAAGATGTTACAGGGAACAAACGCAACTTAAAAGACAGGTCTGAGATGTTTACTCGCTCCCTTTAAAAAAACAAAAACAAAAACAAAAAACCCAACAACAAAAACAAAAAACAATTAACTTTCAAGTTCATGTCCAAAAACCAAACATCTCCATCTATACTCAATAACGAATCATTTTTCCAAACTCTTACATGAGCTACCTTTGCTATCTGCTCGTCCAACAAGACACAAACCATTCAGTAAACCCTTGGGCTGAGTTAGCACGTAAGTACATCAACACTTTAGGAAAGAGTCCTCGAAGAAATCGGGGAAAAAAAAACCTGTACATCACACTGCAGCCACACAGGTTGTGGTATCAGTCTGAGACAGAGTATCCTTCGGCTCACCTGATATTCGTCTGACTGCACCGTTTCTTAACGACCCACAAAGCTGACAGCAGTCCGCAAAAGACACGCGAACAGCACACTTTTCAAATAAGCTGCGACTAATCAGACATTTGGCGAAGGCACATACTCTAAGAAGTGACATATTGACATGTAATAACCGCGTTACTTCTTAGCACAAGGCAGCCATCTTAAACGAGACCAAGCTAATCGCGAGGAGAGGTAGTCGTTTTTTATGGCATGTTTAGAAGATCGCAGATAAATCGAGTGAGGCTTTTTGGCTCTTGTCTCTCCCGTAATCCTTGTAAATGTTGCTTTGCTTTGATTCAGGACATAATTAGAGATATTTAAAGAGCTAGAAGTAATTACACAACAGGTTTTAGTTATTAACCACCTTTTGTTAGATTCACTAATGTATTTTTTCTTTTTTCAGTATCTCATTGACAGAACTGCAATTATTTATTGCTTGATATTTCTTAGCAAGCGTTTCTCTTTTCCTTTCTATCTTTCCAGTGACTACAGTGATTTATTCATACACATCACAGCAGTTTGAAATGGGTAGTGAATTATTTTTGGCCTACAGATGGCAGTCTCACCACAGTCAACCAAGTAGGAGGTCAAACAAAAGGCCAAGGCTAACATGAGTGTCTTATAATTTGTATCATATTTTGAAATTTGTGTTCATATTTATGTAATTTTACAACCACTATAAATACATGATTCTTTCAGAGGTCAAATATTTCGTTCATGCAACTTTAAAGTCATTGGTATACTATATAGTTTAGATATAGTTTAAATATTGTATACTATGCAGGCAAAGTTAAAGACCATCCAAACTCCATGAATGATAATGTAAATGTAAAGTGAAATTCACAATTTTTCAGTCATCTTTGTAACCATAACATCTGTCACCTAAAAACACCACAACATCCTAGAGAGGTGTGTGTATGTCGTCTCAGGACTTGTACAGCATTTACAGTTCCTGTATAAATGATTTGCCTGTTTAAATTTCTCATTAATTCAGGGCGAAAGTGCTGCATATGAGGTTACATTTTTAATGTAATCTGAAGCTGGTTGTATACACATGCAACCCGCTCTCCTGCTGACCTGACCAAAGCACTTGTAACAGCCTGTGGAAAAATTATTGTCTTCTTTTTCCGGTCGACTTTTGAAGTTCAAACAACATACAGTTTAAAGTGTGACTCAGCTCCAAATTGTTACTAAAACTGAATTGATTTCATTCACCTTCTGACCCCCAGCAGTGTCAGCCTCCCCTTGTCATGCATCCATAAAGCATGCTTAAACACTTTACCAGCCTTTTGTGTCTCGGCATGTTGGAGGTTAACACAAGCACTACTTGATGTGGGGGGGGGTCAGAGTGGGAAATGAGGTCCAGGCAGTACATCTTTTCTCAGTGGAGGCAGTGGCTGAGAGCACAGCAGTGGGTGTCTGCTGCTGAGCTGTAGGTGAGGATCAGGAGGTGTTTGTTGCCACGGTTCACGAGCAGGGCCCCTTGACAGCCTCGTTTGATGTGGTTGGCCCCTGTCTGCGGCTGGCTCTTTGCTCTGGTGTGACAGTCATTGCCGGGTGAGTGACTGTCAATGCCCCGACCGACAAAAGAGGAGAAGACAGGCATTCATGGGGCCTGATAATGGCCAGGCCAGGACAAGGCTGCCATTCTCATACACTTTGATCATGTGGATTCTTTTGCACACCTTTGTAGGGGCTCCCTATTTGTTTAACAGATGGAGAGAAGGCTGTTTTTGAAACTGCTTCACCTGGCTGGGGAAACTCGATGGAGATACTTCTCTGTGAGATGCTTGTGCTGGTAAATGCCTTTGGCATGTGTTTGTGTGTGTGTGTGTGTGTGTGTGTGTGTCTGTGTGTGTGTGTGTATGTCTGCACCACTTACATGGAATTAGTGACCTGTCCTAGGTGGAAAAAACTGCTTCTCAAGGAACTTCCCCATGAGCCTCCACATATGTGACATCTGAGACAACAAAGAAGTCATATTTGGAGCCGAATTTGGAAACCTTATTAAACATATTTTTCAAAATCACACTTTTGGGCTCAAGCTGAGACATACAACACATTATGACTTTGTACAGTCTACTGTAAACTTCCAGAACATTGTTAGACACATTAATTATTAAGAATTACTCATTGCATCATACACTTTATGTCCATTACTGTCCATTAGAGATGGATCAGAATGATCCTTCAGGCTTATGCACAGGCCTTTACTAGACTGCTGTGACTCAAACAGCTCTGACTTGGTGTCCCCACACATGCATTTTAAGATGGGGACAATTACGGAGTCAGTTGAAATGTCAAAAGATATGTCATGCTACTATTTACAAGTACATCTTAATAGAATAATTCGAGACAATCAAGTATACTTAAGACTTTAATGATGGTGAGTCAACCTCCACATTCAGACAAAGCTACTGTAGCTAAGATTGCAACAGCAATCCTCGGTTTCATTAGCAGATTGTAGAAATGCAGAGTCAGCAAAGATTTATAAAGTGGTTTTTTTCCATCCTCACCACCACCATCCTGTTCTATCCGTGTTCTCTGTTATGTGTATCTGATAGATTAGATTAGCAGGGTACACATGTTTATCACTCCTGATAAAGTCACATTTTTTTCATCAAACACTATCATTCAGTTGGATCTCTGCTTGTTATCCTGTGAAGAACTGGGAGGCTGCATCTCTCAGAACTCTTCACAGCATCAGATAGACAGCCACTTATCATATTGCCACTGACAATAGACAATGGTCACAAAGCAGGATATGCAAAGGGACCATGTCCTCAGTGGGGCTGAGCTGTGGTGGTCTGGTCAGTTCCTTAAACCATGTCCGGATGTTTGTCAGCCAACCACAGCAGACAGCTCACAGGTATCAGGCACACCTGTGTTGGGTCTGAACAAACAACACAGGCAGTGTTTGAAGCACTGAAAAGATAAATTGCATAATCACATAAATTATAAGAATTTCCTGTCCGTGAATAATATTTATGAGATAATTTCCTTATGTGAGTGTTCTAACTCTTTGCACCTCAGCATCTACAGTCGAGAAGGTAGATTGTCGTGTATCTAGAAACAGTTTTACCTAAAACAAGGAAAACAAACACCCTCCCAGCACTGAGTTGCAAATTGGCAGAATGTCAGTACACTTAAAAGCAATAGGTCAGAGGTGACTCACTAGAACACAACTACAAGAGCAAGAGAGAGAAAGCGAGACACATGGACTTAGCAGGCGGGCAAAACAATTAATAATAGGGAGCTATTACTGAGGGATTGTCAGTGCTAGGAGGGGGGTCGGGTTTCAGACCCTTTTGAAGACTTTGATGGTACAAAACAGGCCTCATTATAGAGATATTATCTCTATTCATACACTTACAGAGCCGCTTGGATCCCTGCTGGGAAAGATTAGGTTCCTCCACTTGAGAACATCCTCCTTGGGTGCCGGGCTCACAGAGTGGTGTTCTTAGCTCGGGGCACACCCACACAGCTCAGCTCAGCTCAGCTCAGCTCAGCTCAGCTCAGCTCAGCTCAGCTCAGCTCAGCTCAGCTCAGCACAGTTCAACTCAACTCCGCATATGCTTCGCTCAGGAAATGACAACCCCAGCCAAACTGTGGCCGACTAAACCAAAGGAGTTAGATAAAGACAAAGATTAATAAATATATACTATATAGTATATATAGTATGTGTGTAATCCGTATACATATTTGGCATATGGGCATCAGGCATATTGTGCTAGCTAGCCAGATCGAAGATCCTTTTAGTCACACAAGGAATGGCAATGTCAGTCCGTTGGTCAGTCCACCACATTAGTCCAGAGTAAAATATCTGTAAAATTATTAGATGGAACTATTAGATCAGTAAGTCATCACAGTTCATCAGAATTCATATTTTGAACACTCATGCTCCCCAGAGGATGAATCGTGCTGACACTTTTCATCTAGTGCCACCATGAAGTTGACATTTGTGTTTCTGAGTGAAATGTTTCAACAATATTGGATGGATTGCAATGAAATATAGTATCAAACAGTCATGTTCCTCTCAGGATGAATTGTGATAACTGCCTGATCTCTTAACCTTTCTTCAAGCGCCAATACTTTGGTGTAAGGCCAAATACCTGCAGAACTAATGACATTCCCATTAGCTGTACTTGGTAGAGCACTAATTGTCAAATGTTAGCATGATAACATACTAAACTAAGCTGTGTCAGCATTTAGCTGAAAACGCAACTGTTCCTAAAGGTTCCCAGTACCTGCTTCTGATCTATGAAATTAATAATGCAGTGTTTTACGCACTGACTTACAAATTGTACATGAGCTGGACAAGTGTAAACAAGATTAGCTTAACTGGACATTTATTAAATCCTCATTATGCATTACGACTTTGAAATCATCTAAATTACTGTAGTTTTCAAATTCACAGATGCACACTGTAAAAGAGCAAGACACTGCACATTAGTACTTTTAACAAAGAAATATATTATGCTTGTGTCTGCTCTGATTATATGATTTTAATTACGAGGAATATCAGCAATGGAAGGACTGCTGGAACTTCCTGGGGGTTCATATACTCTTTTTCTCTCTCACGTGCACGATCTCTTTCTCTTTCTGTCTTTGCTTGTTTGTTTGCATGTGTATTTCTGTGTGTGTTTTGTAAAGAGACACTTCAACAAAAAAGCTTGAGAGAACAAGAGTGACCAATATATAATTTTTATATTATTTTGCAGAGGAGGAAAAAGAACCCCATACATTAGTGAGTATATAAGGGCAGTATTTTAACTACATCTATAATACTTTAAATATTATAACATATAACATATATGTGTAAGGTATATTGGAGTTTAAAAATGTAAGTTTATTATAGCAAGTTAAAAGTATTCCAAATACACTGAAAGGAAGCAAAGTCACAGTAAACCTTCTCTAAGGCATGCAGTGTGTACAGGACAATACAAAGCAGACTGCATTGTATATTTTGCATGAAATAGTGGTATATGCAAATCTATGAATATACACTAACACATGGACCAAGAGAGCAGTAGGCTATTACTAGAATATTTAAAAAATGTTCATTTTACTTCACTCTCTAGGAGAAAACAAATTGGTATAAAATAAAATGCATATTGACACTTTCAGATTTCATTCATTATAAATTGCTAAAGCACAATGATTTGTCCGGTTTGATTTCTCTACATGACTATTAGATAAACAAAAAGTAGCACAAACTGTACTAAAACTTTTTCTACAGTAAGAGTTGGAAACTCTGCTTTGAACATTATCAGCGTCATGCTGGAAAAATAAACTGTTAAGGGGGTTGGAGAGTTTATAATGGACATATGGAGTCTGTTGGGACTATTAGCCAGAGGTGTCATCTGATTAGCAAGCACGTGCTACGAAACAATCTGCCTCAATCAGCAAAGAGAATGGAGGGGAGCAGCACCTTGTAATGAAGGCTAATTTTTTAGAGTGAGCGACTTCAAATTCATTTCTTCTTCAGAACAAAAAGTGTCTCAGTAACTGTTTGCCAAGAGCTCCAAAGTTGGCCATGATGACGCAACTCCATAGATTCTGTCATTTTTGTGTGCAAATGACATATTTTCATGTAAAGCAATTTACAATTTTTTCCAGCATAAAGCAAAGGTAGCTGTTATGCAAACACCTTATATGACTTAGTTACGAAATATTAATTATGATTACAGAGCTGATAGCCACAATAAATCAAATCCTGAGCCAAGCCTACAAAGACTCAGATGTGCTGAAAACTATTTACATGGTTTTTTTTTATTTTTGTATCTATTTTTTTTAAGATGGTGGAACATCTTCATACAGCACAAACAAAAACATGTTCACATCAGTCTCCTTGTTACAAATATTCCCTCTATTTATTTTAATTTTTTTGTTTCCAAGTTTGACTTTGAAGGACAGAGACAAGGGGAGAGAAGAGATGAGTTAAGAACCGGAAAGTGGATTAAGCCAGAGGAAGTTAACAGAAGTTAACGGCAGTGTGGTTTAATTGAGGGTGAAAGGCTGCGGTTTTTATGAATGGCCCATATACGTCTATGCTGAAAGTTGCTTTGACCAGGAGCCTGGCGGGTACCAAGGACCAGAACATACTGTCAGGTAGACAGAAATGGCTTGGGGAAGTTGGGGGTTGGAGCTGTGACTTTGGAGAAAGAGGTGATTGGTCTCTTTCGCATAGATTTTTTTTTTTTTTGTAACGGTAAGTTTTAAATAGGGGCTGGGGGAAGGCAAGTCTCTGGGGGCAGGTCATAAAGAAAAGAGTGTGAAGTGACTGTCACCCTCTCTGAACACATACTTCTCAAACACACTTCCAGCCCTAGACGAGTGTGGCCTCAAGATGGTAACCATAATTGAAACAAGGAGTTAATTGCCCTCGCTAACTGGACAGCCTCACTTGAGAACTTCTGCATCTTCTCTGGCTTTCCTTCACTTTTTCAATCTCCCTCTTTTTTTATCGCTCCTATCTTTCCATTAGCATCTGCATCACGACACATATGGTAATTGCTAATTTTCAGCTCACCTCTAAAATGAAAAACTTGAAAATAGCATGCCAATTTCAGAATATTTCATGTGTCATGTCTATGCATTTTAAACTTTAAGAGTGTGTCATTTAACGCCATTTAGTCTCACATGTCATTTAACACCATTTCGGTTAGTGTTATGGTTAGGGGAAGGGGGGGGGGGGGGTTAGGGGTTAGTAAGCAGAGAAATGATGTCGCGTCAAGTGACACGTGAAACACAAAAATGTGCAATGATAACACACAAAATGACTTAAGGATATTGTCCCATTGGAGGGATATTGGTGTATTCTTCATGTGCCATTTGGTGATACAAGACTGGAAACACATTTTTGCATTTTTTGCACATAGTTAAGGCCATGCTATTCTATCATGTACTAAACTGTACAAAAAACAAAGTATAAAAACGACAAATTGTCATTTTATGGGGGAGTTATGTGCAGAATATTTTTTCGGCCAGGACCAGTTACTTTTTCTCTACTGGTTACCCTGCTACTGGATTTTTAAAAATTTTTGGACAGAGCTTATATTTAGCTTATATTTACCATACAGGTATTTGAGTGGTATCAATCTTCTCATTTAACTCGCGGCAAGAAAGAAATAAGCCTATTTCCCAAAATGTCAACCATTTTCTTTTAAGTTCTTGTCTAGTCAGATAGCTTAAAGTATGTTTTTGTTCTTCTTCTCCTTAACATTGTTGTTAAAAATAATATAATAGCATGAAATAAAGAGTCATCACTGTTTACTGGACTGCTTGGAGTGAGCTTAATGCCTTATCCTAATCAGGTTCATTACACAGCTTGTAAATAAACAAAAAAGAGTGTGGGAAGTCACAAAAAAGGTGTTCTTCATTTCCGTTCTGTTCTCCCAAATGAAATGGCAAAGATCAGAGAGAGTGTTTCATTGAAATGTTCACACCGCTGATCAGAAAGTCTCTCAGGCTTCATCTGGACTAACTCCACCGACACTCCTGCAACCTGCTCTGTGTTTCTGACTGCTTGATGATTCAAACCAGCAGTAGTTAAAAAAAAAAAAAAAAAAAAAAAAAGGAAAGAAGGAAAGGCTCCCTTAATTTGCCCCATGTGGCCAGAGAGAAGAAAAAGAGAGTGAAAGCGTCAAAAAACTGTCTCCTAGCAGGGTCAATGGACAGTAATGGAGCTGATTTGACTGAGTTAAAAAATGCTTCACTGTTCACATCAAGGGGGAGACAGCATAGGTCATGGGATAGGAAGGGGATGTAAGTCTTTCCAGGTGACGTGGCAGTGAAAAGAGGATAATAAAACTTGAAAAGGTGAAAAGCAAATGTCTTGTTTCTCACAGAATAAACTTTTCTGAGAGAGAATAGAAAGGGGATGGGGTTTGTTGCCAGTTTTCTCATTTGTTTGAAATGGTTATGAATGAGTGCTGTGGCCCCACCCCCCCCCCACCCTCTCCTTTCAACCCCCTAGATGCTGGCCCTGCCCAGGATAAAATTCAGGACAACTCAGCCGGTGCCTCCACAGAAGAGAAGGCTGACTGACTGCACACAGCAGAGCGTGAGGCCATTAGCTTACTGCTTCACTGGCCCGTGCTAGCTGACACACACTCGCTGACTGCCACTCATTCTGACACATACAGACACACTCTCACTGCCTCTCTCTCTTTCTGTCGCCAACACACACGGGCTCTCTCCCTCCCATACTCACTCACTCACTCACTCCCTCTCCTTCTCTCTCCCTCTCTCAGTATCACACACTCACACATACACACACAAACGCATAGAGTCAGTCACCAACCCTCATTCAACTCCCACTCAGGCGCGGGCCAGCAGCTCAGACAGGCACCTTGTTCCTATCCAGCTGGAAAGAGCAGAGCATTGCGAGGTGCATACACACATACTTAAACAGATACTCACAGAAACACACACTTTGACACACACAGACAAACAAATACTCTCACACACACACACGCACATCCTCATACATCCCAGGACTTTATCTGTGGACCGGGAAAGAAGAAGGAGGAGCACAAACTGAGAGACAAGGAGTGAGATTAAAGAGGAACTTTTAAAGGTGGATTCATAAAACTACAACACTGTATGAAAGGAACGGACAAACAGAATCAAAAACAAGACTGAAGATGACAACTGGAGAAACAAGCTTGTTGCTGTAGGGAGGCCTGCTGTCAGCCCAGAGTGGAGACTGGTCATCGGGGACATCCAGAGGATCTGCTGTGAGTGCCATTTCCCTCCCTTCTCTCTTCAGGACTCCCACCCTCTTGTCATCCCTCCACTGGGACATCTCCTCATCATCAGCATGCCTACAGCTTGCACAAGGTGCACCTTGGGAGTCTGACCCACCATGTGCAGATGGACGCCGTCCGTAGCTCATCTCTGTCCTGAACCTGCCCTTGGCACCAACACTACTGCAGCCTACGCTGGGCGACTTCTCTCTCTGCCTAGCGCAGCCACCCTTTGCCTGGCATGCTTCACCCTGCTCCTGGTCACTGCTGGCACAGCCACAGGGGCCTGTCCTCCTGGGGTAGGGCATGAACCCCTTCAGGTGCTTGCGAGTGGCATCAACTGTTCATGGACATTGGAAAGGCACACTCGCAGTTACAATCACCTAGAGGGCGATGTCCGACTACGGCGACTTTACTCTGCCAACAAGTTCTTCCTGTGCATTGACAAAACAGGCAAGGTGGACGGCACTCGGCGGAAAAACTACGCAGACAGTAAGTAGCTGGCACAGCCAGAGTGCACCTAACGTCTGTATGTCACATGTGTGTTGAGTGTCAGAGAGCAGACATGATGACCTGTGACGTTCTCACTTTTATTGTTATGGCTGGACTTTCTTATCTGTTCAAATTTATAGCAGTTTGTAGGGATATCCTATGGTTATATAACTGCTGAGCTATTTGTGTTGTGTTTAGAGCATGACAGACACGTTGCTAGGTAAGAAGGGAATGCACTAGTGTGGATTTAGGCTCCTCGTGGGATAGCCGGCACTGAGTTTACAAGAAAGCTGACTTGAGGAAAGACATTGAGCATCAGTTGGCGATGCAAACTAGGCTTGGAGTTTCACTGGGGATTAACTTGTCAAAACTGTGATGAAAGTGCATCGATTGTAAGTAGCAGGTGTAAACAGAAACACATTCTTTCAACAAATGCAAACGTGGATTCATGTATACTGTTCATAGTTTGATTAGCTATAAGTAATGAGACTGCAGTTTGAAGTCAGATTTAAACTTAGAAGAGTTTATTCTGTGTATGCGCTGATTTGTGTATATCCATGCATCCATGTGTAGGTAGTAACTTCAATCTAAAGCAGGGAGTTGGCCTCTTAAAAGCAATCTGCATTAGCATTTGGGCTTTCTTTACTGAGCACTTTACTGACAACCATTTGCCATCACATTTTTCTGGCAGTTGTGCACACAGCTCTAAGTCCCTCTTTAGAATCTACCACCATTGTTGCTCTCTCTTGCACCCCACATCATGCCTCTTAGCACCTGCTCAGAGAGGACAACACTTCCCAACATGCCAACTGTGTTCAGTATGCCGCAGAGAAGATCCAGATAGACCCAGGTTATTCTATTGGTAAGCCTTTAGTCTCTACACAATCTGAGATCCAGGAAAACCTGAGAAGAGGTTGTTCATAGAGCAACATTGTCTCTTCGGTGCGTCCATCAATGTCTGTCTTTTAGATGCTTGACCAGGTCAGATGAGCCGACTTTGGTCATGATCTGACCTCCCTCTCCATTAGTCACTGGCTGACTGACTGACTGGATAGCCCTTGGAGACATTTATGCCTCTGACGGTAATATTTATGTATTTGGTCGGTAATACGCTTTTATACAAGTCAGTGAGTCAGATTTTTCCATACAGCTACTGGGAGCTGGAGCAGCTGCTGCATCCAGCTGACAGGCCAGTCAGTCTGATGCCACTGTTTCAGTAAGCTCCAAGCTGCAGACTGGATGACATTTGTTAACCTGTCAGGATTAGTCACCTGGCAGAATCTTTTAAAACCACACACACTGGTAGGAATTCAAGCTGAGATGAATTATTACTGTGTTAAATTTGGTCCTGTGGGTTTATCCAAGCTGAGACATTATTCTCTCTCATAGTGGTAATATATGTCAGCTACCATAATAAAATATTACTCTCAAACTTTGCTTGGATTTGACACTGTAGAAATCATGCTGGAAGACTGGTAGCAATCTGGCAACATGAGGGAGTTCAAATTGAAGTGGTCAAAGTCTTTGGAAAGCAGCAAAATTAATGTCTGGCAATTGTGAAACTCATGTCTTTTCTCACCATATTGATGTCATTTATGCTTAGGTGGTTGCAGTAGCTCTCTATGAAAAAGTGCCGTCCCCTTAAATGTAATGTCCTCATACACTTTAGCCATCATCCTCTCATTTCCTTTGGTGGAAAGAACAATTCTTTCTGTGTTCACACAGAGCGAGGGTGTGTACCTGCACCATGAGCTGAAGCACAGCAGCAAACCAGTGGTCATGTAAGCTTTGCCATAAATTCAACAAAATGGACCTTGTGGTCAATCTGTGGATGTGCCTCACAATGGGAAAGATCTGGTTTAAGGCCATTTTGAGGTGTCACTCTATTTCTGTGTGAGGCTACCGTTACTTCCAACACATAAAGAGGTTTTCAATCAGACTTAAAGCCTCTTGACCCAGACAATTTCTTGATATTGATATGTTAGCCATGCTATAGATTAGAGTGGCAGGACAAGCAGGAAGTTATACATATTTAATGACAAGAGCAGTGTCACACATACTAGACTGCAACATCTAACACAAGAAAAAAGATGCATTTTTTTAAAGATTCTATCAAAATCAATAATGAAATAGTATAATCTAAACATGCAGAGATGTGCTTGATTGCTTGGACTGCTTGCAAAAACACAGACATACCCACAGAGACAGACAGACACAAAATGTTGGAGACCGAGTATTGTTTTAAAAAGCGCTGCCCAGCACCGTTTAACAAACTGTAGATCCGCTCAGGACTGTCCTCAGCCTGAATGCCGCCTCAACGAACGCTGCCCAGCAGTCTGGCCGACCCCTCCTCTGTCCTCTGTGTTGCCCTTACACTCTTGTCGACACAGCTATATTGCCCCGACAGCTCTGCCTGCTACACCCAGGCCCCAGCCCTCACCTCCATCCCACTCAGTTTTTCCAGCCCCAACTCCCAACTCCCTCTCAGGTGCAAAAACACTTGGAATTAGTCAACAGGCTCTCTGCTAATTGAGGTTGGAAAATATTGTATCAATCCCAGTGGAGCAGGGGCATGGAACAGCTGAGGAAAGAAGCAAGAGGGAGAAAGACTGACTTAGAGGGATGGAGGGGTTTAAAGGATGAGAGACCTGGACAGAGTTGAAGGGAGATAGAGAAATTCAAAAATAAACAGGACAAATAAGTGCATATTTGTTCATCAGCCTTGCATTTCAGTTCATGAGGAAGGATCTATTAGTATGACATGAAACAAACAGGAGTCACTAAAATGCCCTGCCAGGTGTTATTAAATGACAAATAAGAGATTAAATGCTTTTTTGAAGAGTGATAAAATTCAAAACTATCAGTTGCAACAGAGAGGATGGGCTTAATGTCAATCGGTTACATCTCCAAAGTGCTCTGAGAAAAATGTCCTGCCTTATCCAAGCACACACGCAAAGGGATACACAGACACGCACACAAACACTAAGGTTTCAGGTATCTATAAGCTTGTTATCAAAATCAAGCATGCTGGAAGCTTATGGGATATTTAAAGTAAATCATTTGCTAATCAAACTAGAGTGATAGAAATCAGACAAGATAAATGACCCAACTGTTATCTGACTGCAGCCTGTGAAAACGCACACTCTAAATATAGGTCATAGATATAATTACAAACCACTTGATCAGTGAAGTTACAAAAAATAACTTGTTGAACTAGCCACAAGACGAGACAAAGTACAGTAGTTTGAGGGACCGAAGGGGAGGGCCTCGACATGTTTTTCTTTTGACCTATGGCAAAGCAGAAAATGATCGAGAGGAAAAACACAACCGAGTGTTTACAAAAGCTCCAGAGGCAGGTATGCATCATATCCTGTCCTGGGTCATCGGTCATAGCCTGCTAATTAGACATTGCTACAGCAAAACAGCTGTGCGGGCACACCCAGCAACCTTTTCATGATCAATTGCAACAGAAAATCATACAACTGAGTAGAGTAGTGTGGAATAGAGAGTAGAATACAAGAAAAAAAAATGCTCCATGTACAGCCACTAAATTCAAATTCAATTAATACATGTAAGGTAATTGTAATTTTATGGCTTTAATTTGAAGCCTGTTTTCTATTTATTCCACTCTTTCTATTTTGTTTTGCAAATTCCTTTTTTTGGACACTGCATATATTTTCTTTGATGTTTCTTTTTTTCATCTCATTTTAAAGGATGGACTGTTAAATTTTGGGTGTGTTTGGCTGAAGGCATCAAAAGCTTGTGCAGTCTCCAGGTAGTGACAGCCCATTCACCCTTAGGAAATAAGGTCACTTCACCACCCACTATAATCGCAGAAGTCACTGCGGCCAGACCAGCTCCATTCTGCCTCTACAGCCGTGCAACCCTCACAGCCAGGGCGTGTTGTGTTTACCAAATTTCCCTTGGTGTGCAACATCTTGCTGTTTGATGTGAGAGTTTTCCGAGTTCATGAGTATATTTGACTTGGACGGGACCCATGGGAAGAAAATCTTCCACCCCAGTGAAATATGTTGTGGAAATTATTCAAGCTTGTTGTAGACAGGGGAAACTGTCACTCATCAAGCAGAGACTGAGTTGTATTTGAAATTGGAAAAGACAGGACGAGTGCTGCAGACAGATGACTAAATCTACCTAAAAGGTTTGACCAGTCTGACAGCATAGGCAATGATGAATATGAGCATCTGTGCATACAGTAGTAAAATTAAGACGAATTGGACTAGTGGTGGAAAGAGTTAAAATTTATAATTTTTAAAAAAAATTCATCATATTTAAGTAATGGGTTAATGGATCATTGAAAACGTTTTACAGTTTTGTGTAAATACCAGGACTGGGTTGCACCAGCCAGTCATAAATCCACTACCATTTGTGAGTAAAGTCCTTCCCGTTCTTAGTGCTGCTAGCTAGTTTTAAATGAATGATTTACTAACTTGAGTGGCACCATTAAAAATAAATGAATGTCTTACCTAGTAAAGAAATTAGAAACATGTAAATCAGTCAATCAGGACACATTTGTGGGGCTCTCCAATCAAAAGTAATAAACAATGCTAACAAGAACTGACTCTAGCATCACAAGCTGTAACATAACTTCCAAAACTATCAGTTTAAGGCGTTCAAATGTTATTTTAAACTTTGTAAATGTATGTAATATTACATTTCAGTTATGCATACACAGAGAATATATATATCTTTTTCAGATTTAGTAGTATTCATTAGCTTTAGAATGAGGGGGGTTATACAAACCTGAACTATAATATTTGGTAATTTAGACTAACATTATTTAATATTCTGTAATTTTAGGTATATTGTTTAAATTTAACAGCCTTTTGAGCATGGGTCCCGTCAGATGTGTTTGTCGAACCATATTCAGTTTTACCTTTTGATTTTAAGCGGCTCATATATTAGCATGCTAATGTTAGCTATGCTGGTTCGTTAGCGAGGCAACAGTTGCACCTGACAGTTCCTGGGTGTAAGTATTTAGTAAAGTAATCTTTACGTACGAACTAGTTTATCTGGGTGGACCCATATTAATTTAGTAATGAATAAATCTCCACTTGGTTAACACTAACCATAAACGGCTATAGACTATGTTTGTATTTATGAAGAGCTGATGGTAGTAGGAGCTCAGTTTAGCAGTGTGCATCCAAATATAAAACTTGCTCAACTAGCATACAAGTAAATACTGGTTCCATGTCAGACAGATAGTAGTACAGTAACCTACTCTCCAGTTCTTGTCAAGTACTAGCTTTTACAATGCTACAACAGAAGACACTTAAGAAGACATTATTTTCATCAGAGTCCTAATAATATATGCATAGAAAGCACTGTTGAGGGGCAATTTTTCCACATGGACGTTCTTTTTCAAATTAACAAAATGTCAGACCCCTTATTTTTCATCATCAGCTCATGTGTTATCTAGGCAGCAATTTGGGGACAGTGGCATTCACATGCCAAAGCGACAGACATTACAAAACGTCTGTTATGCTCTGTCTGCCATTTTAAATGTGTAAGAAAGTTTATTCTGTCGTGGCCTTTCTACATCCTCACCATGACTCACCATTCTTTTTCGTAAAGCTCAGACGGGGATATGTGACTTGATCAACGGCGCCGGGGCTGAAGAGGCTAAAGAGGGAAGCACCTGGCCGAAGGAAGTGCTTCGGTGTTTTGAATCGGGAGAATACACATGTTAATGAGGCTAGGAGAAGGGCTGGGGCGTGCTCTGCTCAGTATTGAGGTGGAAATTAAAGGCTAGAGGAGTGCTGGAGCGTTTCCCGTTGCTCATTAGGCATTATGTAAGGTTTCCTCTGGGTCATTTCAACTGAGAGGGGATTCGTGGACAATTTGGTTGCCAACAAGAGGGTAAAATCCCACGAATCATGCATTTATTATCCCTCCCAGTAAGGACAGTGCATGGCCTTAGCCTGTGGGAGACAAATGAAAATCGACCCTTTGCCAGCTGTTCCTGGTATTAAGAGGCCGAGAGCTAAATAAAACATCACTGGCACACGCATGCATGGTGAACATGCATGTTAAATCCCTCGCATAAATGCACACACCATCACTGTCCTGGGAACATTGCAGGACAAGAGTGTCAGTGCCACCCTAATTAGTCAGGCAGGGTTTGATATCATGAATGGGCTCTAGAAATGTAGCAATTAGTAGCTAACAAACTTTAGCAGTCTGGCTGTGGCTCCTCCCTGGGATTTACTGGGTTCATCAGCAGGTTTATAGAGTGTGACTTTGGCTCCAGCAGCCAATTCATTTATATCATCCCACAGTTCTTGACATCCTGTGGGTGTGAAGGGAACACAAAGGAGAAGACTTCGCAGTGCCAGTAACCAGCTACTTGGACCTTGGAGCCATTGATAAAAGATGTTTGCACTGATGTTCTTGAGAGACTTATAAAAAGCAGAGAATACAAGGGTAAAATAAATCAATTTTGAAATTCTTGGAAGAAATAGTGTTAACATAAAAAATGATTACAGAGTGTACAGCAATACAGCAAGATTGAGGTTTGACTCTTTAAATATCATTTGGGCCAGAAAAAATAACCATTATAATTGCTTCTATTTTCCATCTTTTTCCCATGAGTAGACTATCTGTTGCCATCAAAAAGCAACTCCCTCAATGTTTTAGGTGTTTTATACATCAATGTAATGAGCCACAATTAATTACTGTAGGGTAAAGCAATATTGAACAGGGTCACAGCCAAACTGTAAGTTTTTTAAAATAGGAGTGAAGAGTTGTGCCTTTTCCTCAACGAGAACAAATTGGTGCTGTTATTATTGTGAGTGCTTTTTTTGTAAAAGGTATAAAATGAATATCAATTAGCTCAGTTTGGAACAATCAGCCAGCCTTACTCATGCAGCACCACATGTTTGAAATTATTCACCAAAGGAAATATTCAGCTAGGAGCAGCCGCCACTCACATCTCGGATTCTGCACATGCACATACACACATGCACTGACATAATCAGCCCATTGAGTCAGGGGAGACAGGTCTGGCCTCAACGTTAGATAGACCAAGACAGATTAATGGTTTTGTTTTGACCCTTCCAATAAAGCCTCTCACCTCCCTGCTCGAAATGAGCCAGACATCATGTCTTGGAAGGCGTTTAACCACTGGCCCAGGAATAAAGAAACTGACAGAGAACCCCTGCTGTAGATGGGGAAAAAAGAAACAACTTGGCATCCGTAAATACCTCTACGGCTCACTGACTACAGCTACAGGAGTTTAAAGGTGTTCAAATTTAACCTAAAATCACGAGGAGCCTGTGACTAGTAAAGTAACAACAGCAGGAATGTAATGCACCTGTTGCCTGTGAAAAAAAAATGCTCCCTGCAGGATTTGTTCCAGATTATAAATGGAGCAGTAAGAGGCAGTAAAATCAGGCACCTCAGTCGTACTCAAAAGTGGTAAATCTTGGGCTCTCCATCCTTTTTCCTGTAAAGTTATAAGCTATAGGAGCACATGGAAGCTCCCTGGACTTTAATCTCTCTCTGTCATTCAGCCACAAATATGTCACACACACAAACAGAGCAACCACAACCTACCCGTCAATCTGTATTGCTAAATATTGACTTGCTGTCACGCAATCAAGTCATAAAAATCTAATTTACAACTCCTAGCTATGTGTAATAGACTGGAAAGCTGCTAAATTGTGACACCTCTGTGGGGGAATGGTGCTGCATCATGCTATAATCATCTCTGGAAACAGCATACATTATTTACTATAAGTAACTGATCACACTGATTGGTGCAGCAAATAATATACTGCGTACTGGAAAGCCTGATATGACTCAACATTCCTCATCAGATAAATACTTTACAAATTTAAATTAAAAATTTAAACCTGATGATGGCGCTAGATGAAAGTTCAGAGAATCATCAAAGTTAATAAAGACCATAAATGTCTGCCCCAAATTGTCCCCAATAGCAATCCATTCAACAATTCTCAAGATATTTCACACTGAAACACAATTGTTAACCTCATGGTCAAGTCATTAGAATTCATCCTCCATGTACAATGAATATTTCACACACAAAAAAAAAATTCAAACTCATGGTGACGCCAAAAGAAAAGGCAGGGGATCACCAAAGTCAGTGCAATTTACCCTCATGAATATTTGTACAATCCTTCATGGTAATCAATCCTATAGTTGTTGGGATATTTCAGTTTGGACTAGAGAGATGAACTAACAGACCATCTCTGCCAACCAAATTTAAAAGTTTACCAGACAGCATGAGACTGTGATAGTGCTCAGATGATTAAAAGTGAAATGAATCCGAGCACAATATGGCAAGCAAACTGAGGAGGTGGCCAGTTCGCGTGATTAGGTACTTTGATTGTTTTTTCATACAGTTGAAAGCAGAATAGCACCAAGATCTGAAGTTCAAAATGTTAATCATCGTCATCATAAAGCAGTTTTCATTGTTACCATCTATGACTCTGAGATAGCAAGTCCCAATTTGAATTGGAATACACACATGGTCTACTTTCCAGTTGTAGTCCATAGAGTAGAGTTCAGATTTGAATATGGGTCATGCACATCCTAGGACATGGGTCACAACATAGAAATGCAGACCATATGGACAGCTGAGTGGAAAAAGGGTGCACCTATCTCGGACTGATCACACAAGAATTATACGTTTTGGATGAAATTTTGGATTTAGATGATATTTAACTGAAAGAAAAACACATCATCTGTGGGATTTTGTTCCATTAGTTTAACAACCTCTATGCTGAAGTTCTTTTCCAGTGTCTTGAAGACTGAAGTAGAAAAGCCACTATCTGGACTGAATAACTGTTGCAAATGCGTTTCCTGAAAGTAGAAGTAGGATAATTAATGCAAATGTGGAAGGCTAAAAACAACGACTCCAGTGCAGGTCCATGCATTCCAATAGGTTGAGACTATATACAGCGTCTTCTCTGAGCTGCATTACACACATCCACCCGAACCTGCTTTTTATCTCTGAGGCCATTTTACTAAACGAACGCGAGCAGGATTTGAGTGTCGTGTCAGAGTTTTTTGAATGTGTGTGTACATTTAGAATGCATGGGCCTGTGTTTATACATAACTTGTGCCACTGTGGGAGCATGAAGTGGACCCTAAACTGAAAAAGATGTGCGTTTCCGTTCCCTAATGGCTAATATGAACCAGACATTACCTTGCACTCAATTCATACGCATTCATGTGTGTGTGTGTTAACATGCCCTCTGATATTCGCAAGCCTGTGCGCACGCGTGTTTTTTTTCCCGTCTGGAAGGCCATTCTCCTCAATAGAACACAGAGGGTGGCATGGAGCATTGCAGTGATATGGTTGAGGCAGTACAGTCCACACCATACATCAGGCCGCTCCTGTATGGATACTAAGATCATTATCTAGAATTCAGCTTCCTTTTTGCAGAACAACTATTACACATTTCATCTTAGCTAATTTTGTTACTCAGTGAATGAGAAAGTGGATGTAACATCTGAGCATTCATCTATGACATTCCCCCTAGGTACAGTATGTGATACCTTTGCATCTATTTTTTGAATGACTCAGAAAGAAAAAGTTGCAGTTGTCATATTGCTGCTGCAGAAACTTCTACAGCCTGCAGTCATTCATAATCAGGCAGGTAGAGAAAATATTCAAATGCATGTCAAGCAAACATTTTTGCACAGGTGGAAGTTGCTTTAATGTGAAACTTCTGGCACTCCTTCTGCACCCTTCTCTCTTCATATATTTATTTATATACACATATCTTTCACTGTCATCTCATCTCTTTTTTTTTGTCCACCCCTCCCTACCTATCACCATCTCTCTCCCTCCTGCTGTCTCCATTTCCCCCTCTCCTCCCCTGCAGTGGATAGGATTGGGTTCAGGGCCCTTTGACCAGTGGAGCAAGTGACAGCTCTGACATGGCCCTGATTTCACTCTTGTGCCCTCTGTCATCTCCCTGTATGCCCATCTCATTTTAATAATGTAAATATGGGGCAAGCTCAGGCCACAGAGAATATTCTGTGTCCTGGTGCTCACTCACTGGAACCTTGCTGCACACCTGAGCCACACACGCGCACACTTATATTTGGCATTACTCTCCAAAATAAATGGATTGGATTTCATAGTGCTTTTTAATACAAAACTACAAGACAGTACTTTTTTTTTTTTTTTAAATTTGCATCCACAAAAGGTTAAGGGGCTAACATGATTAACAAAGTCCTGAAGAAACAGGACAAATAAGTTTTTTACCGACTGATGATACTGATCTGGCCCATATTAGCACGGGTCAGATCAGCATGGGCATAGATATGATGGTGATTCCTAGTTGTAATTACAACTTGGATATTGATCTTTTCTTCAATATTCAATTATAACTGATCTCTGTTTAGAAGTCGGAAACTCATAATTACATTATCTCCGATATGACATGCTGAATATTTTGACAAATTTACCTAGCCAAGCTAAGCATGTGCAAACACACCATATTTGATTTTCTTTAAAATGTAATGCCAGCCCAAACAAACTCACATACTTCTCACATACAAGATCTGAGTTTGTGAAATAAGTGGCTTTAACTTCAATTAACTCTAATCTTAGGTGTATTTGCCAGTGTGGGCAAAGATTCACTGTGTTTTAAACTGACAGAGACTGCTGGTTTAGTTCAACTGTGGCCGCTCTTCAGTAACCGGCTATAACATTTTATAGCCGGTTACTGAAGATGAAGGTAGGACACTGTAAACAAGGTCTTTGTTTTCTAGTGATACCATGCCCACTCCTGGTGGCTGAATCTGGCCTGGACAGCCATAGATTCAACACACCGGCTTACTGCAATTTAGTGGCACAGGAGAATGACCATAGTCTAATGTGGATCTCCCCATTCCTGCTGCCCCTCCCAGGGTACCAAAGTGCGGGAAACTGCAGAAGCCTTGAGTCACAAAGCTCTCAGCGGGCAGATCTGCTCGTAACTATCTGTGAAGCCTTTGATAGCTTGCCGTTCGCTTGTTACGGATGTGATGCATGATTTGAGGGCAGTTTGCCCTCCCCGTAGTCCCTCCTTGATTAAAGAAAAGGCCTCTTGGTCGGTAGGATTGTGGCCCCTCAGTACCACACAGACACAGACGAGCAGGCAGGGTGCGCGCTGCCTTCGTTAACCTTTTTCACCTCTGCTATCCCTCAGCCTCACAACAGCAGCCCCTCCACCCGACCACTGATCAGCGGAGGGTCTGTGCCCTATAATTCAGCATCCTGGAGGTCCTTAATGAACTGATTGATGTTCCATTACATACAAGCATGCTTGTACAGCTTACCATGTCCAAGGAAGTTTGTGTTCAGTGGTAAAACTTTAAACATGCAGGTACACTAATCCCTGTTTGATGGGGAGTGTGTGTGTATGTGGTAGAAGAGAATTCAGTACTGCGCCACTCTTTGACCTGTTACCACTGTGAGTCAAACTGAGATTTTTCTCTGAGCTTTGTCATGTTTCTTTTTCTACTCACCTTTAGTGCCCGTTTGTATAGCTATTGCAGTTTCACTGACTGTATAAGCAGTGTGTTTGAACAGTGAAATTGATCAAACACACACACACACACACACACACACACACACACACACACACACACACACACACACACACACACACACACACACACACACACACACACACACACACACAACCGCACACACAGACGCAACTACCTCCCCACACACAAGCACAGACATATCCAGATGTGGATGCTGATTCTGGAGTATTGGGTCAGTCTGTCTAGGAATAAATCAGACAGACTAATCTGGCCTGTGAGGGGATGGAGGGTAATTGGTCACATTTGACCCCCAGCCTTGCGGACTGTGGGAACGCAGGCTTTATCTACCAGCGGTAATTGGCTAATGAAACACTTCCGCATCTCCTCCACTAGATTGTCATCCACCGGTTGGTATAGGGTGAGGCATAGGGTGTGTGTATTTGTGTGGCCGGCTCAAGTGGCTAAGAGGCATGTTTGTGCGGGCAAGTGTGTGTGTAGTCCAGAGAAAATGGCAGGATGCGGAACTCCCTGTGGCCATCTCCATGACCTTATCAACAGCATCAGTCTCGTGATGCCTGCAGCATACTGATTCATTGACAGAACACACATTTGTGGTTCTCTGGTTGCCATTACAATTTAAATTTATGTTTGAAGTAGAAATGGTTAATGTAATTCAAATTAAATCTTTGACCCAAGGCAGGGCTTTTTGTGTGTTGCATGCTTATAGTGTAGCCAGGACATGACTGAGTGTTTGCAGCATTTAGGTCATACAACACGAAGGTCTACAGGTGATGCATTACAGTCAAACCCTTACATTTTTTCATTTCGTGTGATCATTTATCTGGTCAAAGTCATGCACACATCAATCGAAATACAAGAAAAACCAGAGTGGGGAGAGTGAGGTGGGGGGTTGGGGGTTTTTTCTAAGAAAAAAAGGCTAAAGTTACGGTGGTGAGACAATGTCTCAGAGGTCCCATCAAGTGAGCCATTCATAGATGCAGGTCTACCAGTTTGTGGAGCCAGGGAGACACTCCGATAGAATGGGGCCCAGGGTGGCCTTGTCTTTTTGTCCCAAGCTGACCCCTGCTCTCCCGCCTGGCCTCTGCGCCCCTCACCTGGCCTGTCCCAGCGCCCTGGTAACAGGATACCTGTAATTTGCTCTAATGGCCTTTGAAAGACCTGGCTGGGCTAATCCCTGGAGTACTTCTCCCAGCAGCACCGTATGAAAGGGTGGGAGTAACAGGGCCGAGTGCGAGTCCTGAAAGAGGACCAGCCTCTGGATTGTGTGTGAGAGAATGTCACCCCTTGCGGCCGGGGCTGGGGCCGAGGGAGTGTGGGAGTCAGCTTTCAGCAGATCACCACCATGTGGCTTGTTCACAGGCTTAGAAAAACTGTGCCTGTGCCTGTAGAGAAGTAGATTGTCTCTGCTTTACACCTCTCTCAGTGGCTCAGTCTGGCAGGCAGGGGGAATGGCCTGAAAACCAGCCTGTGCACAGCCCCAAGAGAGTGCACTTCAAATTTTTCCACATTCCTTTTGTAATTTTTGCTAAGGTAGTTCTTCATGGATAACATTTTGCTATTCAGTAGAAGAAGAGATTGATATCCCCGATACTGCAGAGCTGTAAGGAGTGCAGAAATTAAGAGGGAATGGTTTGACGTGATGTTAGATGCTTAAATAGATCTTGCTAAAGCAAAGCAGTCCTTTGACTTTGTTCAAAGGGACAAAACAGTCATGCAGATGGACGAGAGAATATTATATAGTAGGTGATGTTACACTGTCAGGTGTTATAATGTAGGACATTCCCTCTGACAGTGACCCGCATGAAAAATTTGTGAATGCCAAAAATTTTCTAATATCACTTTAAGAACAAAGCTATTCGAATGAGAATTTCGGGCAATAATAATAATAATAATAATAATAATAATAATAATAATAATAATAATAATAATAATAATAATAATTATTATTATTATTATTATTATTATTATTATTATTATTATTATGATAAAACCATTGGTGAACAAAAGGCCCTGGCTATTGAATATACAGTGAGATTAAAAAGACATGAGAAAAACAATCTTATCAGTTTCATCTTCACTCTCATCCCTCCAGAGATTTTGATGGAATGTGGGAACAGCAAGTGATATGTGGGCAGGGAAGACCAGCTCTCTGCCAGTCTTTTCTCTCCTTTCTTCCTGTCCTTTCTATCCATCGTCCTTGTTTTTTTTATGGGGCGGGCCACCTGCAAGGGAATGTACTCAGAAAAATACAGATACATGCACACCAGTCTCTCTGTGTCCTGCTTCTTTCAGATATAGAGCACATTGTATACAGTTTTTTTTTTTAAATGACAGTACACAGAGCGATTTAGAAAGTGACAGCATGTTTAGATCTGTGAAAGTTCAAGTGTGCAAGAAAGAAAAAAAGAAAAAAAGAGGTGCAAAAATAATCCTGTTTCTCATTTCCTTTGCTGTTACTTTAATTATGTACATTTAAAATTTTCTTTGATCACAGCCATCATGAGTTGAGTTAAGGGATTCCTAACTGTCCCCAAATCCAAAGCTAAATTAGGCAAGAGAAACACTGCTCAGACTTCCAGACGGTCTGAGCTCATTTGAGGAACAGAATCAGATCTCAGGGCCAAGTTACTGGGCATGTGGGCTTGGATGTGCTGCTTTGACTAACATGTGGCGGACGATCAGACTGAGGTTGGTCAGTTCATTTTTTCTAGTTTTTTTTTTTAACCTTCCTATCCTTTTTTAAAAAAATCTTTTTGCTTCTATTGCAAAAAAAGAACAAAGTGACAAAAACCTGAGATTTGTGTGTGTGTGTGTGTGTGTGTGTGTTTGTGTGTGTTTGTGATCAGGCCAGCTTGGCTCAGCTCGACTGGGCTCGAAGCAGACATATCTCATAGCTGCCGGTAAGAGATGAATAAATCATCCCAGTCCTGTGAAAGTTAATAGCTATGATGCATGTCCGGAGACCCAGTGCAGACAGGCTTGTAGGGAGGGGAGGAGGGGTGACCCAGGCAGGGAAAGAGCCAGACTGAGACAGATAGAAAGGGGTATGGCGGAGGCGAAAAAGTGAGGGATAGACAGGCAGTGAGAAGCAGGATAGCAGATCGGATACACGAGGAAGGAGAGAAAGACAGGCACGTCTTGTAGGAATGGAAGGAGGTGCTGCCGCTAGAGCGGCAGATGCTCTGCTCTGAAACAAACAAACACACACACACACACACACACACACACACACACACACACACACACACACACACACACACACACACACACACACACATATATATGTATACACCATGTGTATGAAACATTGTGGACAGTGACTTAACCATGTTGTTTTTATATTAATAAAAGAGAAACCCTGAGCAAACCCTCCCCTCAACCTTAACCAAAATAATAAAGCCTAACCTTCGAAGCAGTAAACTAAAGAATGAAGAGCATAAAATAATTTCCCCTGACCTTGACCAAAATGTTTCAAATTGACCTTAAACCTCCATTTGTTTTGACAAACTTTTAAGTTTTATTAAAAAAAATAGGGCCATCACTTCTATGGTCTGATTTGTTCTTTCATATTTTTCACAGGATATACAACAACGATAGATAATCGTCATGACAATGTGTTATAATAGCAGCACAGAACCTGAACTGAATTGACCCTGGCATAACAGCTATAGAAAAATACATTTGTGAAAAGACAACATTTAAATTAGGGAGCAAACCTGCAATGTGAGAAATACATAAAAATATACTACTGTTTATAAATGGATTTATCCATGCAATTCCCAAAAAAGTCTGAGCACACAAAGAAATTAAATCAAAGAAGACCTAATTATAATGTCAATTATAATGTAAGGGCAGAAAATCACTGTGGCACTCCAATCAGTCAGCAGGTACTTTTCCCTTTAAAAGAAGATGCAAAACACCTGCTCTGACAGAGCTCACTGAGTTATGGCTAAAAGTACTACATGCTCAGTCTTTTTTGCCCGTAGAGCACTGCCACATGACTTTCCGCAGTATTTGACCCATTCCATCCCTCTTGAAGCAACTGAGTATTTTTGTAGATTTTCTGGGCAGTGTTCAAATCTCTGTTGTGCTGTCATTTGGTAGCAAAAAGTAGATGTTTACATTAAAACTCAAAAAAACTTATTTTTGTTGTCATTTGGGGGCAGTGGAAATAATTGTTAACACAACATTAACATATCATCACCTTTTAAGTTGATATGGAGAACCTGTAACTTCAGCAGTTACGAACCAACTTTAGCATTCATTGGGATTCATATTTCTGGTCACTTGGCAAATGTAAGTCTAATATTCACTCCAGCTAGGGTTGCTGATCAGGTACTCTACAGTGGGCTTTTAGAGCTTTTTCACTGCAACTGGAGAAGAAAAGGGGAAAATATAGTATACCTCACTTCTTCAAAGCAACCTTCCTTTTTTTCACAACTTGATTTGTATTTCTGCCAGTACACCTATTATTTAGCAATCAGTTACTATGTTAACTTACATTAGTCAAAAAAAATAAATAAATAAATCTGAATATACACTGTTTTCACTATTTAAACCCATACCAACCCTCTCAGCATTGGATATGGCCATTAGGGAATTCCACACTAACTGCTACCGGGGAGAAGGGCCCAGTGCACTTGATGGATTTGTCCCAGGGGTCAAAAGTTTGGTTGATTAAGTATAGTTTATCAGAAGTCAGACAGTCGATCACTGATGTCATAGTTCATCAGGGGGGCAAGTTTACCATTTCCCTTCACTTCCCTTCAGTTTGAGTGTGTTTTGTGTACGTGTTGTGTATTTGTGTGTGTAGTGATTCCACTCTATATCATCTGGTTTCAGCCAACCCAGAGTCTGTGCTGTTCCTGTTTGTGCCTCCCTGACCTGACCTGTACTCTGTGCAGGTCATTAGAAAGGCATGTAGCCAAAGACTCAAGATTAACATGCAATAATGTAAAAAGAACTTTCATCTAGCCTCTGGTAAGAGTTAAGGGCCAGATATAGTTCAGAAATGTATGTGAACAGTAGATGTGGATCTGTTGGGTGACTGCATACAAACCTGTGTTCACATGTTTTTCGGCAAGGTCATCATTTTTGGGATGCACGCTAACACAGACATGGGAAGATGACAAAATTTATGTCAAATGGACCTTCATGGCCACATGAATGTGGAAAATAACAATTTGGGCTGTAGTCCCACTCAGTTTAATAAACCTTTGTAAAGATATAGAACTGGCTAAAGGTCTGGAGGTCAACTGTAGATGCTTGCATTAATTTACCTTCTCCCATTTGAAAAGAATTGGAATACACAATAATATTCAACTGCAGATAGTTTAAGTCAAGCACACCGTGTTCTCTGTAAATGATCTGTCCTTCTCAGCAGCACTGTCGTATTCCACAGCAAATTGAAGATCAGCTTTCGTATCAGCCACTCATTTCGATGAGATCATCACTAATCCAGTATCATGTGCCTCAAAGTAGAAATATCATGCTCCTGCTATATGAGCCTCCTGACAAAACATTCCTTCATCTGTCACCTACAAGTTGATACGAGGTATTTGGATTTTTCTTTCATTCACAAAGACAATTAGGAATCCAACTTAGGCCTGCAGTTTGGTCAAATCGGATTCATTGACTGAAGTGAGTTATGGGCTATTTTGATAGTTCACCAAATCATTCGCAGTTTTATCTGATTTGGAATATATATTTCATGGAGCACAGTCTTGAAAAAGAGGTTAGAGCACTGTCATCTTATTCTCCCTGTGTGCCCTCAGAGCCACTCAAACAGAAGCAGTGATTCTTGCTGGCACACTTCTTGCTTTGGATTTGATCAGTCACCACATGCTGAGGGCCATAATCAAAGTTTTGTTGTCAGGGCATAAATAATGGCCTCTGCCCCCAAATCAATGTCATGATTATATTTTAAGGGCTATTATATGAAACGGCAGTGTACAATGATTGCTTGAATTTCTTTGGTTGCTTTTCCCCTGCAGGTAAAATTGGCCAAAATCAGATATTTTCTACCTCATATGTGAAACAAATCTGTTCTCTGTATTTATTTATTTTTTGCCTTTATTTGACAATCGACAGTGAAGAGAGATAGAAAACATGGTAAGAGAGAACAAGAGAAAGGTCCCCGACCAGAATCAAATTGTGGACACTGCGGTTGTGGTATGCGCCCTAACCATTAGGCTAACCAGAAATCTGTTTTTAAAGACAGTATATTTGGCACAATTAAATGAAAACTGGCTTTTCTGGTTTATGATACTTTTTATATGTGGTCTTAATTCATGCTAATATAATTCCTGCGTTATGAATCTGTGTTGGCTGTCTTTTGGACACTTACCGACCTCAGTATGCCTCAAAATGATGGACATATAGGTTGTTTGTCCCTGATACGCCCCATAAAAGTATCAGGGAGAAACACAGGTCATTATGAAGTAGCGCCACTGCAGTGGTGGCATACCGGACATTCATCAACAGGGTTTCAATAATAAATACATCGTCACGTTTATGGAACGGTCACAGTTTGGTTAAGTTTAGGCACAAAAACTACTTGGTTAGGTTTAGGAAAAGACTGTGGTTTTGGTTAAAATAATTACTTCTTTTAGGTTAGAGGGCCTTTTTCATCATGGTTACAATAATAAATACATAGTTAGGGTTGTGGAACGGTCATGGTCAAAAGAAACAATGATGGCTATCAATTTCAAACGGGAAAAGAACAGCTTTCTTCTGTGACACAGTCCTCTGTTTTGTTTATCCATCCATCCACAACGACCTCCTCCTAATGCATACTTTGTCACTCTATATACCCTGTCACCTGACTTCCTCCTTTGCTCCTGTCATAATTACTATGGCCATTAGAGGTCGCCTAACAATAAAATAATAAAACGTAATTATGGGTTGCAATTACCCAGACGTCATGCACAGACGACATCTGGGCATGTTTTTTACAAGAGGAAATTCTCCCAGTTGCTGCATAAAATAGTTGTGATTGTCAGATTGTCTGTTTTGAAAAGTTCGAAAGTTGTTGGACGCACACCCACGATTCTGCCATCGGAAAGGAGGTTTCAGACACTGTTAGATGACTCAACAAGCACTTTGTCTGAAGCATACTCAGGCCTTTGGCAGGACCAGGAGGGCAATATTGAGGACATGCAGGATGAGGGTTTTTAGCGAATAATGTGATGATGTGTTGGAACTGAAAAATTCTGCATCAGTGCAAGCAACACTCAAAGTGACTTTTTATCTAACTGTAAGCTGTATTTGAAAGCATTTCAAATGAATGACAGGTTAGCTTGCTTCCACTGCATTGCAATGTGCAAACGACACCACTTGGAAGTATTACGTGATAGTTCTTTGTGGACTGTAACATTGTTTTCTCGAAAAAAAAAAAAAAACTATGAAAATTTTGCAGTGGTGTCCATGAGCCAAAGTTGCTTAAATATGCTAGAATATATTTATATCTTGCTGAGAATGTAAACTGTGTTACTCTGGAACTAACCAAACAAAACAATCCTTGTCTAAAAAAGTCCTTGCTAATCATTCGTTGGTATTTTACTGTACGTTCAAGGGTTAACATGCAAGTTTCCATATCACACCACCTGTGAAGGCCTCCACTAGAGCGCCTGTTCTCATGGTAATCTCTCAAGGTGTTTAAAGCAATAGTGAGTGATGTAGCCTTTGTCTGTGCTGATACACACAGGCGGCTGCTTCGCCCAGTACCAGGCCCTTCGAGGGGGTCATGGCAGATCAAAGGTGCTGGTCACAGCCATTAGGCCCGGCAGCCCAGACCCGACATGAAAAGCTTGTGTTTTGAAAAGGAGGGCAGAAGGAAAAAAACAACAGGGCCCTCTTCATTTAAAAAGCAAGCAAACTGTGAAATAATTGAAAAGGTATGTCAATCAAGAGCAGGAGCACAGCGGGAACTCTGAGATTCCCAGGCTCTGCTCTGGTCGAGCACTGAGCCATGGAGGGCTGCTCAAGGGGGCAACCCAAGAAATTAAAGACCTGGGAAAAGGAACAAAAAGAAGACAGGAGGAAAGGAGCAGAAAAATCTCTTTTTCTCACTCTCTTTGCTCAGTCTTTCACTCTTTTCTGCTTGAAATTTGTGATGGAAGGAACCATTTTGCCACACTTTGTAGAGCCCTATTGAAACTGCTTGATCATTAATAAGATCTTGTCTAGCTCTTCACCTCTCAGGTGAGTAACAAAGACTTATTTGGGGAAGCAGCCATTGGAAGCGCCTGCCCCCACCATCCAAACCCCCCATCTTATAACCAGCACCTTCACCCTGTACTCGCTCCCTCCTCCTCCCCCATACCATGAGTCTGACAAAAGGGAACCCCGTGAGAGTGTCTCTCTCTTTCCTTTCTGCCTTTTTTCCAAGGTCAGAAAAGGCTTGAATGATCTGACGATGGGCTAACGTCCAAAAAAAAGGGGGACAGAAAGAAAAGAAAGAGTAAAAAAAAAGACTGGGTAAAAGACTTTTTCTATGCTTTTAAAAATCCCATAGAGTAGAAATAAATGGCAAGTCCACAGTTGACTAGACATGTATAGTGCAGGATTTGCTTGTAATGGCAGCTTGAGTTTATTGACAGTCCCAGCCAAAACATGTCAAAGGTTAAGAGATCTTGCCAATTGCAAGTGGGAAGCCAAAAGTACCTTTTTCATGAGCTCAATAGGGCCATCAGTTGATACTTGCCCAGCAGAAAGCGGTGAAGAAGTGACCTTCAGTTTCCAATGCAACTCAGGAACAAAGAGTTAATTTGTCTCCATTGCTTCTCTCTGTTCTATCTAACCGTGATATTGTTGAAAAGATTTTGAAACATTTTTTGAATTGGAAATTATTCAAAATGTATTAACTCTCACTTTCATTTGCTCTAAATATAGTCATCTATTACCCTAAAATAAGAATGATTTTACTAAAGCAAATTACATATCCCTGGCTATCTGTGTATTTCAGCAACTTAATAAAGGGATGTTTACTTTCAGATTGCATGTTTTAAAGATATTTTAAATGATGCATATTCAGAGACACAATGATATTTTTCCATGTAACCCAAAATTAAGTTGGTTTTAAAGTCACCAACCAAATCTCTGGACATCTTTTAAAAGACTTTTGTAATACATTTTTTTTTACAATTCCAACCGACAATGTGTACTTCTACAAAACAATATCAATATTAAAGCACATTTCTTTAAGTTTGGAGGCTAGACTCAGCATCAAGCCTTCTTGAGTAAAGTAAAGTGACCTTTCGGCTTCAGCAGTTAGGAAAACCCTCTAATAGCTTGAAATACCTCACTCTGATTTCTCAAGCTTTGAACACAATGGAGTGACTTTTCAAAGGGGGGACTGTGAGTTATATGGATCTAACTGGTCTTTATAGATGTGTGGTCAAGCGTCCAGAGCCCTAGTGATTCCTCCGGACAATGTGAAATTCCCATTTTATGTCCTCAGATCTTTTGTGTCTACTGGCTGCTATACCACAAAGTATGAATGAAGTGACATGTATGAGTCCTGAAGAGAGAAAGGACAATATTTAGTGTGCCATAAGGACGACATGGGGAGTTTTGTTGAAGTGCTTCATAAAATTTTTGCTAACACTTGAAACTTGAAACAAATTTGAAAACCTATTACCACAGATGTTATCCAGTAGATTACTCTAATTTTTTACACGAAAATGTTGTATAAATAAAGTGCATTAACATGTCTTACATTTTGATTAATGTAAGTCTATTTTCTAGTATTTCTAGGATTTTGTAAAATATTTACCCTTTAAAACCTGAGATGTTAATGTTCACAGCCAACTTGTTGCAATGTCTCAAATGTGACAAACATGCTTCCAACACACCTACTGTGCCTGGAACTCAAACCAGCAAATAATGGCAATTACTGCTGGCACCACTTTCAGGCACCAGCGGTTTTCATTGGCCTGGGCTAATCCCCCATAAATCCTTGCAGTGCTCCAATCACCAGCCAGGCCTCAGCTAATTGCTTATGAGTCCCTTGCACGCTCCAGGTGCCACCATAGCACACCCGGTGTTTGTAAACACAGCTTGTAAAGAGGAGGCTGCCATCAAAGTGTTAATGTTTCCTCGGAGGATCAGAGGTAACATAGGAATGATGGGGGTGCAGCTGGGCTGATACCTAGATGGACTCAACTGAGACATTCCCTCCTTCCCTGCAGCTGTGGCGAGCGGAGAGAGGGCATCATTTACACGTTCCTGTCAAAGAAGAAAGACACTCAACAGGAGTTTGTGTTTGTTTACCTTCCCCCGGCTTTTCTTTTCTCCTTTTTACTCTTTGTACTTCTTTGTGCCTGTGCGTATAGTAGATGACCTCACTTAGTAAGCACGACTATTGATGTCCGGAGCTGAAAAAGTTGGAGATAGTTGCGTGTTTAGAGTGATAGGAGCAGCAGATGTTTGCTTTTTAGTTTTGGAGCCCTTTAGATATGAGACCAGCAACAGCAATCTGATGGTATTAGCAGCCATCCTGTGGAGAAGAGCAGTTAGCACTATCTCTCTGCACCATATGAAATTATGTATTATGTTGGTGTCATCTGTATAATATTAAACAAAGATGACGAAGTTATCACAGCATGTTAAAGGATAGGTTCACATTTTTTATTCAAGTATGTTTTTGAATACTCACATGCCATTATTTATATTGAAACAGTTTATGGTCACTGTAATTGTTGCTTCTGACCTTACTAGCTGTAAAGAGATCCCGTCTTAATGTGATTAGATTGTAGGTGATGGGGGATAAAAATCCACAGCACTTGATCTATATAAAAAATTGCATCTCTAGCTCAAGTTCAGCTGAAAATAATATGAGGCTTCAGCAGTCAAATCAAGTGGGTATCGACCAAATTCACATTATTTTTAGTACTGAATTCCCTCCTTCTCTTATTGTCCCTCTACTGTATCTCAACAAGGAAACACTGTATGGGGAAACTTAAAGAGCTAGAACCATGGATTTTGTCCCCCGTGTCTTTATATCTAATTACGTCTGAAAGAGATCTTTTGTTGGCCTGTATGGACAGGAGTATCAATGGCTGTGAACCCAATTTTTTTCAACGCACATATAGGTATGACAAAGCCCTCTAACGGTTGTAGTAATTATGATGGGAACAAAGGAGGAAATCAGGTGATGTGTTATGGAGTGACAAAGTCCGCATAGGTGAGGGGCTTGGGGTGGATGGATGGGTCAGTCAAACACTGGCCTTTAACACCGGAAGCCAACGGTCAAAGTTTTTTTTCTTTTCTTTTTCTTACCACAATCATTCCCAAGTTGTTTATTGTAGCGTTGTTGTATCACAAAACAGATTTATTTTTCAATAGTGAGGGATTAGTTCGTAATGGTTTTTGAGTGCACAGACAAATGATGTGGTCTTGCCAATACGGGCGGCATATCAGAAAATTGTTCTATGTCATTCTAGAGGGCATGGACGAACAATGTATTTTGTCTGTTAATTTGAAATATTTGTTGTGTATTAAGATAGACTTGAAAAATGTGAATCTATCCACGTCTAAAACAAAAATTTAACAAATTAATTCACTGTCTTTCCAAACAAAATTTGGATTGCACAAATAAATAGGTATAAAAACTGAGGTGCAGGGGGAGTAGGTGCATGCATCTATTTTTAATTGCTGCACAGGTTTAACCAGAGAGACTTTTCAGGAACTCAGTCACTGCCCTGTACAAGGTCTGTGGTTGTACAGAAGCAGGAGGGGTTTAGTCATTTGGGTACTGCTTTTATGACTCCTTCATTTCCTACCAGCTTTTGGTCAATTTGTACTTCAATGCCTTGATCTGTTGCTGTGTTTACAGTACCTGTCCAAACCCAACAATCCTTTTTCATAAATATCCAGCAGTGCCTAGCCTTTGAGCAACAGGATTACATGTTTTCTCTGCACAGACTTGGTTTTCAGGGGTGTAAAAAGAAGATTTCGTGCTCTGATCAGATAGCAGGCCACATCAGGGTGCTTTTGAAGGTGTAAGTGGGAAAATCAAGCCAGGAAAAAAAACATCATAAAGAGAGCTTCATCTCCAGCAATTAGTTTCTATTCAGGACCCTGTGGTAAGCCTTCAGGTCATCTCCAAAACATCTCCCTGTCGTAGCCATGACAATGGGTGTGTGCCTTTATTTTTGTATGCAGACAAAAACCAGATCAAGAGAAAGCCACATGGGACTTGTTTGCAATCAGTGCCCAGAGGAAACAATTAGCCCACCAGTTTGCCAGCTTTTTCATGGGGTGAAGTGAGTTAGAGAGGCTGCTTAAGTGGCCAGCAGACATGGGTTTTGTGTCCCTCAGTAAACAACACTGAGTATCATCATGATAGAGTATCACATCTGGAATCAGGAAGCTTTTATGGATGAATGTGGCAAGGCAGACTGACACTGTGCAGGCAAGTGTGTGTTACAAATTTTATGTAGTTCCAGACGTCGTCTGAGAATGTGGTGCATTTGTAAAGTTGTTCAAGGAAACTAAAATGGAAAATACTTATAACTCGCTGCGTTTTCTGATATAACTTTTACCTGTCGATGTAAATGCTCTTAGCTCAGTTGGTTTCCTCACAAGGCGAGCTCTCTCACACCATTGTCCATGTCCTGTGTTTGTGTGTGTGTGTGTGTGTGTGTGTGTGTGTGTGTGTGTGTGTGTGTGTGTGTGTGTGTGTGTGTGTGTGTGTGTTGGGCTCTCTCTCCCAAGGGCATATGGCTGCCTGGTATTCTAATCACTGATGATAGAGTAACTTCTGATGGGGAAACTCGCAAAGCTTAATGTTTCTAACCCAGACTCTTGTTCCCTCTTTTATTTTCCAGGCCTGATGGAAATCCGATCTGTCAGTGTGGGAGTTGTTGCCATCAAATCTGTCAGCACCGGGCTGTACTTAGCTATGTCCAAGAAAGGCACACTCTTCGGATCGGTGCGTATACAACCTGACAACATTGTTTCTTGAGGTCAAGATGGGATGGCTGGGAAGGGGAGGAGGTTGATGGAGGTATATATGTATAGGGGTCCCAAATGAGTGCCTACCCAAACATGTTTGATTTGACTGAAGTGAAGGGAAATCTCAGGAATCTTCTGCTGGAAAGTCCAGAGAAAGGTCAGTGTTGCTATCAATCATTGCTGTACACCTGGGCCATAGTTGATGATACCTGCAGCTTGAGTACGCTTGTTCCACTGTCAAAATAGATATAGTAGAGAAAAGAAACCCAACCAGCAATGACAAAGAGCCAGCTGGGCTCCTTTAAAAGTCTTTGCGTGCCATCTACCAACTGTTGCTGTGCACAGTAGGCTTTCAAGGGTAATCACCTCTCTTTGTTACAATCACACACTACACATGAGACCTGAGATGTGTGGTGTCTAGCTCATGTATGTACATCATGGAAAAAGTTAAAAATCAGGGACAAACAATCAGTCAGCCAGCAGTGATATGAAAAGTGCCTCCAACAAGCTAACACAGAAAACAGAACATAAATAGACCTGAAGACCTGGGCCTTCACCAGTGTCTGAATCCTCCCATAATAAACAGAAAGGCAGGTGAATCACGCCAGACTCGTAGTATCCTGATGCTATCACAGAGAGGGCCTCATTATGGCAGCATGATAATGATCTGGAGAAGGGAATGCAGCAGAACCTCTTGTGGTTATATTTTGGTTAATTAGAGAAACCTTAAAGGGTCAGTTCACCAAATCATACACACACACATACCCAAAAAACATATTTTCTCACTTGCTTTTATTTGCCAAGGTTTTAGGATATCAGCAATAAGATTTCTTCTGCCAACCCAATACAATGTAGGTGAACAGAAATGAAAATGTCCTTCCAATAACAACCTCCCAGTTACTCAGGATATTTCACAGACCTCGTTGTCATTAATTTCAGTCAGTGATCAGTTTTCAGAGATTGGTCCCAATAAAAACTTAACTATGAGGTCTGTGGATTATCCTGAGTAACCAGAACATTTCTTCTGGAAAGGCACATTGCTATTGGGGTCAATTGTAGTTTTTCAATGCTTTGAGCAGCAAAAACAAAATTGAATTTACCTCCACTGTATTAGGTTGATGAAAAAGAAGTTTCAGAGACAGATGTCTTAAATGTCACATCTATTTGTATGGCTAAACACCACTTGGGGTTGGAAATAAGTGAAAAAGTGTTGTTTTTTAATGAATTGAACCAACCCTTCCATTCTAGACTAAAAACTTCCTCTGTGGCCCTAGAAATACAAACCTAAGCTGAAACTTTGTAATGGAAAATCTCACCCTATCAACTACATACACCTGGAAAATCTTTTACTGCAACAACCGACATTAACCTTTGTGTATCCTTGGAAGCTGGTCGAGTATAGCCCAGCAAGTAACTACACACTTGTCTTTTATAACCTCCTTAACCTCTCATGTCCCCCCTCCCTCTGATTACAGGTGAAGTACAACCCGAGCTGCAAGTTCAAGGAGCGTATTGAGGAGAATGGATACAACACATATGCCTCCCTCCGCTGGAAGCATGGCGGCCGACAGATGTTTGTTTCACTGAATGGGCGGGGGAAGCCACGGCGAGGTCACAAAGCTCGACGAAGACACCCGTCTACCCATTTCCTGCCTATGCTCCCATCCTAGCTGCCCAAGTCTGAACTCTAACCAGCAACTGGCTGGCTCCACTGCCTCCTCACACTGACGGCGATCTTTATTTTTATTATTCCGTTCTCCTGTCACATAAATGTAAATTTGTTGAGGTCTGTAACATTTGTAGAGTTAGTATAATATGTACTTTTAAGTTATTTTCTCCATTTTCTAATGATGTTCAGTAATACAGTCCAATACAGTAGGAAAATATATATATCTTCAGGCATCAGGCGTCTGGCTACAGTATACGTCTGTGTGTCTGAAGTGCATGTAACGTTGTGTTTGGGTGACTTTAAGAGACTGTAAGAGGACTGAAAAGGGTCAGCAAGGCTTGAAAACAAAATATGGCTCACTGGTTTTTTATTTACCCTATTTCAGACGTTGAGCTAAAAAAGAAGGGAAGCATCTGGTACCGCAAAAATTATACGTATATGTCTGAAATGTCAAGTTTCATGACTTAAATAAAATAGGGGCATTTGAGATAGCTACAAATCAGGGCCATAACTACATGTCCTTGATATTTTAGGGGGCATAAGCAATGTGGGGTGGGGTCATACTCTATGATTAAAAACTGACATAAAGTTCATGGGCTGATTCGAGTAATTTTAGACTTAATATTGTATATTTAGCCTTACAAAAAAGCATATGTGAATTTATCATTACACACTAAACACATTTCTCATCTTAAGCACATGTTAAGCACCATTTCACATATAAAAATGACCTTCATGTATCTTGCATGTGAAACATTTTATATTACATGTGCAATGTAGTTTCACATGTGATAAAATCACATACTAGCAGATGGCTTATCATATGTAAAAAAGCATTTCACTGAATTCACATGTAGGCATAATGTGGTTTTTGGACATTTTACATGTAAAATGTAATATGTGAAATTTGAATTTCACATTAGCTATTTTTGTAAGGCTAAATCAAGCTAAATCAAAGAGTACATTTAGGCCAACCGAAATAAATAAATGAATAAAAGTTGGTATTTCTCCATGCAAATTTTACTTATGTGGAATTAAGTGGAGAGACCATAATATGATTTAAGAGTTAACAGAATAAATACAACATGAGAATCCAAACAATTAGTGGGAGCGGGGAGGCCTTGGACGCCTGTCTTCAGTATTTCTAAAATCCTGGCTATGGCCCCTCGACAGAACTAACATCGTTGCTGTTGCTTTTGATAGACTGCAGCTACTGGATAAGATGAGATGAAAATCTCTACTGACTCTTTGATTCATTGATAAATGTACTGCTCTGTCTGTGTATGTCTATTTATACATATTTGACAAGAACAAAACAGAAACTAAGCTAACTACTGGGATAACATGCTGGATTTCCAGAGACGACCTTTGTACTTTTGTGCGTGCTTCTGTCAGACTGCTGCTCCCATCCAACAACCCGCAGCTAATAGGTTATGAATCATTATCTCTGATTCTGGGGCCTTAGTTCAGTTGTGAAATATTTAATATAAGTTGTGAGTCATTTAATGCATTATGATGGTTATAGGTACACCAGACATCACATAGCAGCAACTTCATTAATTTTGTAAACAGTAGTAAATGGTTATTACATACTGCCTCTCTGTCAACTCTTGCTAACATTTTCTCGACAACAAAGCTGTTGCTAATAGAACATTTAATATATTTAAAACATTTTGTACTCTTTAACTGTTTGACGTTGATGTTTATTGTTATTGTTGACTTTTTGTGTTGGTTTGTAGTCCTACTGGTAAAAAATAAGGGAAAAAGTAATTGTATTCAAGTCCATATTCAACTCATTTTGTATGGTATTACTACTGGATATTGGTACATTTGTGATCCATTTATCATAAACTGTTTTACGGTTATAGGCCAGTAATAGCAGGTTGTATATAAGGCCAAAATCTCAGAACAAAAACAGTCTTTAGATTCATTTCAGCAAAGTAAAATCATCAGAGTTTGCTGAGTTTGGTAAACTTCAATAAAAAAATGTGGATAAATCATGAGTCATGGTTGCTTATGCTACCAAGCCCTTTATAGTCATCTTTCCAAAAATATGAAGTGCAATAATGGCATTTTAATCTTGTCTCATGCGTGGCACTGAGAGTTAAGTGTTGGTAACATCTCCATCAAAGTTGTCCGACATAACCCCCCCCCCCATCATAATCATGACAAAACTCACAGCAGGAGAGGCGTTGATGTGGAGGACCTCCCCGTGTCTGATGAAAGGTCTGCGGTTATGAACTATGCAACTGAGCAACAAGGTCATTTACACATAGAGGAGCCCTCCAGTGGCACAGGAGGCCACTCTGTCTTTTCAGTGAACAGAAAGGAGAGTCAGGGATGAATAGTGGCTGTTTGGGGTGAATAAAGGCCAACCTTTCAGTCTGTCATAATGTGAGATTACTGTGACGGGGTACATGTCTGGTCAGAATGGCGTGTAGACACACTGTAGTTCAGCTCCAGAGGTCTGGGTGTGGCGCACAAATATCAGTATGGGGGGTCTGGCAATACTGTTGCCATGCAAATGTCTTTGTCCTCAGCTGTGCAGCCTTGAGGGGCTGTTATATTTTGAGTAACGACCACTTGTAATTGGTCTGCTTTTGACTGCTTACTGTATGTAAGCTGTAAAATATAGTCGAGTCATTTAAAGGAAAAGTTTGACATTTTGGGAAATACACTTATTCGTTTTCTTGCCCAGAGTTAGATGAAAGATCAATACCACTCTTAAATCTGTAGAGTAAATATCAAGCTACCGACAGTAGCCAGTTTACTTAGCTTAGCACAAAGAGAAAGAAAGAGACAGGACTGGAAATAGTTAGCCTGACTCTGTCCAAAGGTAACAAAATCTGCCTAGTAGCATCTCTGAAGTTGTATCTCGTGTGTTTCAAGGGTACATAAACGGAAGAATAAAAAATACCAGTTGCCCAGAAACCAGCAGAGAATCCAGGAAGTTACTGCTGCCACGCAAGAAATAGTCCAGTGCAGCCCCCGTAAAACACCGAATTGTCATTTTTACACTTCGGTTTCCGTACAGGTTAAACAAACGAGATATGTATGTGTTAGTCAGTGAGGCTTTAGAGGGGCTGGTAGGTGGATTTTGTTACCTTTTGGACCGTTTCCGTCTCTGTAGTAAGTTAAGATAACCATCTGCTGGCTGTAGCTTCATACTACAGAGTATGAAGCCATGAGAAAGGTATCAATCTTGTCACCTAACTCATGGCAAGAAAAAAAAAATGTATTTTGCAAATGTCAAACTTGCCCTTGCAGTTTTATCAATCATCTTTAAACAAGAAACTGAATATATATGATATATATTTCAGCTTTTTTGCTCTCTTGTTGTAAGAAAGTACTGTATAAGAGTGTGAAGTGCAGTGCATTTCAGTTTTACAGGTGTCTCTGAACATATGATTGTTATCCAACCCTCAGCTGGCACAGACACACTAAAACATGCACGCCACAAATTAATCCCATTTTCTGCCTGTCCTATCGATTGACTCTCCTCTTGTCAGTGTGTCCTCCATTTCTTCTCCTCTACTTCTTCTCTCTCCTCTCTCCTTTCTTTTGGCCTGATGGTGCGACTGGTTGTTGGTGCCAGTTCCAGGGACACCAAATGGGAGCTGTAATTATCATTGCTCCAGCACTGTCCTGTCAGCATGCTCGCCAGCAAAAAAAGAAGGATCCTTTGGAAGTCCTGATCAAAAGCTTTGGCCTTTGATCATGAAGCAAAAAGAAAAACCTAAACACTGTGCAAAATCAACGAGGAATGTTCCGAAGGGAGCCCAGGAGAACGGAAATGACAGCCACCCAGAAGACATCCACAGCTCCTCCTTTGCTATGACGTGTTGGTGTCAGGAGCACAGGTGTTTGGGCTGTGTTTGATCTCATCTGTAAAAGCAGAGGACTGAGAGAGTGAGTCAGGCAATGATGTTGTTGCTGAAGTGTCTGTCAGAGAGTACCTGGTAGGCTTCACAGCAGGCCATGTCTTTATGTTTCTGCAACGGCCTCATTATTCATCAGGAGTTTTACAATCTGATTTTTATGGAAATGTCTGCACTGTTAAAACACTGCACATCCATGAAAACGTCTCTTGGATGGCGGTATTCTGCATGACCCAGTAAAAAGTAGTGTTTACAGAGAGGGTAACGTTGAATGCTTCAAAATTAATTTGCAGCTGAATGACAGAAAAAAGTAATAATAAGAGCCCATTTTGAGGGCCTTAGCCAAAATCTACAGGGGCACAAGTCATGCTGCTTCAGCGACAACAAACCTCAGCCTCTGGAACCTTTGAAACCCTGTGTGGTCATTTTCTCTCACAGTGACTGAAAAGAACTGTGGTGGGTGGGAAAGAAAAAAAGAGCCCCTCGCCACTCATAATACCAATCTTATGTATGTAGACGAAAATGGGAGGGATTGGAGGGGTTGGGGGGTGGCAGTCGGACTAAGGCACAATTTTAAAGCGCTTATTGAATTGCCATTACAGCTCCTGAGACTAATTGTGGCTGTTGTGTGTCTCTCGGTGGCCTAGGAGGCTCTGGAGTGGCCCTGTATGCTCTTACTCAGTAGGGTTTTCAAACCGAGTGGCCCTGAAAGAGAACAGGACCACCGTAGATCAATGGCAAACCTTTCACTCTTTCACAGGCCCTCGCTAATCCTTCTCATTTGTCTGCCATTTGTTGAGGCACATTCACAGTTCCCTGAATTTAGGATTAGGCCTTGTTTTGTTACAAAAACAGCCCAAGTTATAATGCTGAATAGATGGACTAAAGGGTGGACGACGGATGAGTGTGCATGTGAGTTTGTGAGCATGTGTGCATGTGTATGTATGGTTATTGGGCAAACACTATGTTTATGACCAAATTAATGAGAACCTATTCAGTGTTTTGTCTTAATTCTCATTTCAGTGATAAGTGATGCAAAAATAATAGATTTGTTGTAGCTTTAAGGTTCACAAAGCAACAGAATGAGCATCATCTTTGTGGAAGCTGTGCCATATGATATGAAAGGATACCATTTTTAATACATTCACAGTTAGGTGTTACAATTTTGTCATTGACAAATAAAGGCCTTCCAACAGTTCCAAAGCTCTCTTATTAACATGTTATGTCTTTTCATAACAAGTCCAATGTTTAATATGTGTGTGTGTATGAACCGACGTACACTCACACAAAGAGAGAGCAAAGATAGAGTTCACTGTCCTGGGTCTCCTTTTGAAAACAAACATTTCATAAAACAGAGGAAAAACATGAACAAATTGATTCATCACAGTCAAATACCTGCAAAGGAAATACAATTTCATTAAAGTTACTACAATTCCTTTTGAAGCCTAGAGTGTGTCTCCATTGTGCTCTGTCTGAACCTGAGACTGTGTTTGGACAGTCTTGGCAGCCTGCAGCACAGCCATCAGACTGAGGCCTTCTCATCACTAAGTGGATTAGTGTTCATGTCTGAAGCCCCTTACTGGACATTAGACAGGGCTGCTGAGTGGCACATGCACCACATTTCCCCTAAAGCCCTGCCATGCCACGCCGCAGGTATGTGGTGCTGACCGGCCAAACCCCATGTCAGGCATTCTCCGGATGCCTGTAGCCGTGCCAGACACCGGGGGACAAGGTGAAGAGATGGACGGAAAGATGACTGTGTGAATCAGAATGGATGAGAGGAAAAGTAAGGAAAGTAGATGAGTGTAATGTAATTTAAACAAGAAGGAGTGTTACAATGGAAAGATGTACTTTAATAGTGATAGTGTGTGGAAGTGTGGTGATATATGAAGACTATATCATTACAGGTGGTAAAAACTTGTTGAATTTATTGCCTCCCAAAATTTTGGGGGGCTATGTGCTGATACTATTTCTTTGCTTGGTTCAGAGACCTCCTGGACTCTTTTCTTCACCGTGAGGTGTCCAAGCAACCAGTGGAGACTTGAGATTGAACTAACAAGATATAATGAGCTTTAGAGCTGCTGCTAAGCAGATTTTCAAAAAAAAAAGACAAAAAACAAAAAAACTTTAGATAGAGCCAGGCTGGCTGTTTCCCCTTGCATCCATAATTCTATGCAAGCTAATTAGCCATTGCTCTAGCTTCACTTTAGCATGCAGATATAAGTGTGGTATCTGTCTTCCCATCTAACTCTCAGCAAGAAAGCAAATATACCCTAATCCTTGTAAAGCCCTTATATTCTTACCAACCTTGACATTTGCAATTCAGTCAAAACAAACATATTTAACTATTAAAAGCAGGGATACATGTACAACCCACGTAGAGGCCAGTATGAGGGCATAGGACACAAAATGCTAGAGTCAGTATAATGCATTCCAGTACAACACCACCACTAACTACAATTTCCATAATAAAGATATAGTTGAATTAACACATCTTGGAAACTTTTAACAAAAACTGGCCATTATAAGCTTTGTAAAGGAAGAATATGTGGCAGAGCTGTTGCCATGGATTTCATTAGATTGTATAATAAAATGGGCACTGAGTGTATTGTTGCTGTATGTCTGAATAGGAAGAATATATCTATCTTTACCATAACTTCACTCTGGATGTAGTTTTACCTTGGGAGAGATAGCTGTGGCCACTCAGTACATCCCTTTATTTTATGTAGCTTCAGCTACTGGCTGGATACTATGATCCCACGGTTTTTGACACAGATAATGTTGCCTCTGTCCGTCACAGGAGGGAGAGCAGGCTTGCTCGCATGTGCCCGGCAAAGACATAAATACAATACTGATCAGGCTAGCTAATGACACTCTTGTGACCAGTGTTTAGTCGCACTCGGTGGGTTTTTGCACACATGAGAGTACAAAGTGACTGCTAAGCCCGCAAAATATAGGAATATAATCAAAAGGTATATAAGCATTGAAAAGATGAGAATATAAAAAATAAAGGAATATAAGATCACAGAAATGGTGGTGGCATCCTAAAGGGGCACAGACCATGTCCTTATATATCGTTTGGCCAGCTGAGGCAGGCCAGCCACATGTTGGCCAATGTCCCAGTCAACATCATGAGGTTGTCTTTGGCTGTTAGTGACTGGAAAAGACCAAAGTCAGTGCTGCTTCATGCAAAGTTTGAGCTGTGCCAAAGCCTATCCGCCCTGCCCCCCTAGCCCCGCTGAGTGTGAAGTAATTCTTCATGCCAGTGAAACAAGACAGACTCTGTGTTTTGTCACTGCATGCATGGTGATATTTCTTCAACACTGCAGTTTTTTTCAACTCAAAGATTAACAGGTGGATGTTCTTCCTTAACATTCATGTAGAAATCTGCTTTTTTTCCCCATAAAGAGGTGTGATATAAAGCAGACAAGAAGGTTTTCACTGGATTAAGACCTGTGGGTTGTATCAGAGAGTAAGCATGGAGTGAAATGTCAGTTTCCTCTGTCAAGGTTTGTCATCATGTTTTCTGAGAAAGAACTAGACACTGGCTGGAAAATTTAAGGATTTTACGTACACTACAACTAAGTCTGTAAGGAAACAATCTTCTACTCAAATATTGGCTAAAACCATGGATTCAAAAAAACATATGTAAACAGATTCTGGAACATAACAGTCAAATGTAGACTGAAAGCAGTCTAGACAAGCTGCGAGGTTCAACTGCAGGCCAAAGTCAGGGGCCTAAAGGATCAATGGATCTAAAAATGACAATATCCCACTACGTTAAAAATTGGAGAAATCAGAAAAGTTTATTTTTTTCCGTTTTGAAAACCTAATATTGTGGCCGAAGCCTCTAAAATATTTTTTGTGTCTGATAACTCCATGAGGTTTTCTCCTCTAACACTGACGCTGTCCACCAAATTAGTAGAGGACATACAAAGAGTCAAGTCTCGTAAACACAACAACACAGCAGCTATCTAGTATGGACTGATTACTCCCATCCTGACCTGCACTTCCCCAGCCTCAGCACCAGACTCAGTGGCTACGGCTGGCAGAGTTTGAATTAATGAAGCACTGACCTGTTTGGTTTTTTCTGTATACTTGTTAAAGTCCGGAGACGTCTGTTGTTGTTGTTGTTGTTGTTGTTGTTGTTGTAACAAGCAATTTTTTAAAACTCAGTTTTACGTCTTGTACCACCAATCAGGCAGATTGGAAGAAACCAGACGCATGTTAGTTAGCAGTCTGTGACATCATTATTCTTTTGTACATCAATACTAGTGGGGATAGCAACTGTAAAAGAGAGTAATATAAATCAATCATGCTATCGGCTACCTTTCGTCCGTATTGTACTGATATGGAAACATTTAAATGGGATGAGCTTCTCTGGATATCCCTGGTCTGCATTTTTCCATATCAAACTTATCTAATATTTTCTGGTAGTCTACGAATCATTACATGAATTAATCATTACATTCAAGTCAAATGTTTATGAATTTATGTTAAAAGCAGGGTTGCTCCTTTTCATACCCCTGTCCCACTTTATAAATAACCTCACCGTCACAAACCATAAAACATTTCCCCTTGTAATTGTAGCAGGATGATGTTCTCACTGTTTTTCTTTAAAAAAAAAATTTAAGTTTTTTTTTTTTAATGCACCACAGAAGAGACAGGTGCTGTTAGGAAGATTAATTTGACAGCTCAATTTGTGACTTTACATTAGATTTGTACTGATGGAGAAGTGGCACCCTCTGATGGTCAAAAAGCAGAGCAACCTTGAAAGTCTTATACTGAACTCTGGCCCTCTCTACCGGTTATCATGAAGAACTGACCAAAGTAACAGTAACAGCTGAGCTGTGTGTATACATAATAATACATTTAATGGTATCTAAATGTAGATATGCAAAGGGACAATAGATTAGGGTTGTATTAAACAATTGGGTTGTAAACAAAACTTTACCATACATGACAGAAAAGGACAATATAAATTGTTTAAGGTACAGTGTGAGGCTAGAGTGTTTCTGTATGTGTGCATATATGCTAGTGAGAAGTGCAAGTATGTGGCTATGCATGCAACGCAGCACAATGACAAAGACGGGAAAGCGCTACACAATTAAATGCAGGACAACATCTTGGGTTTTTGGATCTGTGAGCTTAAATGCAGATAAAGTAAGTATTTAAAGACAGGTTTGTGTTCATAAATCCTACAAAGTGTCAAGTTAATTTTTTGGCCCTCCAAAACACACTAAAATCTAGTCAAGTAAAACATTAAAATACTGAGTAATGATTTTTCTGAATAAGAATGTCAGCTGACAACTAATAATAAAAGGAAATCTTTAGAGCATTAGCCACTTGAGCCATAACAATGCTCAACAATTCTTTGCTGTCCTGAAGGAAGGCAAGAGAGCTTTCAACCCCCCAGGAGCTGTCACCAAACAAAGAATTGTTGAGCACGGATGATAAATTAAATTGTCATTTTAAATGCATTGCTTTTGAATTTAAACTCATTATTAAGTCGATATTTTGAAATGCAGTTGAATATAAGCTGCCTTTTGTACAGATGTCAAGATGTTTATATAATAATTAGCAGTATTGCTCATTGAAGTAGTTGTTTGTGTGTGTGTGTGTGTGTGTGTGTGTGTGTGTGTGTGTGTGTGTGTGTGTGTGTGTGTGTGTGTGTGCGTGTTTCTTATTGGTAGAGACACTTCAAAAAGGAGGTTATTAGTTGGTTAGAATACAGCCATTCCATAAACCCTATAGAAATGCATGGAAACTCATGGCCATTGAGCTACATTTCTCATCATTTTTCCCTAAAAGTGCATTGAAAAATCTTTTTTTATGATTAATTCTTACTTTAGTCTATCTGGTGAATAAGTGCATAGATTTTTTTTGAACATGTGATCATAGGAACCTGTATTTCCACTGGTATTTTTGTGAAAAATTGTAAAATGAGTAACAACATGTGACTAACAAATAAATGTAGTATGCTACAGAAATGGCTGTGTCTCCAAAAATACAAGGAGTTATATCAAATGCTTGGTACCATTGGATTCAAAACAACTTCAATTTCAATAGTATTTGCTTTGATCCAGTGTAATTGTGATATCTGGCATGTCAAATGAATGTTAAACTTATTTTTGTGATTTTTTGCATTATTAAAAGAAAATCCGATTTGTCTATTGTGATTAACCATGGTCCTTCAGGGCTTGCTATATTTTTAGTGAGAGCTTGTACATTAAAACACTGCTATGCTCCCAATGTCAACACCGCAATATTGTTGGTAGCTCAAAATGTGTACATACAGGTTGGAGAGTAGAGTGACGTGTTAAACATCATGCATTGCAATGGGCTAAAACCCTACACCAATTATTTTTTCTGCTGGGAGTTTTTGTCTGAGTATGCATTCATGTGCATGCGTTTGCATGTACCCTCAACTGATTCAACTCATTTTTATAAAACACTTCATTCACAGACAAATTGAGTTTTAAGATATTGAATAGTAATGCTCCTTTAGACTGTTAGATGTGAACTCGTGATTAAGGTATTTGACTAAAACAGCTGGGGTAGTGAAGTTGAAGCTGGAAACTGTGGTTTAAGTCACTCATCTAGTTTTCACATGTTTTGATGTAGCGACAAGGTGTGACATTTCACAAAAACCCACAAGTGCTAGGAAAAAAAAATTGCACTAACATTAATCACTTATCAAATTCATCCAGCAAAAGTTTACTTCATGTGAGTAAGTAGTGTCTAAACAGTGAGAAAGGGAGGTCCAAAATGAACAAAATAAAGAGATATGAGGTGTAATAACTACAAAATGTAAAATGAAGATCAATATGGACTGAAACAAGAGGAGCGTCAGAGGGGAAACCAAGGTGACCTCAGACCAAACGGCTGTATAAAAGGTGCTCCTTTACTTCAAAGATGCAACATGCCGAGGGTCCGGCAGCCATGATGCGTGTTCTGCACAAGTTTCTGCTCTTTCATGTTCTGACATGTCTCAGACAAAAAGGTACGATTGCACTGATTCTGATCCATGTGTATGTTCTTAGAACACACACGTGAGACGTGAGTAATGAAGGAATCTTTTGTACCAATCCTTTTTCAATATCTATTGGGTCTGCATTGGTATGTACTTCCTCCAGGATTTAACTCTAAAGTTAAATCCTTAAACTCTAAGTTTGACACTGTCAAAGTCCTAAGAGTCGGTGAATATAAAAAGTAATCATTACTGTGTTAAACAGTGTTAAAAACTCACTTGAGCCCTGTGTGACAAAGTTTAGCTTGGTTTGAGCAGTGCAGGTGACAACTGACTTATACATGTTTTCCCCCATCGGCTTACTGTAGCTGTATGCGCTCATTGCTTAGACCCTTCAGCTCTACAAACCCATATAGTCAACCTGACTTGGCTTTGCTGCCGCTGATACCAGCTCTCAGCATGTATTATAGGAGCTAGGTAGTAGACTTAAAGATGGCGCCCGGTCACTTGAATGATAATTGCTCATATTCCAGCGCAAAAGTCATAAAATGTTTTCTAGCTTGCAAGTTTGTGTCTGTACCCTGCACTCTTATGGCCTGAGAGGTGTGCAACACCAAATACTGGAACACTTGAAATACTCGAAAGTTTGATATATTTAGAGATCTGGACCTGTGTATACCAAGACAACACAATACTTGAACTTCCTAGCGCTATCACCAGCTCTATCTTCCAGCAATATGTTAGCTTGAAGTCTGCTGGAGAGAAATGAAATGTTATGAAATGAGGTGTTAACAGTTTGTAAATGTTACTTTCTTATTTCATATCTCCAGCTGTCTAGGAAAGATCGCCCGAGGAGAAAAGTATCAATCAAACCAATTCAACTTCCACAACATCAAATCAAACTTAGAGAAAACACAAAGTGCCGTGTAGCTGGATGGGGTTTTACAAAAACTGGTGGTACAGTTGTTGATGATCTGCAAGTGGTGGATGTGTCAATCATTAACCTTTAAGAGTGCCACAACGAGTGGAATAATATCCTTCCTGCCAATGTTACCTGCGCAGGTGGATATGGCACAAACAAAGGATTCTGTCAGGTTTGTTTTCTGTCCATTCGTAGGAAATGTCAACTGTTTAAAATAGTAGAAATATCTTAAATAATGAATAAACAAACTGTGCTTCTTCCTCCTCATAGGGTGATTCTGGTGGTCCCCTGGTGTGCGGGCAGAATATGGCTTTTGGAGTTGTTTCCTTTAACAACAATCGGAACTGTGACTACCCCAATGTACCCAACATTTTTACAGACATATCAAAATTCCTGCCTTGGATCAAAGACATTCTCAAGAAAAAGCAGTGTTAAATATAACAATCCTACTAATTGTTTATGAATTGCATTGTGGATGTATTGCTTTGTCTGAGTCATTTTGTCAGCCAAATAAACAATGTGTTTTTCTTCTGTTTCACCTGTCATCAGTAAACACAAATGCAAAGATTCTTTGTCAGACAAATAATTCACTAAACCTTACAGGATAAATTTAAATTAAGCTAAATTCAACTCAGTTTTATTTATTAAGCAGCCAATCATAACGGAAGTGATCTCAATCTGATAAATAAGACTAAAAGCCTCTTACAGCTGTTCCTTTTAATGTCAATTAAATGTACCAGTCTCTGTAATAAGATGTGATGGTCAATAGTGTCAACTGCAGCAGTAAGATCTAACAAGAAAAGTACGGAGACAAGTCCTTTGTCCGATGCAATTAGAAGGTCATTTGTAACTTGCACCAGTGCTGTCTCTGTGCTATGATGTACTCTAAATTCTGACGGAAAATCCTCAAATAAAAAATTGGTATGTAGAAAGTCACGCAACTGGTTGGCGCCAGCTCTCTCAAGGATCTTAGAGAGAAAGCGAAGGGTAGATATAGGTCTATAGTTGGAAAAACATCTGGATCAAGAGCAGGCTTTTTAAGCAGAGGTTTTAATTACAGCTACTTTAAAGGACTGTGCCACATAGCCTGTTAATAAAGACAGATTGATTATATGTTGTAAAGAAGTGCTAAGGGTATAACTTCCTAAGGTAACCTAGTTTGGATGGGGTCTAAGAGAAAGGTCGATGGGTTAGATGAAGAAATCGTTAAAGATAGTTGAAGTGAAGATAGTGAAGGTCGATGGGAGAAAAAACATCTAAATATATATCCTGTGTTTGAAGATAAATCGGTGCCGTTCGAGGTCAGGAGGTGAGGAATTTTTACACTCTAATAGTTACAATTTCATCATTAAAGAAGTTCATGAAGTCATTACTACTGAGAGCTATCGGAATACATGGATCCATAGAGCTTTGACTCTCTGTCAACCTGGCTACAGAGCTGAAAAGAAACTGAGGGCTGTCTTTATTTCCCTCTATTAAAGATGAGTATTAGGCTGCTCTGGCATTTCAGAGGGCCTTCCTCTAAGTTTGAAGACTATCATTGCCCATGCTAAGCGGGATTCTTCCAGTTTTGTAGAATACCATATCCTTTCAAGTTTTAGCGTTGCTTGCTTTAATATGCTGGTTTCGGGAGTTAAACCGCGGAGCTAACCTCTCTTGTTTTATAATCTTATCTTTTATGGGGTCGAGACTCATTCACATTGAGCCTGCAGCACTATCAACAAGATCATCAATTTGGGAGAAACTAAAGTTTGTATAGGAGTCCTCTGTTATATTGAAACATGGCAGTGAATTAAATGATGATGGAATTACTTCCTTAAATTTACCTACAACACTATCTGATAGAAATCTAGTAAAGAAATTTTGCCTACTGGTGTGTAGTCCAGTAATAGGAATTAAAAATGTATTAAATAATTGTCCGATGAGAGAGGATTCTATGGAAAGACTATTAAATTTTCAATTTAGATGCTATAGGTCAGAACGAGGTGGAGGTGGTGGTTAAAACAGTGAGTGGATTTAATTACACTTTGAACAAAGCAAGTTGAGTCTAATAATGAGATAAACGCAGTGCTAAGGCTATTATTGTCGAGGTCTACATGAATATTAAAATCACCAACTATAATTACTTTATCTGTGCTAAGGACTAAACTTGATAAAAACTCTGAGAATTCAGATAAAAATTCAGAGTACGGGCCAGGAGCGTGGTGCTCTATGACAAATAGAATAGGCTTTAAAGTTTTCCTTGATGGATGTGTAAGACTAAGAACCAGGCTTTTCGAATGAGTTATGATTGAGTTTAGGTTTAGGATGATAAATAGGCCTGAGTGGAAAATGGCTGCAACTCCACCTCCTTGGACCAGTGGCTTGAGGAATGAGCTTATTAAAATGAGGGGGGGTAGTGAATTCATTTAAGATAAAATACTCTTCATGACACAGCCAGTCTTCAGTAAGACTAAATAAATCAATAAGATGATCTGATATTAGATCGTTTACTAATGCAGCTTTAGATGGCAGAGATCTAATAGAGTCCTCATTTAATTCTCCTGTTTTGTTGTACTTTTGCAGTAGTGTTCTTAATTTTCTATTAGGTTTTTATGTGTAACTACTCTAACTCTTCGGTTTATTTTTTTGAGTTACTTAATTTAGGGTGGTAGGGGGACAGACACAGTCTCTATGGGGTTTTGGGTGGGTGACTGCTGTAAGTGAAGCACAGAGAAGCAGGTAAGACTGCAATAATCTAACAAGTCCCCACTGTTTGCTGGATCTCGATGCCTATTAAGACTACTATCTGGTAAAGAATAGTAATTAAAAAAAACATAAATACGCTTTGGTTTCACGGTGACTATGGGAACGTCAGCACTCAAATCTGCAGCTGGAAACTGTGGTTCCTGTGGTTCCTCAAGACAGTAAGACAATTCAAAGAAATGTTTGTATCCTGTTACATACATCCAACACAAAGAACATTTGTTGTGATGTGTCTGTGTTTCTGCTTAATTCGTTGCATGTGGCTACAAAGCAGTATGCATAAAAAGTGAGAGACAGAGAATACACATGGGCCAAAATAATAAAATTCAAGAGAATGAAATTGTCACTGACGCAAAAGGAAATTAATGGTGGTACAGGGAAAATAGATTCTTGCAACATAATTTTGTATTAAATGCAAGACGATGACTGGTTGAAATAAAATGTGTAAATGACGATTTTGACTTTAAGTATTGTGTGAAATGTTTTATATTTTTGAAAAGTTTGTAGAACTTTTTTTTTTTTTAATTTCTCATCCAAATGATGCAAGTCGTGCCATGTCTAGTTTTTGACATGATTGTATTGCTTTGCAATACACTGCCTATGTCAGCTGGTTGCAAGGAATACAGCCTATTGATGTGAGTCTGAGTTATGGAAATGTACAGTGGCAATAAAAAGTATATGAAGCCTTTGGATAACCCAGTTTTTGCTTTAATTGGGCATATAAGTTGATGTGATCTTTCACTTATTTATGGAACACACCCACTAAGCATTCACAGTGAACCCTTGGATTTAATAGCTGGTCGAGCCTTCTTTGGAAACAATGACCTCAAACAAGCACTTCTGGTAGCTGTGGATCAGACATCAACATTCAGGAGGAATTCTGGACCATTCTTCCTCACAGAACTGCTTCAGCTCAGACATGTCCCTAGGATGTCTGGTGTGAGTAGCTCTCTGGAGGTCATTATACAGGATCTCTATTAGGTTAAGGTTTCGGCTCTGTGATGGTGAGCTGTCCAGGCCCAGAGGCAGCAAAGCCACAAATGATGATGGTCCCTCCACCGTACTTTACTGTTGGGATGATGTTTTCATGTGGGTATGCAGTGACACATGCGTGTTCTTCCTAAAAAATTAACCTTAGTTTCATCAGTCCACAAAACATTTTCCCAGTAATGTTGCGGAGTGCCAAGGGGCTCTTTGGTAAACTTGATGTATGCATTGATTTTTTTTTTAGAGAGCAGCAGCTTCCTGCATGACGTTCTGCCATGGACACCATGCTCCACACAGCCATGCACCATGATTTGCATATAGTAGACTCCTTTAATGATTCCTTTAAGCCTTTAGCTGTTGCTCTGGACCTCTTTTTCACCTCACTTATCATTCTGTGTTGTACCTTTGGAGTCATCTTAGATCGAGGCCCAGTTCTAGGTTGAGTAGTCACAGAAGAAAATCATCATCATTTATAGACTGACTTTGTCAAACTGTGGACTGATGAATATTTAAACCCTTTGAGACGACTCTGTAACCCTGGTTTCATTGACTGGACTCCAGTTAGCTTTTGTTGATGTCATTTGTCAAGGGGTTCACATGCTTTTTCTGATCTACACTGTGAATGTCTGAATGAAGTTGATGAAGATTTGACCATATTTTAAGACATATTCATACATAAATGCGAGTAATTCCAAAGGCTCACTTACTTTGCAAACCAATGGAAAAGCTTCTCTGCATACATACATTTCACTGAGTGATGCCTTCTCTTCACATATTTCTTTCCCATTCAATTAACAACCAGACGGTCATATACTTGTCAGTGAGATTCTTTCGCTTCAAACTTCAAATTTCATAATACACATCACTTACTGGCATGTTCCACTGTGGTCAAGAGAAAAGCTTACAGGATGAGTCATGAAGCCCCTTTAGACTGCTAGCTATGAATTTTTAAATGACTATAACTTTATTAGTATTAGTATTAGCATTAGTATCTTAAGTGTGACAGGGAGAAAACGCCTATTCAAGCCTGAAGCTTGAAACTGTGGTTTCTTTTACTCATCTAGTTTTTTTTGAAAGGTTGTGGTGCAACATCACAGTGACAAAAGACAACAACAACACAAAGGTCCCATTTAAAAAGCAGATCCATAACAAGAATTTTGGTCTTTCACTTCAATTCATCTAACTAAAGCTTACGTAGGATTAAGCGGCTAAGTGGTATCCAAACAGAGAGAGAGGAAGGTCTGAAAATTACCATAAATAACTATTTACAGAGGTTGACAGAAACTTAAACTGGCATAGATCAAAAATGAATAACAAAAAGGGGGAAAGAAAATAAAGGAATAATAGAATAAAAGGATTCATGTGACAGTCTGTGTTAAACTCATCACAGGCTGATCATATAAGGCAGCAGAACTTAAAAAATTTATATTTACTGTAACAATGGTAATACTGCATGACAGCTCTTTTTTTTTTACTGACCATTTGCACTCATATAAGGCAATTAAAGGTTGCACTGATGCAGACAGGATGCAACTAAAGAAGTCAGGAAAACCACAGGGTTGCTTGAGCAAACGGTTGAATAAGAAGGGTGATGTGACACCTTGGTTTTGCTGCAAGCATGATGAAGCACAATTTGCACACATATCTGTTTTTCCATCTTCTGACATGTCTTGGGCAAAATGGTAAGATTATCAAATGTAATTACTAGTCTCTGTTGCACAAATAGGACAATAGCTCATCCTTTATTCTATTTATTTTTAAAGCACTTGGGAATGAAATCATACATGGGGAAAAAGCCCCAAAGAACTCAATGCCGTATATGGCATCAGTGCAAAACAACTACGGTCATATTTGTGGAGGATTCCTTGTCAGTGAAGACTTTGTAATGACTGCGGCACACTGTGATGACCTGTGAGTGATCTTTTCTCTTCAAGCAACTTCTGTTTAATCGAAATTTAAATTAAATAATTCTGTTAATTTCTCAATCATTATTCGTGCAGCAATCCTACAAGTGTTGTTCTTGGCACCCACAATCTCCAGAGGGTTAGTGATGACATGAGATACGGTGTAAAGAGATGCAAACATCCATCTTACGTGAATGTCTCAAATGGGAATGACATCATGCTCCTCAAGGTCAGTACATATCTATTCAACCTCAGAGTCCCAGGTCACATCATGTATCGTTATGGTCAAATTATTTGCATTTAATGTAAGTTATTCATGAGTTCCAAAAAATAACAATATGTTGTTTCCAGGGAGAGTAAGTGTCAAAAACACAGGACTATCAGAAGGATTTATGGCAACAACCAATGCCTGTAACACTGTGAACAATAACAATTAATGATAATTCTTATTATTAATAACAATACATATATATTGTTATTACACTGTATATATGTATCTTCCATCACACCTGAAGTTAAAAAAAATTTAATTTCATGAAGATGGAGCTTTCATGTATAGTGATTTCCGCGCTATACATGAAATCTCAAGAAGGTTGAAAATGACACAATGAGATATGGTGTAAAGAGATGCAAACACCTATCATACATGAATCTGAAATGTGGAAATGACATCATGCTCCTCAAAGTAAGTAGATATTAAATTAACAGTCACATCACTATACATGAAAGCTCCATCTTCATGAAATTAAATTTTTTTAACTTCAGGCGTGATGGAAGATTACTCATGTGCAATAAATTGTTCTTTGCAAGTTTTTATTTTTCGCCTTGTGATTTTGTGTTTCTCCAGCTGTCTAGGAAAGCTCGACTGAACAACAGAGTGAAAACAATTCCTCTTCCAAGGGCTTACAATAAAATAAAGGATAAAGGAAAGTGTCGTGTAGCTGGATGGGGTTTCACAAAAACTGGGGGTAAAGTTGTTGATGTGCTGCAAGTGGTGGATGTGTCAATCGTTAACCTGGAGGGTCTGTAAGACTCAATGGAAAGAAATTCGATTCAATCTTCCTGCCAATCTTATCTGTGCAGGTGGATATGGCACAGACAAAGGATTCTGTCAGGTATGTTTTCTGGTCATTTCTAGTCAAAATAGTTTCTAGTTTTAAAAAATGAATCATCTAATTAGGCTTCTTCCTCCTCACAGGGTGACTCTGGTGGCCCTCTGGTGTGCGGTGGGAGGGCAGTGGGTGTTGTGTCTTTCAACATGAGAAAAAACTGTGACTACCCAAATGTACCCAATGTCTATACAGATATATCAAAACATCTTCACTGGCTCAAAAAAATTCTCAGGCAAATGAATTGTTAAATGCAACCTGCATAGAATGGCACACATTTCTTGTAGTGTGGAGGCATTTTCTGTGTTAAAATCACTCTGTGTATGCTCTCTGCTCTGAAATGCAAAATATGACTTCAATTTCAAATGTTGTATTTTGTTTCCTGTTGTTTCATTCGTCTTCAGAACACACACATAGGATTTAACTTAGAACTTTCTCACATGATATTCACAGCAGTTTTTAGTGTAAGTTTGATGTAGAATATATAATTTTTGGTTGCACTCGAAAGGCTCTGCAGAGCCCCCAAAAATCCAGGTCACTATAAAGAGCACAAATACAGAATGTTAAAGCCAAATGTGCAATGTGTGGGCCTGAATGTGTTGTAGTTGTTTTTGTTGATGTACAGATGGTTTCGTCTGCATAATGCCAGTATCCCCAGTCAATAAAATTTTTATGACACTTCACCTAAACATATTTTGGATTCTGACCAAATGAAACAACTGAATAATAATGCTTCACCGGTAGCTGTCCATTAATAATGAAAGGGATTTAACTAGAGCGTTAGCCCCCAACCCCGAAACTGTGGTTTCTGTGGTTCATCTAGTTTGTCACAGAGTTCCAACAAATGCTTTAGTGAGCTGAGTCAAGTATAGTTTCCACCAAACAAAGTGCTGCTTCTTCGTTCTCCACTTATAAAATGTATCCAACTAAGGTTCATGGTTTGATGTGGCTGAGTAGTATCTACGATCTGCGAGAGGAGGGGGTCCAGGAAAGTGTGAGAGGGCTCGAAGAAAGATAAAACTACAATTGCTGCTCGAGCTGCACCCGGCCACTTGCTGACTTTGTGTGTCGCCAGATTTCTAAGCTAGACTAGGCAAGAGAACACACGCAATTCATCTTTCATAATGACAAATGAGGTGACGAAGGGTGAAAGGATGCTTGCAAAAGAGTCTCACAGTCACACGCTGATGATCACAAGCGTATTTTGCACTTCACCCTGCTGCACCACCAGCATCTTTAAGCAAACGTTACATTTTCAGTAACAATGGCAAGGTATATGATAAGGACACGAACCTTATAACTAGTTAGCAGATTTATACAGTGCACTTGGAAAGTATTCAGACCCCTTTTTTTTTAAAATTTTGTTTTGTTGCAGCCTTATGCTAAAATTGTCAAAATTAATTTTTTTCCATTATGAATCTACACTAAATACCCCATAATGATTAAGCGATTTTATTTTGGACAGCTTTTCAAATTTATTAAAAGGGAAAACTGAAATATCCTTTCCCAGAATTTCTCCCTGGTATTTGTGCCAGCCCTTTTTCACAGTCAGTTGTCAGATCGTCCTCTTATGTCTCTGTGTGTTTCCCTATGTGCCTGTTACCTGTGTGTAGTAACCTTTTGTCTGTACCTTCCTGCTTATCCATCCATCCATCCATCCATCCATCTGTCCATCTGTCCATCTTTAAGCGTGGTCCAATTTCCTTTTTTCTATTAAAGTTCCATCACCGCACCAGCCTGCCTGTATGTCTGCACTTGGATCCTCGCTGCCTGTGCTGCTACCGCCAGCCGTGACATGTACGTTTACATGTGTATCTGTAAGTGGCACATTTAAGCACAATATATGCTTAAATAATAAAGGCATTAATCTAGATTATAACTCAGGGTCCGTGCTGAGCAGGTAGTATACAGAGGGTTTTTTCAGTGTTTTTTTTTTTTTTTTACCAGAAACAAAAACAGACTGAGTAATGATGTTTCTTACTGCTGTCAGCTAATGATCAAAATTATTTAAGTAGTGAATTAGTTTCATACATGTGAATCAGAGATCTTTGTTGCTAAAAACTGAACTGGGAAACTGGCTTCTGTGGTTCATCTGGTTTGTCATAGAATTCAAAGAAATGTTTGCGTCAAATGATGACTGTTAGAAACCCTCTGGTATCTTAGTATATAATTTTTTAATCAGATAGTATACACCAGTGTTATTAACTCATCTCCCAATTTAAGTTTGCTTACTGTGAACTTCACAAACAGTGGGGAAGTAGGTCCAAAATGGCCCGGAGTGAACAAAATCAAACAACTGAAAGATGCAGAAAAGTGAAAATAAAGCAGAGTAAGATCAACAACAGATTCATAGAGTGGGCCATTCACCAAAATCCAAAACAGCCAAATGGTTTCAGTAACAAATTTTGATTTCCACACTAAAGACTCTTGGTGTTGCATCTGATCTCTTCACTTATTAAATGAATCCAACAAAACACACTTAAATTGTATATAATGAAGGAAAAGAGCTCACAAAGGGCCCTAAATGGAGGAAGAATAAATTAATGTGACCACGTTAAACTCATCTCATACTGTTCAACAAGATAATCAAAAAGATAATATCTGTTGCAAACTTGCAAACTTGCATTGCACAATGGATGTGGTCAGAAGTCCTGATAAGATAGTCTTATGTGCCAACAAGGCAAACGATGGTATAAAAAAGGTCAGGTTGACTTGACACCCCCAAGTTAACCATCCTGCTGGCATCATGCATGGTCTTCACAAAATTCTGCTTTTTCAAGCCCTGGCATGTCTTGGACCAAGCGGTAAGATTACAGAATCTGAATATTACTCTCCAACCATTTAATGGGACATTGACTGAATTTTGATTTTCACTCATCTTTGCAGCTCTTGGGAGTGAAATCATACATGGAGAGAAAGTCCCGGAAAACTCAATGCTGTATATGGCATCAGTGCAAAACAACTACGTTCATACTTGTGGAGGATTCCTTGTCAGTGAAGACTTTGTGATGACTGCGGCACACTGTGATGACCCGTGAGTGATCTTTTCTCTCCAAGCAATTTCTCATTATAAAAAATTTAACTTAAATAATTCTGTTAATTTCTCAATCATTATTCGTGCAGCAATCTTACAAGTGTTGTTCTTGGCACCCACAATCTCAAGACGGTTAGTGATGACATGAGATACGGTGTAAAGAGATGCAAACATCCATCTTACGTGAATGTCTCAAATGGGAATGACATCATGCTCCTCAAGGTCAGTATATATTCATTGAACGTAATTGTCCAGTTGACATCATGCATTTGCCTTGTGTTAAAGTTCTGTTAAACTCCACTGGGTTCATTAAAATTAATCAAATCTGTTTTTTGCAGGTGGGGTAACTGTAAAAAATGTCAGAGGGAGTGACAATGTATTCTTAGTCCTTGTAATACACACAATATGACCTTTCTATTCGGCAACAATTGCATATTACACTGCTAATAATAATCTTCATTTAAATGATTTGTCAGCTGTAGCTCCCAGTTAACTCAAGCTCTTATGGATAATAAGAATGATATTATTATGTTATGAAATTAGTTCTTGGCAGCTGAAGTTGAGAACCGCCATGGTTGCTATTATTTATATTTTGAGATCTTGAGTTAATTATCACATTATCTCAGGAAAATGTGGAACACCACGTCCTCTTCGTGTTAAGCATGGTGAATCTGCATCTTGGATCAAGAAATTAAACTTCATGTCTAGAAGTAAAATAATCCAGCTACTCTGCATCTCTCATATGGTATTATGAAGCTAAAAATAGCAGGATCGCTGGAGTTATTTCCTCTGAAGCAAGAGTTTTAGTAATTTGCTTAAATAGATAAAATTACACAATCTCGTTATATCAAATGACAATATTTATTTTCTCAAGAAAACAACTCAAGAGAGGACCGTTTGTTTCCTCGACATAATTAACCACTTATTTCAAAATAAACATATTTAACTTAAGATCCTGAGATGAACAGATAGAAAAAAAATAAATTCTACCAATAATTTCTGCATTTGCCAGTTTTAAGATTTACGTTTCTGATTTTGTGTGTCTCCAGCTGTCCAGGAAAGTTCAACTAAACAACATAGTGCAAACAATTCAACTTCCGAGTCATCAAATAAACCTAAACGAAAATGAAAATTGCCGTGTAGCTGGATGGGGTACAAATCGAAGTCATGGTGGTGTGGTTGCTGACCTGCAAATGGTGGATGTGCCAATCATGGACCTGGAAAAGTGTCAGAAGGAGTGGGATAATATGCTTCCTGCCAATGTTATCTGTGCAGGTGGATATGGCACAGACAAAGGATTCTGTCAGGTATGTTTTCTGGTCCTTTCATAAAAATGTCAACTGGTTTCTCGTATAGATGTGGTATAAACATCTAAAATTGAATCATGAATAAACAAATTAAGATATTTCCTTCTCGCAGGGTGATTCGGGTGGTCCTCTGGTTTGCAATGGGATGGCAGTTGGTGTTGTGTCTTTCAACCGGAATTACAACTGTGACTACCCAAATGCACCCAACGTGTATGTTAATATTTCAAAATACCTGACCTGGATCAAAAAGATTCTCAAGGAAAAGAATTGTTAAATGGTAGAGATAGTTTTGCTTCAGTGTTGGGGAGGACCTATAATGTCTATATTGTTCTCCTGAGTGTTTGCTCTTTAACTGATAATGCATAATGAAAATTAAAAAAAAAAAGGTTTTGTCATCTTAAGTCATTTTCTCATTTACAAGACACAACAGGACATTCACAACAATTCTCAGGGTGGGTTAAATGCTGTATGTCTTCTCAGTAGGAGAACAATGAATTATTTGAAGGTGACAGGTATGGGCGACAAGGACAATTAAACATTTGTAGAGGGATGACAGATCAATTGTTTGGATTAGGTTTAGAGTTAGAGTGGCACCCTCTAATGGTCAAAAAGCAGAGAAACTCTAAAACTCCTACTCTGGCCCCTCTCTGCTGAGTACACAGTGATGAAGCATACCTAGACAACTTGCATTTATGTACATCTAAAACCACATTTGTTGATACTGTATCTGAATATAGATTTGGGAAGATTGCTGTGCATTGTATTTAATTTGCTCTTGTTGATAAAATCCCACCAGAAAAAGACATGGTTCTGCTGGTTGGCGTATTAGGGCCATTGTAGGTTTAAAAAAAATAAAATAAAATTACAGAGCCGGGGGAGGGGGTAATATACCAAGACAATAACTTGGGTATTCTCTGAAATTATAGAGTCACAAGTTTGCCAGAAAAAATATATATGTATTTTTTTTTTTTTTTTGTCAAGGCACCGCATTGTTTCACTTTGCAAGTTTCGATCAACCTCATCACACCACAAACAATGCTCCTGATACGCTGTTGTAATTCTGAGATGTTTATTCCCAGCACAAAGTCACATTTTCCGCCCAAAATACCAACAACTGTATTTTAGTGGAAATGTATTTGCTGCAGAATCTCCCACCTGTTTTTAAACATACACATCCAACATAAACCAACATTTTATGATCTCATAAATTTCATTAGTAAAAAATTATGACCAAGATATGTACTGAGAGGGTCACTTTATAGTTCAGTGCATTTTCATGGACAAACTGAGATACTATTTCAAAATAATCTAAGACTTATTTTTAACGTTTCTTCCTTTATATACCTGGGGTCAGCGATTAGGTTCAACCATGAGCCAGTTTTTGTCAGCATTGTTCAATGGGGAGAGCAACTCATTTATTCAAGAATAACAGATTGTTTCATTTTTCCTGTTTGTCAGTCAGGACTAACAGAGTTTCAGAAGTTCACTATCTAAATATACAGTATGTGAATGTACACTGGTACACAAAGACATGTTTCAGTGTGCTGTCTCAAGTAGTTTTACACCAAAGAATCTTTGTTTTGCATCTGTGTTCTTCAGTTGTAGCCACAAAAAAGGCCCACAAATAAAAAGGAGAAAGGAAAAAAGATTTATGCAAAAGTCTTTAACATACTGATCTGCAAGCAATTAATACATGAACATTTCTTTTATAAAGCATACAACATAAAAGTAAAATAAATAAATCACAGAATATATGTATATAGTAGAGTTCACGCATCCAAAATTCACTAAACTAACTACATTAGAAAGAATCTAGAGGGTGAGCCTGGCCACATCTGAGGAGGATTGTTATAATATGATAAAAATCAGATTAACTCAAGGTCATAGAGACAGTAAGAGAACCAAAGGGCGCATCCTGTATTTATTGCATCAAACTTTTCCACTGCCATTACACCAGTACTTTAGCAGTAGGTAGGAAACAAAATGGACTTAATTCCAACCAGTTCAGGGAGGACAAAATCGACATTACTGCTCGATGAGCAGCAGCCCTTAATGTGAAAGAAAATGTTCATTACTCAACACAGCTATTGCACTCACCACTGTCAGTGATATTACCCAAATTCATCGTATTTGGTGTACATGTCCATCTATGTTTCCCAATTTGCCTCTAGGATCAATCAGTGAACGGTACCACCATTTTGATTTTCTGCAGCTGCAATTGTGATCCAACTTAACTTCACCTGATGTGGTTAAATATGATCCACAAAGAGTGAACAGATGGGAAGTGTAATTTATACAAAATTTAAAATTAAAATGTTGGATTAATTGAAAGACAAATAATAGATCAGTGTGACAGACTGTGTTAAACTCATCATATCCTTAATACTGTAATTGACCAGGATATCATAAGCTGGAAATTTACATTGCACATAGGATGTGGCCATAGACATCAAAATAAAACAGATGGTAATGAACTATTTGACACCACCAGGAGGACAGGTTGAGTGTCCTGCCAACATAATGCATGGTCTGCATAAATTCGGGAAACCAACAAGTGCTGTTCTCGGCACCGACTGATCATGAAAAAATGAGATATACTGAGTGGAGTTACAAACCCAAATCTTATGTCTCTGTAGGAACTGGAAAAATTACATCATGCTCCTTAAATTAAGTACTGTACATATTCTTAGGTGAAACCATTTGTTTTTGTGACACTGCAACCTAACAATACAGAATAACAAATGTCCCACAATACACTCTACATCATGGTTCTATGAAAAAATCAAAATTATGCAAAAACGAAATATACCAATATCAATATTACTGCAATTGTTTGCCAACTTGAAGTCTGGTGAATGAAAAGAACTATTTTATGACATTAGACTTTGCCAGTTTTTAATTTTTGCCTTTTGATTTTTTGTGTCTCGAGCCATCTAGAAAAGCTTGACTTGACAAGAGAATACAACCGATTCAACTTCCCAGTTCTGAAATGCACATGAAGGACAAAGAAAAGTGCTGTGTAGCTGGATGGGGTTTCACTAGAACAGCTGATTGAATTGGTGATGAGCTGAGAGTGTTGGTTGTGTCATAACTTTACCTTTCACAGGACTCCACCTTGTGGAACAGCAGAAATATTACAATAATTAGGAAAAACATTACTCAATCAAAATTTGTATGACAAAAAAAAAAAAAAAGGATTTTTGTTACAGATCGGACGGATGGCCATGGCTGCTTCTTGCACTTTAACACCTTTAATGAAAAGCTTGATATAAAATGCTCATACAGAGAATCCAGCTGAATATGTGAGGCAATACCACTGGTGCACTTGATATAAAACACTCTCACTCATTCAAATAAACATATTGTTCTTCCAAATTTACAAACTGGTCAGCTGCTCACGAGTGATAAAAAGTATGATTGAAAAATGATGGGGAAACTTTTAAAATGCATGTTTTTCATGATTATATAAGAGACACAAAAATCCGAATACATGACAACAATTAGGGATAAATACTATTTAAAATGGCCAATTTCTTCCAAGGCTATAGAATGTCAGTTTAAAATCGTCAATAGATACAATCCAGCTGCATAAAAAATTAACAGTAGATTTTGCTTTTGAGTCTGTCATTTCTGTCTTCAAGAGCCTGAATCTACTGAACATCTTTTCTATTCATGTTCAGTCACATCACAGTTTTGGCTGTGTCTACATAACCGGTTTAGGCTCAAAGTTTTAATATTAGTCTCATTATTATTATACATCTTTATGTGGTACCTGTACTGTGCTATGTTCCCTTCCCTTCCTTGTCACAGGTGAGGGCAATATGAATACTACTGAACTTGACTATCCACTTGTATGGCAGTGAACCAGAGTCAGAGCCAGATTGGTGCCCAGGCTGGCTAGTCCTGTTCCTCGCTAGCTGGTTGGCCTCCTATTGTGCCACTCCCAATGTAGTTAACCTACCTGGCTGACTGGAAAAATAGTCCCACTTACCTGGTAGTAACAACAATGCACATTACCTACAAGCTTGTCTGTGCCTTATTATGCCGGTTGGCAGTTGTTCAATCTCTAAAGCGACTGTCAGGTAGGTGAGGCACAACAACTTAATAAAGTTAAAGTCTAAATTATCACGTTTTTCACTCCCACCGAGAAAAAGCAGGATCAGAAGTGGGATTTATCAACTGCTGTAACACACAGGCTACATCCACCAATGCAATGAGTAACCATTACACATCATAGACATCAGCTGGGCCATCAACACAGCCGATATTTCCCTTTTCTCTCTTGTACAATTAGTGAAGCAGCTCACAGGCAGCCGTTCAGATCGCACAAGTCTCCTGCTGTGAATGTGTTGCGAACTTATTATTGATTTCATACAGAGCTATGACAAGCGAAATAACATGAATAAATCAAAGTGAGGCAACTGACATTTTTGATTACGATTCTCTATAACCGGTAACTGGTTTTAATGTTGTCGCAAGGTCAGCAGCTCCAGCCACTCGAGCCCCTGTGTGTGTATGTCGTATGGAATCCCCAGCACATAAGATTAACTGTCACGATACTTCACTTTAAGATATGTTGAAATCGGGGTCTGTATGAACCCTTACACTCAAACTAGAGGTTGGAAACTGTGGTTTCTGAAGTTCATCTAGTTTTGTCAAGCAATTCAAAGAAATGTTTGATTGGGATGTGTCAAGTAGATTGCCGATCAAGACCCATTCATGTTGCATCTGTGTTATTTGCCTAATGAATTCATCCAAATAACGTTGACTAAATAGGGCTAAGAAGTATCCGAAAACGGTTAGAGAAAAAAAAAAAAAGAGAAATACGGAAATTAAGTCATAGTTGACAAAGATTACAGTCTGCGAAGGACCAATGGTTCTTTTTACTACAGTTATAGATGTGTACAAGCTAAATGATAATAAGCATTTCATATTACAGTTATACTGTATTGTAGAATATGAATCTGCAAAAATAATTAATAAATCAATTAACAAAACTGGTCTAAATAAATCCAACCTTATACCTAATTAAACCAAAAAAGAACCAAAATACAAACATCTTATCTAAACTCCTAACTGAAGAAAACAGAGACAGGACTAAGTGTGTACAGCCATGCTGTGAGACTATACTCAGGCACAGCGATGCTTTGAGCTAAATGCTAGCATCAGCATGCTAACATGTTCACAGTGACAATGCAAACATACTGATGTTTAGCAGGTATCATTTTTACTATGTTCCCTGTCTTAGTTTAGCATGTTAGTATGCTAACATTTCCTAATGGGCACTAAACTAAAAGTACAGCCCAGGCTGCTCGGAACGTCATTAGTTTTGCAGGTATAACCCCATGAAGAATCAAACAAACTGACATTTTGACCTGATAACGGTGCGACATGAAAAGTGAAGGGATACCAAAGTTACAACAATTTTCGTTGGGCAAGACTACATGGCAATCTGTCTAACAGTTGTTGAGACATTTTCCTAAAACCACAAATGTCACCCTCGCTAGAGGAAAAGTAAGAGGATCACCAAATTCAAGAAATTTCATTGCAAACTATCCAATGGTTATTGAGACATTTCCGACCAATCATATAATGTATAGCTGGTGTGTCTTTCAGCAGGAAGTATAACTGTAACTACCCAGGTGTATCTGTACACATGTATCAAAATTCCTTCCCAGGATCAAAGAGATTCTCTAGCAAAAGAATTATCCACTCTAATAATCTTACAAAAGGTTTGGCTTCAGCATACGTTTATTTTCTTTTGGAGATATTTTTGGGTCTAAGTAGCTCTTTCAATGTTCGCTTTTTAACAAAAATGCAAACGTAAAACCTCATTCAAAATACTGTATTATTTTGTTTCCTATGATAACATTCTTCCTCAGTGGATCTAAAATGATATTTAAGTTAGTGAAGAAAATGCAGTGGTTTTCCCAGTGTTTAGCAGAGCTCAACACAAACTCAACAGAGTGTTACTAAAAGGCCGTTCTCTCCTACTGAGTGTCCTGGGTCTGTCCATCTAAAAGTGGCAACAAATACAGTGAGCAAGGTTTGATACAGTTTTGCTGCTGAATTTAATAATTATACTTTTAGTCCCATGCAGTTGAGAAATTCAGTTGCAGGCTGCGGCACGCTGCATGACACAAAACCCACATTCTTTCTTAAGAACACTTTTGTGAAAACAAACAGGATGTAACCCGATAGAAGGAGGAAGGTGAAATACTTGAACTCTCTTGGAACTTTGCAAGATTTTAATAATAACACTGAGAAATAGAACTCTAATTTTGAAAGTATCCTGCACAAACAGACACATGCAAACTGTGAAAGAAAAGTTGGTTTATCATTTATTCACTTTTGGTGATGCTCCTATAGAAGTTTCAAGGTTTCTCTAAGGGGTTTTGGACAGATGTTTTATGAGCTCAGGGGGGCCTACCTACGGAGCTGCCTGACGCCTTACCATAAATGGAAATAAGCCAAGCTATGCTGGGTCAGGTTCAATGTAAGGCCACATGGGCACCGCGTGATCATTATATATGTTTCTATCTTATTGGATGATGTGTTTGGGTAGAAGTAAAGACAACCAATTGGAACTAGGTTCTTTGTCTCAAGAAAGATTATAAAGGATGTTTGTACGACCCTTTCTATTGAGAGACTCTCCTTTGACTTTTTGTGATAAGGCTTGTTTTTCTCCCATATTGTAACTTACATTATATTTCACTTTAACCCTATCAGTGTTTTGTGTTTTTAATTGTGTTCAGAGTCCTGTGTAAAAAAACTTCCACAACAAAAGACATACCACATTTAGTCTCCTATTCTACTTGCTAATCACTTGGATATATTTATTCTTCTGACAATGTGGTCTTTAACTCCCATTTATCTATAATCTTAACCTTCCCTGAACAAGTGTGCAACTCCGAATTCATCACTAGACATGATGCTAGGGGATACATACGGCAAACCTGAACTCGCTGAGCATTATGTGCCTTTTTCTAAGTATCTCTAAAGCCGTTAAATCCAACCATCCCTCGCATCAGTTATGAAACCTTGTTTTGAAAATAAAACCATGTCTTTTGTAATCCCACCAACAACTTCACCAAAAAAAAAAAAAAAAAAATTCCCTGAAGCAATAATGACCGCACAATAAGGAAGATGTTTTCCTCTTCAAAAATGATGAGACCGAGAGTGGAAAGTACAGATTTGACCAGAGACCATGGCAACCAGCTTCATACTCCTGCTGTTCTTTGTGCTAAATGGTAAGCTACACTGTTGTTTATGATAAAGATCCCAAAGCAGCCAAACAACCAGCATTATTTTCGTTGTAATTTCTTGTTTCTATACATGGTAGAGATTTTTAAAAGCTACATTTGCCTCAAACCTAAATGAAGTTGGATTAACACAAGTAAATAATGATGTATTTTGTGTTTCAGGGGCTGATGCTTCTCACATTGTTGGAGGCAGAGATGCTGCCCCCCACTCGCGCCCCTACATGGCCTCGTTGCAAGTCCGAGGTCGCCTTAACTGTGGGGGGGCACTGGTGAGAGAAGACTTTGTGCTCACAGCAGCACATTGTCAGATACCTATGTAAGAATTCAAAAACTCTTGTTTTGCTGGCCGCAATAACATAACTACTTCAAAAACTATAACAGATACCTTTTTGATTTTTGAAATAGTTTGAAAGCTGATCAAAACCTCTCTTGACACACATTTTTTCCCCACATCATAATGACATTGTGTCTCAGAATTTGACATTCTCCTAGAAAACATGCTGACCTTTTCTACAAGTATACATTAACCTAACCTAGTATTTCCTGTTTTCCTTGCAGCCACTTGTTTCATTTTATGTCAGTTCAGTATAAAAATCAACTTGCAGGGACTTCAAATTAAACAGATATAGGTAACCCATCACAGTAAAAATTACATTTGTTCTGCTTTTTGTCAAATTGAAGCTAATTTGACGGTACTTTCAGGATCCTCTCTTTGACAAAAAAAAAAGTGATGCTGGTAACTTCGACAAAAAATGAAAGCAGTTACAGTGAATAAACTGTACATGTTTCAAGTCTCTGCAAGGTGATTGTTGAACTGCACTCAAATGTATGGAAAACGCTCATTTGTGTTAAACTTGTATTGTGTTTTGAAAATGGTCAGTCCATTTTCTCTCAGCATCTCAGAGTCTATTAGCAGCCTTAACATCATATGTAATGTCCATTCTTCATTCAATTGTGATTTCTAGACCATACACAGTGGTGCTTGGAGCTGATTCCCTGTCAGGTAATGAGTCTACAAAGCAGGAGTTCAGCGCTGTCAGATCCATTCCACATCCCAACTATGATGGACATGCATATGACATCATGCTACTAAAGGTGTGGAAAGTATGAACTGTTGCCTACAATATTGTATCAGGTTTTAAGTAGAAGAATCCCTCTTCATTATTCTGTCCAGCTTGCACAAAGACAAAATAAGATAATGTTAAGATTACACAGAATTTAATAAAATAACACTTACTCTTCTTTTCTACCATTAATCTCCTCGTCTCAGCTCAACGGCAGGGCCCGGCTGACCGAAGCAGTGCAGCTGATCTCTCTGAAAATGGGCAGGGTGAGAACAGGGAGTCAGTGCATCACAGCTGGCTGGGGGGATATAGGGGATAACAACACCATAGCAAAAACGCTTCAGGAAGTCAACGTTACCATCTTGCCAGGTCGGACGTGTCGTAGGAGATGGCGAACGGTTCCCATCACCAGATCGATGGTCTGTGGCGTTGGGTCGAGGGTCTTTCAAGGTTTCTGCTCGGTGAGAAAGTGCACTGGCTGGACATTGACCAAACAATGCTGAGCACAGAAAAAAAAATCAAACAGGGCATTTTAAACAATGTACACCTGCTGTTAAGGGTCTTGTATCTTTTCTTTTCAAGGGGGATTCAGGTGGTCCTTTGGTGTGTCATGGAGCTGTAGCAGGTGTCGTCTCCTTCTCTGGCCGGCGATGTGGAGACCCCAGGGCCCCTGATGTCTATACACGCGTATCGTCTGCCTGGGATTGGATTGCAAGTGTGTTAAACAACAAGTAGGCAAATTAGATTGATTGATGATGTGTCAATATGCCTGACTGGGTTGTATTCTTCAAGACAAGGTTCCTAATAATATACAAACATGTGGCGGTATCTCGTTTCATATCCGTTTAACAACGCAGTGCTGTGGATGTTGAGATGAGGGGATAAATTATTATTTTTGTCTCCAGTTGACGTTTTTGTTTTTTTTATATACAGTATGCTTGTGAAATGGGTTTGGGAAAATATTCTTTTCATGCTAAAGTTTCAAAAGTATACTGAGCTGAATGTAGAAACAAACCTAAAACAAAAATGTCAGGTAAATTCCAATTCACACATTTCTTTGTTGTTCTGAAAATATGTAATATGTATTGTACACAATCTTAACATGATGAATAAAACCATGAATTCTGTAGCCACCTTTGAGGAAAAAAATAGTTTCATTTATGGGTCAAAGTTTTGTTCATGGTTGCATATTTGGTTGCAGGTTGGTAGCTTCATTCTTGTGGGATAATTTGGGCCCCGCTGCAATTGCTTCATTTAATAGGTCAAGCCTGAGAAGATGCAGTGTATTTAGTTGGCTGGGGGAGATCATGTGCATTTGTATTCCTTTAACTTGTAGGCTGCAGCTGTATTGTGCAACTTTATAATGTAATGAGCAACTTAAAGATAATGTTCATATAGATACAGGTTTAGTGTTGCACTGGCACTGGCCAAGCAGGGGGTATTCCAGGACGCTGAAATACACGGAAACTAAATACTACTCCTAAATGTTGTCATAGGCGTTGGCATCTGCACGCTAAAAAAGAAAGAAGAACGTAGAAGCATAATAATAACAGCGGACGACAATGATAATGACGATAATATTGCTTTACACCATTAAAGCCTATCTTGTTCAAAAAATCTCCGGGCTTTACAACATCTGTTGTGGTCTCTCGTGTTGTGCACATTGTCATGTCGCTCATGTGCACTTACACCGTAATTATCGCTATTTCCGAAAACACTCGAATGCAGGAGGGAGCTCTGTCTACAACAACCGCGGAACTCCGGTCCTTGGAAGTCCAGTTCACTGTCATTAAACACCAATTCCCACCATTCATTGCGCCTGTGTTCGTGTCCCTCTCTGCGGTCATGGTAACCGAAGGCTCGCCGGGAACTCGAGTCTTTTCCCCCAATCTCCCATTTTCCACAGGTTTCGCGAGATTTACATAGACGTGGTCGGTGTGTGGGAACGTTTTCTGCCAGACGAGCTGAACAATACTGATATGAAATCTGCGTAAAGGTAACAAAAATACGTTCGGAGGCGAGAACGGGGCTGTTAACACCCGGTCGGCGCTGGTGTTTGTTCGCTGCCACAGGGGACACTGACGAGCGGGTGTAGCTAGCCGCTTCCACTTACCTACAGTCACATCTGCATTGAGGTAGAGCTAGGACAGACGGGTGTTATTGATAACCCACCGAGTGAGGTGTAGGTGTGTTGGATTTAGTCCAGGACAGGTGGATTCCGGCCTGATTTACCGCCTAGTTTATCGGCCTCGCCTCATCATATTTTATGTGCATGTTGCTAACGTGTAAGTTATTGGCAGTGAAACGTAACCGGCTAACTACACACTGTAATTTGTCAGACACAGTGAAATGGCTGACGTATTCTCTTGAAGTTGCCAGATTGTTTTTTTTTTTTTTTAAATTTTTCTATGTGACTTTTTTAATCACAAACCTAAGCATATGACGAACTACACGATCTCACAGTACTGAGCTGCGTGTTACAAACACTGACCTCCATGGCTGTGTAGTTAAAGTAAATACCCAGGAAGTTATTCCATCATGCTAATCCATTGGCTGCTGGAGTTGTCATTCTCTGGTGAGCAGGCTGCAGCCCCTGTCACAGGTCTGCTCTGACGAAAGAAGAGGCCATCCATATGGTGTAACGTGCATTTTCATGTGAAGTTTGGCAGCTGTCATACCTACTCACGTAATAACTGAACATTGCCCTGTCTTTCTCTTAATCAGTAGCCTTTGAATTTCTGGAGGCATGTCCAAGAAAAGGGGCAGGTATGTAGAAACAAAGCAACTGTGAATGCCATCATACGATGCCATTGTTGGCGGTTTTAGAATATAATGTAACAGTAAGACTATAATGCCACAAAGAGCTACATGAAAAAGTGGTTCACTCAGCTATGAGCCACTGGAAGGAACAAATAACTTATGTTGGACCAAAGGCTGGAATGACAAAAAAAAAATCATATTGCATTCTGATTTAAAAAACCATTGATGGTGCCGCAAATAGAACTGCATAAGCAACATAGGTTATTTGAAGTGGCCTCAGTATAACTTAAATTTCCAGAAATTTCTCTAATGCAAATATTTATATGTGATCAAATACTGGAAATAAGTTACATAGCCTGATCATCATAACGCTTCCTGTATATGTGTAAGATGCATACTTTGTTTTAAACCTTAACCAAAGACACACAGACCTGCATATTCATCCTGTTTTACCAGAAAGCGGAGCAGCGGTGAACTGAGTGACACAGTAAGCCCAGACCCCAACAGCATTCTGGGAGTCCGTATTCAACATAATTGGCGTGAGAAGGGGAACCAGAGCAAATGGAAGGGAACGGTGCTGGACAGGCTCAGTGTAAATCCTTCTCTCTTCATGGTGAAGTATGACGGCTTTGACTGCGTCTATGGCATCGAGCTGTTCAAGGATGAGAGAGTGTCCAACCTCCAAGTCCTGTCAGAAAAAGTTGGTGAGTTAGGAAGAGCTTCTCTTTTACTTTAATTCATGTTTCGGATTCTGAAGTGAACTAAGACAATATATTTTATACATTAGAAAGTATATTTGACATCCTTTGCGCTTGTGTCTCCACAGTAAACAACAAAATCAAGACACCTCCAGGGGCCGAGGAGCTGGTGGGCAAAGCTGTGGAGCATCTGTTTGAAAAGGAGGATGGAGAGAAGAACGAGTGGAGAGGCATGGTCCTCTCCAGGGCTCCAATCATGACCAACTGGTATTATATCACTTATGAAAAGGACCCCGTTCTTTATATGTACCAGCTGTGGGACGACTATGCTGACGGAGATCTCAGGATTCTGCCTGAAGCAGGTACTCGTCATTTGTGTGTGACAAAGGCAGAATGATGCTTGACAAAGCTTTATTAAGTCTTTGATGATAATCTTGTCCTAAGGCTTCATGGATAAGATCAAAATCGACCACCATGTGACCTAAATCAGTTTTCCACTTTGGAAGATTGCCCTTTTTTTTTTTTTTAGCAGTGGATACCATGTGAGTCATAATCATGGAAGTCTGTATTCATTACCAATCTTCATCAAGGGCTTTTACACCCAGTAGCAAATAGGCAAAATTATTTATTTTAACACAAGGACTTTTTGCAGTCTGTCAAGAGTGAAAGTTTTCACAAAAGTAAAGTTAGTACTTAGAGTTCAATCAGGCAGTGTCTTCTTTGAAAGATTAGATATCTATAGTTATGAAAATATTTCGGCCACAGTTAAATAACGAGAGCCAAGACTCTCATCAGTGGTTTTGTCAAACAACTGTTTCTGGAGCTGTTCCAGAGGTAATGGCTATGTTTAGCCATGCACAAATTGCTTCTAATTTGAGAATATTCAAATCTTTTGGCACACATACACATTCACAGTAACTCCTAATCAAGTCTAATCCAGATCGAGAGAAATCTTAATTAATAAAAATCCTAAATACAGAGGCATTAAGCAAAATACTGAGGCTTCTATGAACTCGAATTTTTTTATTTCAGTCTGTTAAAGTTTGGTTTTTGTGATAATTTTCACTTTGCAAACTATGAGTTTAACTAAGTGGTGATTAAAAAGACTCTTACACTTTGGAGTAGTTTGGGTAATGTATTTTCCTTCATTTTTTAGGTCTGTAAAATCATAGAAGTAATTGGGGAACTTTGAGAAAAGAAAGCCTTACTAATTAATCCTAATTAGGCTGTATACTACTAGAGAACAAGAGGGAGCACAATTCCTAATTTTTGGAATGTAATGATTTTAGAACAGAAATGGACCATTTAAAGAATAATATGGAACTTTTGTTTTTAATACTTTCCATGCTTGTTATACCCACTTTGAGATACTTGAAGTAGAGCAGATGGTGTTTGGTGAGTTGGACCTAACTCAGATGTAATTGTAATGTTAATGTTGTGATGTTGTGATGTTTCTTTCCTCTCCTCAGAAAACAAGCACCTGTTGCCTGCGGACAGGAAGCCAGGAGAAGAGACGGAGAGTCTGGTGGGGAAACAAGTGGAGTACGTTACTGACAAGGGTGTGAAGAGAACTGGCCTGGTCATCTACCAGGTCCCAGCCAAGCCCTCTGTCTACTATATCAAATACGATGATGACTTTCATATCCATGTCTATGACCTGGTCAAAACCACCTAGAGATAGTGGACACTTTTATCTCACTCTCCATCCTCCCCCCATCTGCTTCTGTTCCAGTCATTGTTACAATCTGTTATTCAAAGCCATGGCAGGGTTGAATAGTTAATATGCTTTATTGTTCAGAAGGAGGTGCAATCCTTTTTTGTATGCACAGCAGAACTGTAGCACCGCTATGCTTTGCTATTTCGAGGAGAGGGAGTCAACTTGTTTCATTGTTGCTGCTCTACTTTATACTTTAATGTGGACAGTCCAACATTGCACTGCCCAACAGCTGCAAAGTGCAGTTGATACTGTGTTTGCATTGTTGTCCCTGAGATACTCACTGATCTTTCCTTAAAGAAATGATCTTAATTAAATCCTAGTGTGACTAAAAAAAAAAAAAAAGATGCTCAAAATATAATTTTAAAGACACTTTTCTTTGAATTAACTTAATACATAATAAGCTTGGTATACACATTTTCTTCTGCATAGATGCCTTCAAGAAAGACATTAATAAATGTAATGGGCAGATAAATACATGTACTGTATTTATCTAACAATTATATTGAATCAATCAGTGTTAGTACTGGAAAGGATGAATACAAGCAGCATTGTAAAATCACCTTAATGAGGCCCTTATATTTTCAAGTGCAATTCAGATGAATAACTCTCGTGGAAATATAGTCCTGCACTTTCGCCATATTTAGTATTGTAGTAACCATGGCTGTATGAATTTTCAATCGGAATTTTCGTGCTCGGCATTTCTTCTTTTAGCCCTAAAGGAAGGTTTAGGGCTAAAAGGCACAGGCTCTAAATAGTTAAACAGCACAAGGAACATCAGATTCTTTGTACTGGTAATTCTGCTAAATTCCTATTTGAATTTGATCCCATACAAATCATCAAGTGCCTTCCGGCTTGTCATTTTGCAATACTGTACATACTGTATCTCTGACTATCTATGCTCTTAATGAATCTTCGAGTATGAAGGCTGCTACTAGGTGTTCATTTGGAAGTGGCAACACTGACAGCTTGAGAAAAGTTTTGCAACCATCAGTTTATATTAGTGCTGTGTTTTGCTCTTAATGCAGTATGAAAATGTTCTTTAAATATAACACATCATCATTGGTTGTATAATCTCACCGTTGATATTGTGGGGAGCACTTTAATTGTACAAAGTTTACATGTTTAGGTTATGGTATGCTATATAGTTTCCCCAAAATGCTTTTTTCCTTTAGAGAAAATGTGGCAGAATTATGCTTTATATCACACGGATAAAGGAAAAAAGGAAAAGAAAAAAAAAAAACTATTTGCAATACATTCAAATGACAGTATTTAACCTGTACAACTTGTGTAAAAAGCCTTGTAACGTTGTCTGTTGTGATTACTCACAATATGAATATCTCATCAAAACACCACCAGCTTTTAGTGAAAGGGTCATTAATATACAAACTATAAACTGAATATTTAACAGGTATAATCAACTGACAAACCATGTTGTCCACAGTAACTAACTCTGGTTCTAGTCTGTTATAACTGTCTCTTAGCCTTGCAAACATGACATGTGTGCTTGCAGTATGGATTTCATCCTAACTTTGTCACCATATACTAGCTACTGAATTGGTCTTGCCCTTTTCAGCCTTCTCCAAGTCATTCAGCATATCCCCCAGTAAACTAGTCAATCAGTAGGTGTACTGTTACTGTTATTTTTAGCCCTCAAAACTCTGCATGCATCATTGGAACAGAGTGCCTGGAGATTTTCAAACCTTATTTTGACTGAGGAGAAGTGACAATGTGTGGCAGAATCAGGACCCTTTGTTTTACCCACATTAAAATACAAAACGATCTCAAAAATAAGTTAACACTGTACATCGCCCCTACTGGTGCTGTGGAGTGTTTCTGTATTGTGTAGAGTGGAATTACAAATGACTGTGTGTGCTCTTTTTCATGCTTTCAATTACCTCCTCCTGTTCTAAAGTTGTAGCACCATCAACAGGCAGTTTGTGTCATTATTATTCTGTCATGAGTAATAAAGATTTTTGCACATTTACTTGGACATAGTCTTTGAACACACTGCCATGATCAACATGCAGCATATATTTTGACTCAATAAATCAAACTAAAGACTGGATGTGTTTTAAGATTGATGTATTACTTAGTCACAAATAGTGAAACTGCATATATACAACAGACACTCTCTTCATTACATTATTTGGATGGTTTTGAAAAAAAAGGGGCAGCAATATAAGTCCGTACACATAAATTTGTGTTATACACAAAATGACAGAACAATGTTTTTAAAACACATTTTACTTTTGCGCATTATGTACAACTCCCAACCAATGCCACTATCATTTAGATAACCAAAGTACAATTGTGAAGACTACACTCCTTGCAGCTGAATGTCATCTAGCAGTTTTCTTTCATGTTGGGTGTTTCTTCTGTCCTATAGGGGCTACAACTTTTGAAGAAGTAATGTCGTTTCTCAAGTGCAAAAGTCAAAAAGATTGATAAATATCAGGTTGCCCAGAGAGTTCCTGTTCACTTGGTGAGGTCTTTCAGGTACTGCAAACCCTGATTTGAGTATTCAGTTGCCTTTGTTGGAGCCTCTGAAAGAGTTGAAATCGTCCACCGCACTCCTGCAATACAATTAGAAAAAATAAATAGATGAAAAAAGATCAATGTCTCAGGTTTGTGGCATCAAAAATACAGTCAGGTCCGTAAATATTTGGACTGTGACACAATTTTCATAATTTTGCCCCTGTACTTCCACCACAATGGATTTGAAACAAAGCCATCACAGCGTGACTGAAGCGTAGACCTTCAGCTTTAGTTCAAGGGGCTTAATAAAAGTGTTTAGGAATTACAGCCATTTTTATGCAAATTACTTCAATTCTCAGATGCTGAATACTAAGTGGACAAACTAACATACTCTAATTATTTACAGGATTATTTTTAATACTTGGATGAAAATCCTTTGTAGTCAATGACTGCCTGAGGTCTGGAACCCATGGACGTCACCAAATGCTGAGATTCCTCCCTTGAGATGCTGCCTTTACTGCAGCAACCTTCAGTTGCTGTTTGTACATATAAGGTCTTGACCAAAAGAATAATACTGATCTCAAAATAATAATGCCGATGTTGAAACTGATTACTGCACCAATGAAACACTAACAATATCACTGTTTCTAACAAGTGAAGTACACAACTAGGGTTTCAAACCTGCACACGCTCAAAAACCAAAACTCATGACATTACTACATTTGTAGCCTCACTTTAAAAAGAACAAGCTTTTCATTCAGTTCTTACCAGAATTCCATGCCTCAACCGGGGAGAATTCTATCTTAGGCATGGTTGGAAGCTGAGCCTGAGGAGAGGGAGGATCTGTTAGTTTGAAACAGCACAGTGCAGTGTACATTATATTGCATTTACATTAAGCACTACAAAGTAAATTAACAGGAGATAATGAGCAAAATAGGAAAGACATAATTTTGGCTGATCACTCTTTGCTCAAGATGCTACTCAACATCATGTGGTGAAATAGTGTGCCATGCCTACTACTGAAAACAACAAATGGTTGACAATTATGACATTATAAAAAATATCACTGCCACAGCAATAAATTCTACCTTTACAAAAGATAATAATGTTCAGTTTGACTGACACTGGCAGAAAGGTATTATTTTAACTATATTTGCAATTGTAGTCATACTGAACACATTTAAAAACTAGAAGGGAACTCAGACAGCGCAGACCTCCGCCAGGGCCAATGTCACACAACATACAACAGACTTAAGAGAAAAAAAAAATTCAAATTCACAGTAAATGATCCGTATCAGCCCCAAAATATAATGGGCTCTTCCCTAGCGCCTGCCCTATTACTCCACCAAGTTCGGTGCAAATCGATTCAGTTCTTTTTGTGTAATCCTGCTGACAAATAAACAAACAAACAGACATGGGTGAAAACATAACCTACTTGGTAGGTGGAGGTAATAAGGTAAGTGTTAATGTTGTTGATGACACACACACACACACACACACACACACACACGAAAAAAGTGGCCATCATAAGCTTTATAGAATACTATGTAGTCAAGCTGTTGTATTGGATTGCATTAGATTGTATAAATACACCAAATACAGGGTCCCAGGACTGTAATTTAATAGAAAAAAAAAATGTCTAGTTGTGCTCACATTAGAGCTGGTGTACCTTTTTACATTGAAAAGTGTTGGCATGCTATTTTGAAAGAAGAAAGTCAACTTTGTACAGTTTATGATACGAGAGAAATAGAACATGAGTATCATTCTGGTGTTTTGGGTTTTTACTGTCCCTTGTGCTGGAAATTGAGATTTTTTTGTTTATTGACATGAAGGATAATAGTTGTCTGTAAAAGAGATCTTGAATTTGCCAACTTATTTAGTGAATCCATGGGAGGCCATGAAGAAAATCTAAATCTATCAGTAAGGGGTGGATGATTATATAATAATGTTGTTTTTTATTGTTAAATACCTGGGCTGATCGTGACCAGCATAGCTGGAAGCTGTTTTATAATCCCATGAGGGATGGGCCATGAAGTGGCAGGACTCTCAAATTAAATTTGAGAATTGATTGTATGAATCATTAAAATCACTGTCAGGGGTGTCTATGGAAGTGGCCTATTTGCCTACCATATGGAAATTACCTACTATAGGCAAGTAGGATACAAAATGTGTCTCACATATTTTCCTTCCCTGTGTTGCACTGTGATGCCTACTAGCCATGATCCAGGTCCATCCTTGATCAGAGCAAGGTGTTTAAGCAGTGCATGTTATCTCTACCTCCAGGCCAAAGTACTTCATCCATTCCTGTATGGCGGGGGGTATTGCAGCCTGGGCCTTCCCCAGGGCCGCTGAGCCCTGCTCACTGCTTCCCAACAGACCAGAGTCACAGGCAACGTACAGAGCTCCTCCTGCAATTGTCACCTTGGTGGCCAGTCTGGAAAACAAACAACAGAGGGAGTCAGGCTGTTAGGCAGAAATACCTACCCATGTATCCAGTCAAAAATGCGTCAAACTGATAGAAAGCATGGCTACATGTTACTATTACTACAGTGCACCTTGAGAGTGTCCTTTGAAGCTAGAAATTATCAGTTAGTAGTTATTTATAAACCACCAGCTAACGTTAGCAAACGAGAAAAAGCGAGAAAATTAGACCCACGTCAAAATCTAATGGATATGCACAGAATACAGTGATGCTACTGGTAAATTATTTAGCCAACCGGGCAGTAAGCAAAGTGTCTAACGACGACAGCTGGAGAGCTCTTGGACAGACTCACAGCTAACTTGGCGTTAGCTAGCTAACTGGCTAATTGACTAGCTAACACCTAGCTACAGCAGCAACAATTAAGGGGCGAAATTAAAAACACTAACCTCACTACGGGCAAAATCCTTACCGCCATGGTCCACAGCGGTGTAGTTTGCTTTTGCGTATAGTTACTCCAGGTACGCTAAGAATGAGCTGGAGTGAGCGTTATCTGTTTAGCTGCACTGAAGGACAACCCTGTATGATCCCTGCGCGCAGGGGTTGTGTAAATAAAGTTGCTCTTTCAAACGCCTGCACTAACATTATTTAAGAGCCGCAGATTCGTTCTTCTCGTCGTTTTTGCATTAATGCCTACTCAAATCGTACTTTCGTCGCCTTAGTTAAAAAGCGGTTATTTTAAAGGAGCTGTTTTTTTTTTGTTTTGTTTTTTTAATAATATCAAACAAACAAAATTCTGCAGTTTTTATCTTGGAAGCAGGCCAGTACTGATCATATCATCTGATCATCTGTATATATTACACGCCCCCGTGATACAGGTCAGGAGAAAGGGGATGGGGATGGGGGGGTGGTTACATAAATAGCACTAGATTTTCATATATTGCCTGTGCAAGGCAGCTCTGGAAGCTGAAATTGTAGAAGTCTGGGCTTTCTGAACGTAACCTGACGCTTAAAAATCAACTACCAGCAAGTTTAAAAAAATGAGAACTTTAACAAAAATCCTGTTAGCAAGTATATCTGTTGCTTTCTTAGCTGTCAAGTGGACTGCACCCAGTTTTGATGCAGGTAAGAGAGACGCAACTACAATATACAAGTAATTGTATTTTATGCTCTTCTGAAGTGTAGGTACTTCTAGCTATTAATACCCTGTATTTTATTTATTTGTTTATTTTGGCCAATTTAACAAGAGTAGACATGCAGATGCAGCCCGCTGATAATGCGACGACAGGTGGTGTTAGGCCTACAGGTGGAAATACCATAGCCGTTAAAGTGACAGGTGTTAAAGTGTTAATGGTAGACAGAAAGTTGTGAAACACACAAAATAATAATCTTACAATCATAAATTAGAGTGACAGCAAAAAAGCCCCTCACAATGGAAAAAAAACAAACAAAAATAATTTCAAATAATACAATAATAATGTCATGACCTTACAGGTAAGAAAATGAAAGATAACCATAAAATAGGTACGTGATAGGCGTCTTGACACACTATAAGGTGCTAATGTAAAACAACTTTCAGGTTTTTTTTTGTCCGTTTGTTTTTGCACGCCACCCTCTGGATATCTGGCAAACAATTATGCAAATATGTATTCTTTCTCAATTTGATTAGTGTTGTTTGATTTTAAGGCTACTTACATAGGTGAACTGACAATATTTTGAAAAGGCAAGTAATAAGTAGTACGCATATGATGACCAAACAATTAGAGGTGTTCACTTTTCATTTTGTTGAGCTAGATGTTTTAAATAGGTTCCGAGAGCAGTATCTCTTTACTGCAAAGCCAGTCATTAAGACCATGACATATGATCTCAGGCCAATTTACAACATAATGATGACCAAAATCCCACCTCATATCTGATCCCATCTTATTATTAAGATCAATATTGTAGTGATATATATTGCCAGGGGTGTGCAATAATAAGTTGCTGGAAATGTGGCAGAGAAAATTTTCCAAAACTGCGCGGTATTCTAATCATTCTACAGGTTTCCATTTTCAAGCAGAAAACTTAACTGTCAAAAATGCATTAGGAAAATTATTCAAAATCCCAAAATGTAATTTATCTTTCATCAACCAATTGTCTATATACTGCCCCATCAGGCCAACCATCACATGATGGGCTACAGGCTCCACATTTCAGTGTGGCGCCCACAAAATTGGGGCCGTGCAGCCTCAACTACATGATCCACACTGCAATATGGACCGTGTAAACTTATCATGCAACTGTCCGGGTAATGGGATGCTATACATGTCTACTGCTCTCCACTGAACAAAATATCTGTGTATTAATAAAGAGGTTTATGAAGGTTCAATGTTCCCCCGGGGAAATTTAGGAAAGGAGGCACAAACTGAGCGAGTAATTGGTGATAATCTGACATGCTTTCCGCTTGTGACTAACGCCTTACCAGAGCGAGAGCACGGCATTTATCCACACTGTGAGGACGCAGTGTACGTTCGAGTTTTCACAAGTACTGAAATGATATGGTTTGAGCCATGGGGTAGTGTCTGCATGTAAATTGGTCAACAACTGAAACATTATATTACCCCCAAAAAAATTTACTACAGTTTACTGAAGAAAATATTTTGACATTTGATTTGACTACATTTTACAAGAACAGAATGGCAAATGACGATTTGTTTCTGATTAATAGACAAACAAAGGTTGCATTATCCTGGATTTGCAGTTTTGTAATCTGTAATCTGGTGCACATTTAGCTGGATTTTTGAAGGGGAATAAAGATGCCGATATGTGCGTCCTTATTTAAGGAGGGATGAGATGGGGAAGAGAACATTCATTAAAGCAGCCAAAGAGTTAAAGCACCAAGAGGAGTGATGAGGGCATGGAATTACTTCATAAAGTAGCAGTTTCTTGGATTTAAAAAGAGTGCAGTGTTTGGTTAATATTTTACTACCATATACAAGGAGTGTACAGAGGGTTTTCTACACAGTGGGTCTAATGTTCTTCCTTGCCCTTTAACCTGAAGCAACCAATGGAGGACTTTGATTGGTTTATCTTGTTATAGCAAAGGTCTATGCGCTGAAAGAATTCTAGGTTAAATGGGGATTATGTTGTTATAGACTCAAACTTAGATAACAAGTCTAGTATGCCTAAAGTCAGTTTCAAAGCTTTAAATGCATATGTTTATGTAAAATTAACATATGCACAGTAATATTTGCCACGTTCATCTTCTTTATTTACTGGCACAAATACCTATACCCGTATTGTTATACATCTGTCGTTCCGCCACCTATGAATATGTCTTTTTGTGTGTTTTATGCATTCATATATGTGTACCAAATGAAATCTGTATGAATTTGTTCCAGAATCTCTCACAGGTGCCAGGGTATTGGTGACTGGGGCCAGTACAGGCATTGGTGAACAAATGGCATATCAGTATGCCCGCTTTGGAGCCCAAATAGTTATTACAGCAAGGAGGGAAAATGTGTTACAGCAGGTCAGTGAACTTGACAACATGTACTGTAAACGGTAGCAAAGCTAAAACGAATACATGTACGGATAAATGCAGCACGGCAGACATTTTTATTTTCCATTCTGTCACTTGGTTGAGGAGTTCTGTGTCAATCATATCATATTAATAGAAATCTAGTAGGACAGAAAACACCATCAGGTTAACAAAGAATATTCTTCAGTTGCTTGAAGTGTATGTATAAGGTCAAGGTTGTTTTCTATACTCTTTTCTGCAGCTGAAGTGGAGAGTTAACCCATTCCTTCTGATCTCTGCTTATAGGTGGCAGAGAAGTGCTTGAGTTTGGGAGCCCAGAAAGCACTTTACATAGCAGCAGACATGGGCAGCAAGTCAGACCCTGAAAAAGTGATAAATTTTGCTCTGGAAAAGCTCGGAGGGTTGGATTACCTGGTTCTCAACCACATTGGCCCGAGCCCTTTCAGCATGTGGGAGGGAGATGTAGAACACATCAGGTGGCTGATGAAGGTAATTCAGCAGTTTAATGGTCTGTCAGCAGATAAAATTAGGGTAATGCACTGATCTCTGTATACGTGTGTGTGTGTGTGTGTGTGTGTGTGTGTGTGTGTGTGTGTGTGTGTGTGTGTGTGTGTGTGTGTGTGTGTGTGTGTGTGTGTGTGTGTGTGTGTGTGTGTGTGTGTGTGTGTGTGTGTGTGTGTACTTTCAAAAGGTTAATTTCTTCAGCTATGTTCAGATGGCTTGGAAAGCTTTGGACTCCCTTGAACAAAGTAAAGGATCACTGGTGATTGTTTCATCACTTTTAGGTAGGTCTGTCACGGCATCACATTGAATACAGCAAACTATGAAACACACGTATACATACGTATAAATGTATGTATCGAATACGTCATCATTATGTATTGTATTGTATTGTATGCTTTTTCATAACAAAGTTACAAAGTGCTTTCCAAGGAAAGGAAAAATGAAAATAAAGACTTCTTGGCAAGACCAAACTAAGGCCAAATATTGAGGAAAATGTTGAAAAATGCCCTATCTCGCAATGTCTAGGAAAGTGATTAAAAAAAAAAAACAAATCCAGGATCCGCCCCTTTAAGCGGATGGAACGGGTTCTTCCCTGGACCATACCCCATCCATCCACCGGCTTTGGTACAAATGAGTTCAGTACTTTTTGCGTAATCCTGCTGAAACCTCAAAGTCTATTTATTGGCTGTTCTGGAACTTTTGATCAAATCACATGATCTTCATTAGCAGATCTGCAATGTTTTTAGTGCTTTCAGGACTAGTGGGGTTTTTTTGACTAGTCCTTGAAGTGCTTAGAAAAGAAATTCACACTTCACACACAAAACACTTTTATGATCTAGTATAAAACTCCATCTTCTGAGGAAGATCATGTGATATGATCGAAAGCCCAGGAACACCTACTAAATGGATGCCAAGGTGAGATTGTTTCGTAAAATATTAAATATTTAAAAATATTTTGTATCCTGTATTTTCCTGATGTTATTTGCTATTTCATGGCCCAGAAAATGCACAGTATGTGCTCCTCAGCTGAGTTTATAAGTCTTGACCACATGTGAATACACAAAGAAATTTTGTTCTTACCTTTTGAACATTTTGGAAATAAAAGCCCACAAAAGTTATTAATTTGTACATATGCACTAGTTGAGATCAAATCCGTGAGTACAAACATTTTTAAGTGAACCCCACACAAGGCCACAATAGAGTCTTATATTTCACATCTGACAAAATTGTGTTGGGAAAACTGACTCTAAAATGTACTGATGCTTCACAGGTAAAATGCCCAGTCCCTTTGTGGCGCCGTATACCTCGACAAAATTTGCCTTGAATGGTTTCTTCGGGGCCCTTCGACATGAGCTATCTATGAAGAAGAGTAATGTCTCCATCTCTGTATGTACACTGGGGCTCATTGATACTGACTCCGCTATGGACAAAGTCAGGTTAGTTAAATCTACATGCTAAATAATGCAAAAATATTTGGCACCATTAATATTATTTGTGTATATTTCACTATCCGCAGGGGTTAAGTGTAGTATTTTTTCCGTATCCTAGGGGAGTCACTAATGTACCAGCATACCCTGCTGCAGATGCAGCCTTGAACATCATCATTACAGGAGCTACGAGACAGCCAGAGCTCTTCTACCCTTGGTTCACCCACATTGTGAATCTAAGCAAAGACTGGTTCCCTTCTATCACAAGCCATATCATCCAGAACTCCTACAAGTACAGTCCATGAAAAGTATTTATATGTAGTATTGTTACACCTGTTCTCGATTCAATACCTGGACATACACTGATGAGCTGCAACGCTAAGACCAGTTACCGACTTTAATGTTGTGGCTGAATGGTGTATTTATACAGTATATATAGTATACTCTATATATACTGTATGTAAACATCAATCAGCCGCAACATTAAAGCCGGTAAGTGGTTGTAATGTTGTGGCTGATCGGTGTATAATTGGGTTAGAGTTTGACATCATATTTATAATGTAGTGATATAAGATGGGCATAATGACACTGTGGACAGCACCGTCTATAATTGGTATAGTCCATTTGCCAGATTTAGCCCTAATATTGTGGTTTACCCGGACTTTGCCCTCATCTTTAACTTTCCAGTTGGAAAATCATTTTCCTCACAGGCCAATGGATCAGGTTGCTATTTATAACAAGCTGAACCTTGTCCTCCTTTCCTCATTTTGCTTTTTGGAGAGGTCCAGTTATAAAAAGTCCACAGGGGATAAAAGCTTATGGTTTGGGATATCTTCCTTTTTGCCTACCTCATAGAAATTAAAAAGGGGTTCATTCCTATCTGCAGTTTACAGTAGGTGCAGTCCACCAACAGCTACTGCACCAACGCATATCAGGTGCAAATTCAGAAACAGCCACCTGGTTTACCACTCAGAAGAAAACAAATGAGGAAGCACACAATGGGAGAATGTTCTGCCTGCAAGTCAGGCGAGGAAAAGGAGGATGCTGAAGAGCTGAGGACACCTCTTCTTCCTCAGTTGAGATACAGTGGTGGTTGGAACATCATACTTCACATTACAGAAACTCTGTGGTAAGAGTGACAAGCTCGGTAAAAAGAGGAAAAAAATAAAGACATTTCCCCTCAGTCACTCTGTGTTTCTCTTGCTTGTAAAATGTTTAGTATTTGGGTATTATTGCCCTTATTTGACAGTGGATAGTTGAGAGGTGACGGGCAACATGGGGAGAGGAAGGTTGGGAATGACTCGCAGCAAAGGCTACCTGGCTCGACTCGATCCTTAGGTGTTGTGATCAGAGTATAAAGTGTTGCTCCTAAACACTAAGCCACCAGGACACTCCATAAACAATTTCGCAGAGGTTCAAATAGAAATTCACAGCACAGAGAACAATTATAAGCTCTGGAACAACTGAATACTAAAGCATTATCATTTAAAGGTGGCTCAAAACTAATTGGAACAACCCTTGACCATCCGAAATTAGATTCTAAAAATGTATTTACTGTAATTAAAACTTTCAATCCTGCACACTTAAAAGAAACAAGTATATACTCAATACCATACCTGTTGAGAAAGAACTATTAATCTGAAAGGAATAGTACTGTGAATGTCCACATGAGGGCAGTAGTACTAAAGTAGTGATGGCAGTAACAAACTGGTTTGAATTTTTTTTTTTTTTTTTTTTTTCAAATACTAAAGTCTGTGCTTGAAGAAAGAATAACTGTCCCTTGTGGTCACAGATTTATTCAATTTTACTTTTTTTATTTAATGGATTTTAAACCCCCACCACCATATCAATCCTCACCCTCCCTGTTCCTTTTCATGTGTTCACTGTTCTCCACCCATGGTTCCTCCCCATCTCCATTCTTCTCCATTTCATTTAGTTTTGTCTTTCCAAAGCTGGCCACAGTAGGCGATGGAGGACTTCCTACAGAGCAGGACTTTCTCAGTGGGTTCCTTTGTGTCTTTGTTCATCACCCCCAAAGGCACCGCAGGCTTCCCGTGAAGCTGTTGGCTCAATCCACCCTGGTGGTCTTTTCTTTATTGTATTACACCCTATAGGTTGTACCCTGCTGATGGAGCAGTTTTCTACTGTATCTTTCTTTCTTTTTTTTTTGTCAAAAAAAAAGAAAAAGACAAAAGCACCTCACTAAATCTTACAGTGTGATTTGAAAAGTTGCAAAACAAAAAGAAAAGCAATTTCTCTTGGACACATATAATGATTCTCCAAGAGCCAGAATAAGTGGCATTGAATCTGTAATAAAAGTTTGCACTCTGCTGTTTTCTTGTGTTCTTTCAAGTGATAGGACTGATGGGGAGAAGTCATTGGAATACATTTTCTCCTCGTCCTTATCTTGACACTCTTGATGATTTGAGAGGATTTTGGAGATGGTATAATCTCCCTGCAGATGCTGTGGAAAGAAAAAAAATCTCTCCCTTCCTCTCACTCCTTCAGTCTCTTTCTCTGTCAGACGCATGACACACACACACACACACACACACACACAAACTAATGGCGGGGCCTCCTGGGGAGGAGAGCCGGCATGGCCTGGGAGAACAGCCAGAAACACCTGCAACAGATTAGTGCTCCTAATGCTAGGTAATAAATCCTCTCACCCTTCTCCAGCATCTCCATCTCCACCAAGCATGGATCTTATAGGCCGTGGAGCAACACCCACAACACTGACTATAACGCACACACACCCACAAACACACAAAACATTTTTTATGAACACTGAAACCTTGATGCATCCCTGGATGTATTTATATTGTCCTTTCTCACTGCCAAGCATGCCGCAAATTAAACTACCATACTTACATAATAGCTATGCTGTTGCTTGAGTATAATGGAGGTTTTCCCCAGGGTTTAAACTGGGCTCTATATCAAGATCAAACATTTTTATTATGACTGCAAACAGTCAAGGCCAAGACCAAAGCTGGGGTTGGCTGCTTTACTGACTACACATAAAACTTGAAAGGTGGCAGACTGATTGGCCAATTGGACCCTTGCTTATAGAGGTTTGTAATGGAAGTTGAATTCTAATTTAACATCTGTGACACAGCATTTTATTTCATCTCTGTTAAGATAGGATAAGGACAGATAAGGAAAGACAATCTGTGTATGTGCTACCGTAGTAAAAACCATTGACATGTAAAATATGTCTATAACCTTTTTCCACATAGCATTTAGTATGTCCCCAGTTTTAGAGTTGCCCAAAGAGTTTTCTGAGGCAGTAGAAATGTCTTGTTTCAGACAAAAGAGAGTTTCCTGTCCATGGAAATGGCACGGTGCACCTCAACCATCATGCACCAGTTCCAATTAATGATCCTCCCTTGCCCTGCTTCTTTGAGCATAAAGAGCACTGCTCCACAAATGTCCATCCAGCTTCGTCCATCAGTTACTTTGAGCAGCACAGAAAGGATGGCCTAGGTGCACGCACACATGCATCGTGTCATGCATGTCCGCTGACGTGTGTGTGTGTTATTTGCCTGTGTGACATTTACTACCCACAGGCTAGAAAATGAGTGGCTGTCTGGTGAGAATGGGACTCATGAGCCTCCTGTGTGAGGGTGGAAGTGGTGTAAACCATGACCGAGCGCTAAAACATAGAATGTATCATATATATATATATATATATATATATATATATATGAGGAGATTATATATATATATATATATATATATATATATATATATATATATATTACTGTCATTTTAAAAATGTACTGTTGGTGAGATATTTGGTCATTAAAAGAATAGTTTGACATTTTGGTAAAAACACATATTTGCTTCTTGCTTAGAGTTAGATGAGAGGATTGATACCATATCATGTCTGTAAAGTAAGACTTAGCTTAGTTCAGCATAAAGACCACTAACTTCCTGGAGTCTCTGGTGGTTGCCTAGCAACTGGTCCCAGCTAAGAAATAGTTCAGCACATTACCTGCAACCACCGCTAGAATAATCCTGTTGACACTTCTGTTTTTCTATGAAGAAAAAAGATATAAAGTATTACTTAGGGAGCTTTAGAGTTACTGTTTGGTGAATTTTGTTACCTCTGAATGAGCGAGGCTAGTTGCCCCCTCCCCCCTCCCATTTCCAATCTTTACATTAAGTTAAGCTAACTGTATATTTCAAGACAGATATGATATTGGTATAAATCTTCTAATTTAACTCCCGGAAAGAAGTGAAAGAGTGAATAAGTGTATTTCCCTAAATGTCAAACTTTTCTTTTAAATGCTTTCACGATATACTGTAAATCATTTCAGATTTATTTAACTATTTTGAAGCTGCAGTACTTACTGAGTTGTAGCATCAAAGGATGTATACAATTGTGCTATAGTAACTTCTAACATGTAACAAGCTGAATAAAACAAATATGTGAACATACTGTATAATACGGGTACAGACATGTAAGCTACTGATTAAAAAAAGTATTTTACATATTGTCCATGGTGTAAATGTTACCTAATATCAAATTTCATCCATTTATTGGATCTTCAAGTTGAAAAAAGGCATTGATCTGCGTAGTTATGCGAGCCGATTAATTTCGAAAAGAATGTTAATCTTCCTGAATACTGAGCTTGTGCATGACCTCTGAAAAGTTTTCACAAAACATTGAGCTATGATAACAAAGGGAGAGAGTGAGCGAGAGAGACAGAGGAGGAGGTGGGGGGGACGTAAACCTATGAAAGGGAGCGTCAGTGTGAATAAAAACTGTGGGTGTGAGAGGTGGCTGAGGTGGCCCTGTGACCCCTGACCTCCTTCCCCCAGGTCCATTCAGAGCAGGACAATGGTTGACACCTGTGTCCTTTCAATGCGGGCACTATTATTATTTACATCAGCCAGTGGGAGAGAGAGGGAAAGACAGAAAGAGGCCAGAGGTGCTGTGAAGCAGGGTACACCAGCCTTATGACCCCCCTTCCTTCTCCACTCTCTTTCAAAGACAGGTGCCTTCCCATCCCTCTCTCTCTCTCTCTCTCTGTGTCTGCCAATCTCTTCTCCCTAATTATTTTAGATAACTCCAAACACATCGGCGGAAGGAGAGCATCCACAAAGAGGACAGACAGGGTGCTTTTACATCCTGTACCTAATGGTCTGACACTGCTCTATTCCTGCTCTTCTGTATCACCATTAACACAAAGGGCATCAGATAAAGTTGGGGGGATAATCTTTATGCACACATTTGTTTGCTTAAATCTGCTTTTAACCCCTAAAAAATAGTTGCAGAGGACTTCTCGTTTGATATTTTTGGCACCTGCTAAAACAAGAAAGAATAATTGTTGGCTGTTATTTTCATAATCCTTGGTTATATGCATGTTTTTTCCAAATTCAGTGTGTTTAGCTGTACCTAACACTGCCGGAACAGTTTCACTTGTATCTCATATGATAAAGTGTTAGCTTTTAGATAAAATACAGAGATTTGTATGTGTGTAAACCTTTGATGACGTTTGCAGGACAATCCGTTCGTTATGTGCCTGTCATTTATCTCCTCTCTTGCTGATCAGGCTGGTGGGGAGAGTCACAGGGAGCATGGGTGGCAGGCTGGGGGTTACATGAATTCTTTTTTTTTTTTTTTTCACTGGGGGAGAGAAAGCCCAATTAACAAAGGATAAGAAGTGAACCGTAAACACCCTCAACAAGGCCCAACAAACCTACAAGAACAAGAGCTGTCTCTCTCTCTCTCTCCCTCTCCCTCCCTCTCTCTCTCTCTCTCCCTCTCTCTCTCTCTTTCTCTTTCTCCCTCACCCCCCTCTGCTGTCTCCCCCCCTCTCTTGCTCACTCACTCTCTCTCTTCCACTTCCCTCACAAAAGGAAGGCTCAGAGCTTACAAAGTGCCAATTAACACTGAATGTTTGCCCCTCGCACCTCCCTCTCTGAACTGCTGACAGCTCTGGTGTTTGGGTTAATACCAAAGGCCTGCAAAGAATTATAATTCTCCTCCTTGCCCCATCCCCCCTTCTCTGCCTCTCCTATCCTTTTATTTTGTTTCCAATGGGGTGGTTTTACAGTTCAATGCACAGTCAAAGGGTGATATAAAATGACTTTCCAAAGAATTTCATTTAGGGAGAAGAGGGGCTGTGTTGCATTGGGGCAGCCAGAGGCAGGACCGGGGATGGGGGGGACCCTGGTGAGACGGAGAGAGAGAAAGAGAGACAACTATGAATTTATATAGAAAGATAGTAATAAGAATTGTATCAAAATATTTGTTTGTATTTGTTATTTATTATTTTGTTTTCCTTTTTACGAGCAAAAAAACCGATTATTCACTGTAATTTATGTCACTAAAGAAGATATTCATGAGTTATCCCTATAGGCTCTGGTTGCCATTTTTTCCCTCTATCGTCAGCACATTGTATGCAAAAAATGCAAACATGACCCCAGTTTACACACAAGTCAACACACACACACACACACACACACACACACACACACACACACACACACACACACACACACACACACACACACACATAAATATATATATATGCACAAACACACCCGTTCTCACCCAGTGGAACTGCAGGTCCCACTTGAGATGAAGATAGCAGCGTGGGTCATTTATCACAGGCAAGGCTGATGTCTGTGCCATGCCTGTTTTTCTCCCTTGTGAGCTTCAATAAATCAGCCTGCTGAATAAAAGAGTGGCCAATGAGAAGAGGTGAGAGGGTTAAACTCCAGGAGAAACAGAGACCACTAGACCCTTTAACGGAGCTTCTGCTTGAACTTAATTCCCTGCCCAAATTGGGTCTGCCTCGACAATTTATGACCTCTTGGGACCTGCTCTATACTCTCCTCTTTCTTTACTTTGGGATGAGGTCCTCAGTTAAAATGTGTTATTCTTGGGGATGGGGCAAAGCTTGAATTGGATTTTGCTTTTGTCAAGAAAAGGCCTCATGGATCCCGCTAGATCACAATATAGTATGGAAACAATATGTAACTTGCATTTAAAGGAATAGTTCAACATTTTGGGCAAAATGCATATTCGCGTTCTAATGGAGAGTTAGAAGAGAATATTGGTACCACTCTTATGTCTGTCCATTAAATATGAGAGTACAGCAAGCGGCTGGTTAGCTTAGCTTACAAAAAGACCAGAAGGAGGAGGAAAAACACACTCATTTTACACTTGGGTTTTTTGATAAGATTTAACAAGATTTAACATGTTACTTAGTGAGCTTTAGAGTTGCTGGTAGGTGGATTTTCTTTCACTTTTGGACAGAGCAGAGGCTAGCTGTTTCCCCCTGTTTCCAGTCTTTATGCTAAGCTAAGCTAGCTGGCTGTTGGATCCAGCTTACAGACAAGAGAGTTGTATCTATTTTCTCATCTAACTCTCTGCCAAAAAGCAAATAAGTGCATTTCCCAAAATGTCTACAAGGGTGATTACTACTGGTGGTCTGGAACCAAGCCAGACTGGCTTTATTTACATTCAAGTAAGGGGAGCTGAGCAGAGAGCTGACATGACCTGACACGGTTCATAGTTCCACTAGTGGGGCTGGCTGGGCCTCCACCTCAAGCCTGACGCATGTGACTCAGGCCTCTGTTTTAAATTCTGAATTCTAGGATTTACTTTAGATAAGGGGAGCACAAAATGGGAACTTATAACTTGGGGCGATAGATGAAGAATTCATGTGGGAGTAAAAAAACAGCACGCATGCACAGGAATCAGATTTCCACATTTCCAGACATATGATTGAGCTTCAGTATATCATTTTTATCTGAAGATTTATTTGAAAACAGGTGCTTCTCCTCTGGCGGAGCTGCCAGGCAGCGAGGGAGCACTCAGTCTCCTCTCTGTAACATCTGATTCACATGAACTATAACTTCTGCTTGCCAAATGACAGATCCAAAGGTCAGTTATGTGGCTGTGTCAAATGAGGGTCGTGAGAAAAGCAGAAAGGAGCACGTGCCTAGAATTAGATGAATGTCAAAATTTGCTCTGCTTCTTTCTCAAGAGCGGACACATGGGAGAGGAGTCACCTTGGCCTAAGTGCAACTGCAGGTCTCTCTCAGTGAAACAGAATTTCCTCTTTCTTTCATTGCAACATTCTTCTCTTTTTTTCTGTCAATCTCTCTTCCTTTATTCCTCCCGAACCCATGGGAATTTCCTTCGATGGGACTGGGATGTGAGTGGTGTGTGCATGTCTGGAGTCTGTGTGACCCCGTCAGCGCTTAGCAGAGCAGAGAAGAATGGAGTAGACCGGCCACGGGGGCCGAAAGCCTTGTGGGACCCAAGGTCTGGCCCGGGGTCCAGGACCGTTCTGCACCACATTGGATCTCAGGCTGTAACTCACCCTCTGTTTGTGGTTTGGGATGGTGTGGAGGTAGGGGTGAATTGCAGGTCAGCCATGGAAAAGCTTGCTTTATTGTCTGTCTCAGAGAATGAAGGATAGAGGGAAGCGAGGGAGAGAAAGAGAGAGAGGGATGGTAGGAGGTGAGGGTGGAGAGGGCAAGAGAGGAGCAAAACAGAGGGGAGGATGATAAGAGGAGAAAAAGGTATGAATTTAAAAAGAAGAGGATTTGACGTGAGGGGGAGATGGAGAAAAAAAATATTTAAGTCTTAAGGTAGAGACGTGGACACCTCTAATTCCATATGTCAGTCTCCTTTATCCGTGATTTTTCAGCTTTTCCATATGGCAGACTGAAAGACAACTTCCCCTCAGCAGAATGGCTGTAAGCATATAGCTATGTTTAAAGCTGAATCAATACTGTCGACACAGTATTTGTATCAAACAGTAGATCATAAGCACCGCTTCCAGTATGTACTTTATGTGTTCTACACAATAAGTAAAGGGCTCATGAAAGTTATAATGACTGCACTTGACAGTTTTGAAGTGCCCACAGAGAATAGCACTGATAGGGGCACTGACACACAACGGAGAGAATATGAACCTATCATGCACATAAACAGATTTGTAGAGTTCTCTAGGTTATCAAATGAAATGATTTCTACCAGATTTTTTCTGTCGAAGTTCTTCACCGAAAGTGATTGATGAGAGCGCGGTAATTGTCCATTGTGAGGAGATGTCAGAGGGAGAAAGCATGTCACCTCGCAGTGAGAGTAAAAGAGCCAGCGAATGGAAGTGATTATATCTAATATTCTCCATCTGGGAATGATTGCCTCAGAAGACGAGTTTCAAAGAGGAGTACGGCAGGGAGAAGAGAAAGAGGCAACAGTAATTTGCACAGGATTTACAAATCTCCTGAATCGAATTTGGGAATCTTTGTGCACATCTTGTTCTATTCCCTCAAGACAATCGCTCATTAAATGCATGCACATATGCATAAACAGCTCTACACAAATAACTCACACTGTTCTAAAGCACAGATGTATTTACGACAGGGAGATAGCATGTTGAACAAACTCTGACAATCCCAGAGAATAAAGTTGCAATATTCCCTGCAGCGTGTTGGATTTTGAGGCTCACACATCAGTACTCAATATATTTTGCTGTCTGTCTGTGAGCAATCACAAACCACCCAAGAAATGGTTGCCAGTGTGTCAGAGCTGAGCCGGAGCCAGGTCAGAAGTGATCAAAGACTCCTGAGGAGAGAGAGAGAGAGAGTGGGGGGGGGTTATCTGGTCCCAATTACATTCAATCATGGGAAATTGGCAAAGTGCAAAGCGAGAGAGATCTTCATGATGAGAGCAGGAGGCCAGATGAGCCGAGGTGGTCCTACGACATTTCTGACTTCACAGAGAAGATGGGAAAATGAAAATTGGGACTCTTGTTGAGATTTTTTCCCCCTTTTTTTTGCTTGGCGTATTTTCTCTGACCCGCTGCATTATGTCAGTAGTAACTGAAAACACTAGTGTTTTATTTTTATTCAGAATTTTTCATAGCTGGAATCGAGATAAATGAAAAGAACATCACAAAAGGATTGTCTTGCCAATGTCGAACATGATGCAAACTGCTGAAGAAATTAAAATAAACACATTAAAAAGATAAAAGTGGATAAAACATGACAAATCAGAACTACATGTATGTAATAAAAACATGAACTGCAGCAAAATATTCAATATTTTAAAAGGTGCCCACCACATTACAAAGAATATGTCATCCATTTTTCATCATTAGTTACACACTGACAAAAGACCAGTAATGCTCCCTTACTTAGGCAATTTAGGGGTCGATGTTTTCCACCTTTCTTGTAGTTTAACGGAGGGTTAATATCGGTTTGGTCTCTGTGCATTCAGTTTACAGACTGGTCCAGTAGTTACGTGCCTGCTAGGTGCAGGGGCAGGAGTTGTGGGGACCCGGTTATGCACCACCAAAATAGAAGAAATGCACCTCCCGGTAACTCTAAAGGAGTCTTCTTTACACATTGTATCTCGGGTTAATGCCACAATCAGAAGAGACTACGGTTTGGTCAGGGGCGGGACTTAATGCTGGTGGTCAGTCAATGTCCTCCAAACCAAAGCCTGGCTGCTTGTTAAACCACAACGTCTTGTTTTTCTTTTTCTACACATATAAAAATACATGTAAGATTAACACAATTAACATAAGTAATGTAATTACACTTGCTGTTGAATAATTAGTAAAATAATGTCATTTCTTTTTTAAGGAGTAAAATGCAATGTGTAGATGATCACATTTTTTAGGTAACTTGACCAACACTGCCATAAAACATTCTGCTAACAAACTGTAAACTTGACCCCTTCTGTAATATGGTTCAATAATAAGTGAGATGAGGACTTTAAAACTATTAAGAATCAAGGATTTAAATAATTAACTGTTGATACGTGTGACAATGTGATGATTATTTAAGGAAACTTTAAAAGATGATCAAGCTCAAACAAAGGCTCCTCTTTGTATGCAAAGGAATTGAACAGACTACATTTCCCCACCTAATGAATGATGAATGCTGATAAAGTGAGAGGAGATAACCAAACGGGCATAACAAAAGGGATATCTCTCACTGAGTGTTTCACTCTGGTTTGTCAAGTGGTTTCTTCTGCCATCTGATTGGTCAGGAGCACTCACCAAAGAATGCCAACAAAAAAATGACACTCTAGTGAGTACCTCCTCCCTCAAATCCCTCCTTCCCCCACCTCACCCTCCCCGCTCTGTGTCCCTCACCCATCCCCCCTTGCTTCTAACACCCCCCCACTTCTCTACCACCTCTCTCCCTCCCTCTACCCTCTCTCATTCTCTTCCAGTTGCCTCACGGCTTGCTGTGACCCATCTTGCACCTCCCGAAGCCCACAACAGACGCTTGGTGTGTGAAGAAGGTCAGGAGTTCAGGCTTGGCTGAGGCTCCATCCCTCCCTCTGCACCGAGGAGGCCTGCCCTGCGGGTTTATAATTATCTGCCGTTGGCATTCAGCACAGGTTCAAGCACAGTGCAAGCGCTGGCACCAGCGTGGGGGGATGCGCATGGCTACACACTTGGTGATTAGTTGTCCCTAATTGTCAGTTCCTTGTTCCTTTTTACCTTTCTCTCCCTCTTCCTGTCCTTCCCCCCCTTACCAGTTAGAACATCTTTACATAAAACTTGCGCTTGGTTTATTGCCCCAAAAATGCACTCGGCTGTGCTTCTTTCTGCTTCATTGCTCTTTGGATCAGTCTTGCAACATTTTAGAACTTGTCTCACAGAAAGCAAATGCTTTCTTTGTGGCATCTACACACAAGGTTCCCTCTCACAGACTCATACATCCCATAACTGTGATCTCAGTGTTCTACATTCAAGTGACAAGAACAAGCAGTACCTGTCTATCAATGCACCACCTAATTTTTCTTTGTCTCATCAATACACAGGTAAATTCAAATAGTTGGAAATCCTTAATCGAGTCTCAGTGTGGATAATTAATGGATGCTATCTTAGGTCCCCTTGCTTTTTATTATAAACTTAAATGTGTAAGTGACTACTTCAAGGTTGCCCGTTCACACTGTACGAAAAACTCACTAACAACCACTAACGTCTGGCTTTTGTCTTCAGTGGGAAAAGGTAAACTCGGCATTCATTCCCAGGTCAAATGACTCTGCAGAAGTCAGGTATTTATCGGCTGCAGCTCCGATTGGCAGTGACGGAAACATGACGCCCGGCTGGACACACAAATTTTCGTCCCTTTTCCAGTGCGATGCTTTGATGCGCATCAGCGTTCCTTGGCATGTAAATAGCCAAGAGCGTTGATTGTTTTTTACAGTCTATGGGAACAACGTGCAACAGCGATTTTGTTCTTCCTAGGCAACACTGCATGTACTAACCCTGTTTTCCGGCGCGTTTGTGACGTAGATTGTGACACACCAGAAAAAAACAGAAAGGCAAACTCATCCACTGGCAATGGGAAAGGGGTCAACTGCCTTTTTTAGCGGGCTTACCTGCGTTTTAGAAACCTGCATATATGTGCTCATTTTGGTATAAAAAGGGTAATAGTAGGATGACTCCCGTAACCCCTATGATGGCAGATGTAAGAAGCACGCTATAGAATCCCTCCAACAGGAGAAATGAGGAGAACTAGGATTATACAGCCTGCAAAGATGGTTTTTATGAGCCACAGTCACTGACATGGGAAACCAGGTGCCCTTGAAGCCGTCATATTCTTGTCTACACGTGTTTGATATCTTTGACCAAAACAAGTATTCTTCATACTCACCTTGAACTTGCAGAGTTTGTTTGTTTTTTTCAGAATTGAGCAGGAACATGTGCTTTGCATGCTTTAATCTGTTCCGGTTTTCAATATTAAAATGATTTAAAATCTTTCTCTCTCAAATGTTGTATACGTACTTTATCTTGTGATTCACTGCAGGTTTTCCCCCAGGTTTTGTGGAGCAACTGAGTTCCACTCAGAGGTGAATGTGTGCTTTCCGTCAGCCATTTATATTGGCACTGACAGGCGTTGTGATAAATGACATTGGATAAATCCATTCCTCAATGCCTTCAGAGATGTCTCTGCGCCATTAGTCACTCACACTAGAGATCTCTGCAAGAGTCCATCATTGCTGCACTGAGAACCACATCTGCAGACCTTGAGACAGACCCTGAAATGGGCTGACAACTGAACGAATACTGTTGGGGGCTGCTGGGGGAAAATAAAGAGAGGAACAGCAGTCAGGCAGATGTGGGGCCTGGATGGCCGCCAAGCAGCGCCCTGTCATCCTACAGCAGACCCTTCATCTCAACGTGAGTGAGGGAGAGAGGGAGAGAGAAAGAAAGAGAGAGATGTAAAAAACAGCACGGAGTAGGGGGAGGAAGGGGGGACATGGATAGATTTTGTACAAAGGCTCCATGACTATTCCTCCATCTGAGAACATCCTCTAAAGCTCTTGGCATCATTACACCGTGAGTGCACACCCACAGTTCAATCAGCGGCGCCAGCTGACGGTAAGAAGAGAAAAACAAATTGAATTTGAAATAATTTATTGTGCAAACACCTCGCTGAATGTAGCACTTTGAATGGCCTATTATTCTTTGACATTTTAGTGGAAAGTAGAACTAGTCCTTTGAGCCTTCCATAAAAATCTATATTTAACACATGCACAGATGGTTGGAATAAAAAACCCACATTTGCCCCTCTTCCCCTCTGTTTTTGGTGCAAGGAAGAAGTTGAGATTTTTGCCAATTTCCAAGAGCTATGTGAGATGAGACATGGACTTTTGACAGGTGTTTGTTTGAATATCAAACAGAGCCATGGAGGCCTGCAGATGGCAGGCAGATTGCATTCCAGACCGGGGCTTCAGTCTGGGGCTGGAGCATTGGGGGAGAGCCAAGGTTCTCCAGAGGAATGGCTGTACAAACCTCTTGTTTGCATGACTATCATCATCATCATCAGCAGCAGCAGCAGCAGCAGCAGCCGCGTCATCATCATCAACATCATCACGGCCTTCATCACTGGAACAGACGTCTGTAGACAGTCTGTACAGTCTGGGACAGGACAGCACTTTGTTTTTCGATAAGCTGTGTAGAAATGGGCTCAGTGTTAGGTCACGACCAAAGACTACAGTTTCATGTTTGATGAGAGGTATCTATGTATTATATCTATATACAGTATTTAAAAGAAAGTGAAGGCCAATGGTGAAACTATTACCCAATCTATCAGTTGAAAACATTCATTATTGTTTACAGACTGACTTCCTGGTTCATCTTTGATCTACCATATTTGGGTGGTGTCCGCACACTATTTTCGTGTGAGGAATTATTACTGACATTTTTGGTATGCTCAATTGCAATTTTATCCCCAAATAAAGTAGTTTAGATAATCTGGATTGTTAACAACCTTTCTGATCACTCTGGATGTCTAAACGCTCATGTATCTTGTCCAGATGGACTTTGTTGTAGCAGATCGCAGAAATTACTTTGCTAGTATCATAACTGATAGAAAAGATGGTAAAACTATGAGACACAAGTTGTAATAAACCATAATTTGTTATTAAGAAAATCAGATGATTAGTGTAATGGTTATAAACTGTCTCAATGAGTCGAATAAAACAGCTACAATGAGATTTAGAAGACCTGGCTGAGAAGGTAGATCTTTTAATGAAGAAGTTTAAATTTCTCTGAACCATACTCGACCTACATACCTGGTTTTTAACATGGCCCAAATATATTTATACGATAGAGAGATAGATAGATAGATAGATAGATAGATAGATAGATAGATAGATAGATAGATATAGTTTTTGGGGACTGAACTCAAAGCTCTTGTTTTAGTCCTGAATTTCCCATCTAGGTTTCTGGCTGGCCGGTGGCCTGGTTAGCTGGCTAACTGACTGATTTGCTGGAGAAATAAAATGAGAGTGGGAAGAAGGTATGAATAGCTGGCAAGGTGCACCTTGGTGATTCAACAGACACTGGGTACTGCCAGAAATGCTCCATGGGCTGTGGGCTAACGCAGAAGCAAGTAAGTTAGGTTGTTTGTTCTAGCCTCCTTGTTCTGCTTCTTGTCATTAGATTTCTTTCACAAATCTTACTCTTATGAATTTTTATATGTTTTCACAATTGTGTATTTCTAGCATGTCATATAGAGAGAACAACATAGTGATCAGTTGTGGAGAGGCCGAAACATATAAAGAATGGGAAATAGTGAAGTAGAGGTGAGGCTTATGTTGTTCCTGTAGACGGGTCCTGAGGAGCATGGCCAATGTCAACAGGAGCCAGGCCACAGCTTGGTGCTCCTGCCCACGAATACATCACCTGTTTAGGGCTCATTGCATAACATCTTTAGAGAACAACGGGTTGAATGTGGTTCTGTTAGTTTTTCAGGTTTTTATTCTACAGACTGAAATAACTCTGCAGCCGTTTCTATGTTCACTTCCATACAGGTTCTCTCTGTGTCCAGGAGCAGCTTAGGAACTGAACCAGCAAGAATAAAACCCCAAAGGAAAGGACAAAATTCCGCGAGGTTCTATTTTTTTAATACTATTTTTTGTAGAATGGAGAGATTTTTTAAAGCAATTCAAGACCATCTGCACGTTTAAGACAAAAAAAAAGTAGTCCACACAACGTGTACCAGATGTGCTTTTAGACTCCACAGCCAAGTCTCCATCAGCAGCCTGCACTCTCCTTCCCCTGAGGGTGGCAGGCCGGCAGCATGCATAAAGCCTGAGCTGTTTCATGCAACAGGTAGCCTCAATTTCCACATGCACCCCCACAGCTTTGTAGAAAAAAGGTATTCTGCAGATCTCTCACCGTGAACAAAACCAGAGAGGAGAAACAGAGTGTCTGTTCACCCTACAGTTCCATTGTGATCATCCCCATCCTACTATCTACTGTAACAATGACCTGTGAATGAATGCAGGCCTCCAGCCCCAGCCCCCACCCTCCACTGACCCTGACCCCCACGCTGAGGTAAAGACGTGCGGTTATTTTCTTAACCCTGATACAGGAAAAATAGAACTTCCAGAGAAAGGATCCAGGGGCTAAATTTGTCTCTTAATTCTGAAAAGATTGCCAAGGAGGGGGATACACTGGCTGGAATGTTTGACTCCCATCTTTCCGAGAGCTGGAGGGGGTCGGACGCTAGTCAAGCAGAACTGAAGACTTAGTGGCTCTCTACCAGGAGGCTTCTCTTTTTAAGTCAGACAACCTCAATCAAGTTTCCTGAGAATTGTTCCCCCTATAAACATGGAAAGTTTTCATTGTACTTTCACTCTGACAGAAACCACATGACATTCGTAATTGTGAAACACCAATAAAATAGCCCACATGCTAGTACTGGTCTGACATTATGAAAACAGAATGTGGCCACATACGGCAAATGAATTGAAACAAGTGATTCCTGCCACTCTTCTGTAACTCAGCAAAAGTGAGACTTTTTCTGATGATATAATTCCAACCTCAAGTGTTAAATTTTGTGCTAGAGAGGCCAGTAAGCTGGCAGTTATTGCACCTCACCCTGTGTCTGTGGTCGGCTAAATCTACTTATCTACAAAAACAGTTCAAGGTGAGGAAAGCCCCTCAAACAAACAGAAACGTTGAACAAAGGAATAATGGAGGAATCTGTGCTGAAAGAATGCGACTCTTCTTTCAACTGTTGGTATGCTCGCGGCACCTCCTGTCAAGAGAAGAAAAATCCCAGGAAGAAACAAACTGAAGAAATGCAAAACAATGCCACCCCATTGCTGCCTGTCGATGGATTGATTAGGACTTGACACATTTCTCTTCTTTTTAAAACTGCTGAAGGCATTGAAAGGGTAAGTTGACAACCAATGGGTTAATTCACATGAAGACAAAACATTTACAAAGTATGAAGTTAAAATCCTTAAGATTTTCATGAAATCAAACCTAATTTTTGATACTATTTATGGTCGCCATTTTATCAAAAATGTCCATTCAATGTACTGTACTTACATTAAGTAAATTGATCTCTGTATACTAAATCTTATTGTTATTGGCAGAGTCCGCCATTCCTGTGCTGGATTCATATTGCCTTCATACATTCACAGGAAACAATGCACTCCAAAAATGTTTCCGCTAATGCAAACCAAACATTTCTGTTGCTGGTTAATGGAAACAGGGAGGCAGTTATTTTGAAGCAGTCACAAGTCCCATTCGTTCATCGAAAATGATTCTACAAATCAAGAAAAAAAAATTTTTCAGCATTTTTTTTTTCCACGGCAGGTCATTTTTTTTAATTTTTGCAAGGAGCCACCACAGTGGGCTGTTAGATGATGATCCGCAGACAGTGAGCCCCACCACTCCAACTCCTCGCCAAGGTAACCAGCTTTACTGTGTTCTGCTGCTGTGTGGAAAACTTGTGCAGTAATTATTTATGAACAAAAAAGTGAGTTTGTTTGGCTGCAGTGTAAACACTTACTCTTCTGTTGTGTTTCTGACAAAGCAGCTGCTCAGTGAGAGTTTGCTCTTGTATTAAACCGCATTTTGCCGTTACCATGGAAACCATGGGTGTCGCCAAATCAACCGGGACTGATTTTTTTAGGATTATAAATTAAAACTGTGTAAACTAAGCTACAGTTTAGGAGAAGTCCTTGATGCATGTTAGGATTATTAGGAAATGAACGTTTTCCTTAACTTTCCACAGCTTTTCTTTTTTAAGCATGAGCAAATCTTAATACTATTTTCAAACGCTTTTTGTGGGAACAAAAATCCAATCTGAGTCACACACAAAGCCGCTTGCTGCCTTGTTTGCTCTTTTCCTCTTGTTTTCCTTTCCTCTTCTCAAGCTGCAAGTCTTTAGTCAGAGCTTTGCTTTGACAGGTGAAGATCAACCGGAGTCATCGCTATTGGCAACCATGTGGGATTGGAGGGGAGAGGTGGCCGCGGGGTCAGCGGCAGCAGAGTTATTCTATACCTATGCAATAACACACCCGACTGGGGCAGAGTTCACAACATGCCTTTATCCTCTACCTACAAACACACTGGAGCACTATTTCAGATTTAACTCCAAAGTCATCAACAGGAGAACCACTACTTATTCACTAGCTGTGTGGATTCGTCTCCTCCGTCAACAAGAAATGATGAATGTCAGCTATATACATTAAGTACCTGTGTTAACTTACTGTTTTAGTTTTCCTTTCAAGCATGCCCTAACAAGAAGACGACTATCCTGAATCCTGTTTTCCTGTTTTGATGAATGGTCAGAGAGGAGCAGTTGAGCCTCACCGACTTCCGCTGTAGACACTTAAAAAACAGCAGTTGTAGTGATTAAGCAGCAATCACATTTGTAATTATGATAATGTCAATTGAGCTTGTCAAGGATGAATAATTTCAGGGGAGACAGTAAAATATACCTAACAAGGCTTTTCTCAGCGGTAAACACGGGGCTTTTAAAACTGTAATTAGCCCTTTAATGTCTAACACATGGCTTACAAGCCATCCATGGGCCCAACTTCCCTTCTCTCAACCACTTTCCCCGTCTCTCTGTAGGACACACTTTTCACATAGCTGGAAATCTAACCACACAAATAGGAAGCTCTCTCAGTGGGGTGGGGGTGAGGCACAGGCAAGCGTAATTCAGCAATTGTGGGACAAATTGTTATTTTCCTGTGCTTAAAATAGAAATGCAGGAGATCCAAAAAAACATTCTTACTGGTTTTACTTTTAGCTGCATGTACTGAATTTAATGCAAAACATTTTCTCGATTTCTATGTCCTTCTTTTTTTTCGTTAATTTGCAACCCAAAATGCAAAAGAGAAATATGTTCACTGCAATTCCTCCAAAAGGTCCAAGGCTGAAGAAAAAGACGAAACGAATGCGGCACCCTGCTCCCCAACCAACAACAGTGCACTTCAGCTCTTTCTCTCTCTCCCACAAATGCTCCTTATGCATCCTCTCTGTACACCCAAAGTGTTCAAGAATTCCCCCTTGAGAGACAGACACAGATAATTGGTCACAGATTTTTGTTGGCAGGACACAAAGGGACCTCCTATTCTCCCCTGCGCAGCTGTCTACTTCCCATTCTCCCATCTCTGCTCCCCACTAGTTGCGTCTCCTCCAATGGTTCCCCCACCACCACCACTACCACCAGTGGACCAGAGCGGAGCTGCTCGTCATCCCCAAAACACAGCCCCTTTCACTGCCACAACAAAGCCATCGGGACACATGCCTCTCATGACCCTGACCCAAAGCCCCGTTCCAGCCTCCTTACGCCCCAAGGCCTCAGTGACATCTATGAGACCTTTGAGTCTGTTACCAGTTCCCTTTGATAAAAGCTGTTCCGCTAATTAGGGATCCACTGGCCTTAATTAATGCACCTGTAGTGTGATAACTCAAAGTGCTTTCGTGAACAGGATCTTGTCCACGATGACGTAATGTTTTTTGATATGGGTTTGTGGTGGTATAATCTACCCTATGAAGAGCGAACTACTCATGTCTTTATGTGTTTAGACAATGTATCTATGGCAGCAGGATGGGGCCACCAGGATTACTATAATTTTTTTCAGCCATTAATGACATATTATTTATCATAGTCCAGCTAATATAATGAGGTGTGGGTTCAAATAAAAACTTCTGACACCAGATTGACATATAAAAAAATGGATTGATGATGATGCTTAATTTCTTTGTCCACAGTGGAGGGAATACAAATAACAACTGGAGAATGACTGAAAGTTCAGTATGTATTTATTTTTTGAGCTCGGAGAATGCAACAACACGCTAAGATGTCTGTAGCATTTCCACTGTTTAAAGGAAGTATTTACTATGATTCTACACCCAAGAGCGTCTAATCAATGACCAACCAATAGATCTCTTGCTTTGCTTCTCCTACCTCTTTGTATATAGGGTTATATTAACTCAACCCATGAAACTGATACTCTAAATATGTTTACTATATCAAAGTATTAGACATTGTCTCAGTGTTTTTCACCCTAAGCTTCTACAACAACACGGTAGAAGAGCAGAGATAGATTTTAAGCATCCTGTGTCTGTTTCTCTCCCTCTCCACACAGACCTCTGAGTGTGCGTACATGACAGGTGTGACAAGTCTATGTTGAATTAAACTTAACCTCTCCAGGCCCTTTGAATGCTACGGAGAGTAAATTCACTATACAAGATATTATAAGTATTGATTATTACACACTGGTTATATATAATTGATTATAAGTAACTGAAGAAGAAGAAGTATAAAGAGCCCTTGCTAAGTAAAAGTACTCATACAACAATGTAACGAAATGAAGACTCTGTGAGACTGTACTTATGCAGAGTGGAGCTTGGGCTAAAGGCTAACATTGGCACGCTAACACGGTCACGACTGCAATGTTAAGCAGATATAATGCTTACCACGTTCAACGTCTTAGTTTAGCATTTTACCATGCTAACATTGGTCAATTAGCACCAAATACTGGCTGATGAATGTCACCACTTTTGCAGGTATTTGGTCAGAAACCAAAGTATTGGACAGTTTTAAATTTTGACCTGATGAAGGTGCAAGACGAAAAGGCCAAATTTATTTTAAAAAAACCATAGAAATTGAAGCCCATCCAATAATTGTTGAGATATCTCACTCAAAATCACATGAACCTCAAGGTGTTGCCACAGGAAAAGTAAGGGGAGCTAATTTGAAGTACTTATATCCTGTTGGGTGGTTTTATCTGCAACAATGTATCGTATTTTATAAACTGATCATAGGTTTTGTGTGTAAAATTTTAACCAACAAAGTAACTAGTAGTTGAATAAAGAGTAGAATACAAGTATTTCCCTCTGATATAGAGTGGAATATAAAGTAAAGGTAAAGTATAAAGTAGAAGAAAATGGCAATGGTCAAATAAAGTACAAGTACCCCAAAATTGTACCCCAAACTCCAGTTTAACCAACTGATTGCAAAATTGTTGAAAAAGAATATATTCACTGGATGTTCCTCTACATATTTTCTAGTATAGTGGCTCACTTTGAAGGAAACTATTTGAGAACAAAATTACATCTCACTGCTGAAATATATGGCAGTGATAGTATATTTTGGGGAGCTATAGAGTAGAAATGTGTTCATACAGGAAAGAGTATAAAGTAGAGCAACGTTTTCACCTTCAGCTTCCTGTACTTTCTCCCTCCTCTACCTACCATAATGGATTGCATGTGCAGAGCTGGTGTTACACCAAATACCAAGACGACTAAAACAGCCACAAAACCAGAAAACAAGAGGCACAAATAAAATGTACAGTGGTGGAAAAAGAGGAATCAGATAAAAGAATAGAGAAAGGAAAGGGAAAGTTCAGTTTGGAGGGGGAAGAAGGAGAATAAAGTGATTACAATTCCAGTCACAACTAGCACAGCAGTGTGTGCAGTGATCCTAGATTTCTTGAGCAATGGAGCAAAGCTGTTCCCAAGGGGCTCATGGGAAGGCATAGGTCAACCACCCCTTTCCTGACTCACCACATGTTAAAGGAATTCAGCGGTGCATTGTGGGATATGACACTGGTAACCCCCACAACTAAGTTTCCAAATTACTAACACATACATTCTCGAACCTGTCTGCAATTTCAGCATTGGAGAAATTACAAATGTTGATGTAAAATAGGAACGTGTAATGTGTCATGATACTAGTGAGTAAGGCACATGTAGATTAAAAGCCCATGCACTGAGTAATGGAGAAAACTATTACACTTTTTTTATTTTAGCGGATCTAATTCTCAGTACAAAATAAGACATCATCATCTGTTTTTTCTTTTTATCAAGCCTAATATGGCCCACGATGACCTTATTAACAGATGGCTTACTAACAGAACAAGTAAAGTTTTAGATATTTAACAATTGCTTATCACAGCACTCTTATTCTTATCTGTTTACCAAATGGAGACAGTAAAAGCTATTGTAACAGAAAACAAAGATAAGACCGACAAACAAGGTTTTTCTTTTGGGGAGACAAATATTTGTAATTCAGTTCCATTCCATCACATTCCTCTTCTCTTCTCTTCTCTTCTCTTCTCTTCTCTTCTCTTCTCTTCTCTCCCTAACATGAAAGTCATTACAGGTTATTAGTAATCTTACGTAAAAGTTATGGACTGTAACTATCTGCTGCTGGGCCGGAAATTGAGTTAAGAAGATAATGAATGAAAACTGAGCCTTTAAACTTTTCACAGTCAGGGGCACAAAATTGCTTTATTACATGGAATAATGTTGAGAAAGTTCCTTATCTTGTTGTGCAGTTGTTTTTACCAGAGCTGAATACAAGTCAATGAGGGGAGAGTAAATAGAAATCACATGGAACAAACTGTGACAATAAACACATTTCAGACTGCAAATAGGAGGATTATGGTAACTGAATGTATTATTCAGATCATCGCAATTATCCTTACAAATATGTTATGCGAGAAGAAAGTGACTTTTTAAACATGAACACCTTGACAGCCAGAAGAGTGGGTGTCCATTTTTAGGGTTGTGTCTCATAGAGGAGTTATTTCCAGTCTCTTGTTGTCCTGTGGGGCCTGGAGCTGTGTTGGTGTGAGGGTAAACGATGCAGCTGATGGACGTCCGTCATCTAGCCAGAGCAAAATGAGGTGAAGAAGAAACAAACCTGCAAGACTGACAAAAAGAGAGGGAAAGATGGGGAACGAGAAGAAGTTACTACTCAAGAGTGAATAGCTTTTGCATTGGAGGACAAATAACAATAGTTTAAGAGGGTACAGATGGAACGGAGGGATCTGTCCAGCCTGATGAGGCTATCCCTGTGCCTGGCCATCTCTGATATCCACAGGCTGGGTCCCTGTGAGCCCAGAGGGACTATTTGGAGCCGCAAGAGCCCTGAGGGAGGGCTCAGCCACAGGTGGTGTCCAGCAGCTGCTATGTGTCTATATACACAAACACACACCGCCTGCACTAATGCACATTCACTGAATATTCTCTTTCACAAACACACATGCCAGCATACTGTATGCATATAAGTGAGTGTAATGCATGTCAACATAATTGTGTCAAAGGAAGACTCATAGATAGAACAAAATGTATGTAAATGCATGGAACAGCATGCACGCACACATACATGGCTGATACTGTAACATCAGGAGACATGTTTGTACATATGGAGTTTATACTGTGTGTACTCACAGAAAGACACACCCATGAACTCACACAGATATTTCCAGCAAAAAAACATAATCCACTGCTAAGCCAAATGATGCATACAGTACACAAACACTCTTACTCCAGGGTATTATATTAAATATTCTACCCGCATCTGGTCCGCACACATGCCAGTGAGAAGTGTGCCTGTCGCTCAAAGCCGAAGGAAGAAAAAATTATTCCCTCATGACACAACGGTATAAACACAGAAACGTATGCATACACCAGACATAAGTTGAATCAGCTGCAAGCCACGCACGCCCACACACATGCACACACACACACACACGCACACATGCACACACACACACACACACACACACACACACACACACACACACACACACACACACACACACACACTCAAACTTGAAAAACAAAAGGCAGATAGTACCTCTCTCTCTCTCTCTCTCTCAGAAAAGAAAAGTATAGTATGCTCATGTGCACCCATTCTCACACCCACACAGATTCCTGTAAGGAAACTCTGATGCTGCCGTCCATCTTTCAGCTGTAATGCTAGACACACACCCCAAGGAGGGAAAACCCGCAATTTTACAGTTTTACTGGCATGACTTGACTCGAGTTCTGGGTCATGACAGTCTGCACCGCAACAACCGACATGCCTTTCTTTCTGGCAGTTTCAGTTTTGATAAAAATTGAAGCCCACATATGCAGAATATATCCTAAATTTTACTACCTTTTCAATGGTGTAATTATGGTGTAACCATAACAGTACATTACTACACTGATTTCATTTTATGGAGTTAGATTTCAAAGTGGTGAGTACAGTACATACAATATATTGCAATGGTAAATACTCACTAACTCTCCAAGCAAGACCATCAATTTTGGAAGCAAGATGAACAACAGCAGCAATTTATCCTGGATTCTAAAGTAATGAAGCAACAATTTAAAAAAGGCATTACTCGTGAATTTGAGCTGTCTTGGAATAACAAGACACGTGACTGAAGGAAACGCTATGCAAACCCTCCCACGATTGTCCCCTTCATTGGTCCAAGGATTCAGACTAGTTGCCCTCTAAATGTATGACTCAAGAAAAGAGAGAGAGAGCTACAACTACCTGGGTGGGATTCATTAAATATGAATTTAACTCCATACCAAAACAAGTAAGATGCCACATATGACACAACAGAGGAGATGTAGCTTTATAGGAGCTTCCATAGCATCCAAGAGTGTCATGTGTTTTCTTACTGCACTAAACAGAATCAGTGCAGCCTGATGCTTCCGATTTGTTGTGTGTTTGCAAGTAGGCCTTCGTGTCCACCACCAAGAAATGCATTTGTGACTCCAATCAGGCCATACAGCGCCTCCTTACCTGTGTCAGTAGATTGCCTGGTTACATGCAATGGCATGCAACGGCACAAAAGCCATTTCTTCAGATTGATGAAGAAATGAGGGGCAAAAACAACAGAGCAGGAACTGAGGGGGCTGCTAGCTGGGTTCATAAGATCCTCTACACTGGTGAGGATCTTATGACTGTGTCGTTTGTGCAGTGTGCGTAGATGGAGATGATGGAAATGAAGTGGGGTGCATCTTTGCATCCAGCCCCACCACAACTCACCCCTAGCCTTCCAATCCCCAATCCCTTGAACTGACACATTTCATGGTTGCCATAAAGACGAGACACTGCCCTCAATTTCTCAATGTCTAGGACAATGTCATTATTGTTAACAGACTTGAATGCGTACTCCACAGATTTAGCATTGCACTTCCATAACATAAATAACTTAAAAAATTATCAAAATTGATGCAACAGAAACAGAAATTGTGTTTTTTTCAATTCCATACATTGTTTTTCCTTGACAAAACCTGGTTCCTACATTACCCGCAATGCAACCTGACGACCGTCAATTCAGTTGGAGTCTAAGGCGTGTTATGCTAGTAGCATCTAATGTGGCGGAGATGAGGAGCAGGTTACAGAGGTCTGGTAAACACACTTCTTTCTAACTCCGCACCCCCAGATTTTTTTCCTTGTCAAACTTTTAGTCTTCAGCCCCCGACTTACGTGGCATCAAGTGACATCACTTGAGGCGATTGATCAGATTTTACACAGCTCCCTCAGTAGTCACAAAAGGCTTTGTACAGCTTTTTTCTTCATATGCAGTTGTACCACCCAGTACCTATAAACACACTCTGATGTTCCTACTAAAAGCCATAATGTGCAAGTTCTGGAAATCGAGCTAACACTAGCATGAGGTTAGACTGGTTGCACAACCTTGAAAGTGAAGCCGTAATTTATGAGGTGTCTCGAGAAACTTTTTTTCTATTTATCTCTCTCTTTGTTTTGGCTGTGTTGTCCCAAGTGAGTTAAGATGATGGATTTCGGGAGTGTGAGTGTTGTCAGGGATTTTGACTCTACAAGTAAAGAGTAAATAAATGCGCTGCACATTTGGATCATCATGAAAGTTATCGTGGGTGGGTATTTGTCAATACTACAGGCCTTGTCTTGCCCCTCTGTTATACTGTATATCACTCATCACATGACTGAGCTGGAGGGAAAGAGTAGAGCAAGCATTTGTGGGAGCCTGTTTGAAATGATTGTAGTGCTCCTCTAACATTTGTATTTGTCTTTCTAGAGGTATGGGGTTAAGGGGGGGGGGGGGACTCTAAAATCTGACAAATTGCTGAAAATTGCCTTCACACAGTCATTCCTGTTTGGACACACTTGGCACATCTGGTTGTGATCTGGCAACAAAAGCGCCGTGGCGGAGGGCTCAGCTCTCAGAGTGGTGCCACATATTATCCCCTCCTTCTCCTCCTCCTCCTCTCTCCTGGTTTGGTCTGCAAACATACTGATGTTCATCCCGCTCTCTCCCCCTCTCGTCTCTCTCTCCGTTGGGTGCTCGGAGCTGGTGGTGTTGTGTAGTGATGCTTGGCAGTTGTCCCAGCAGAGCATTCCTAAGCTCCTCTCCAACTCTAAGGCTATCAGTGGGTCGTAATTGAGGCGTCTGCAAAGATGAATGCAGCACTGTGACACTGCAAGCAGCGGATAGTTTCAAAGGGGAAAGCTGCTCACAATCTGGCAACTTTAAACACAGCCAATAAAAAGATTGCAGAGATAAATTCTCAGCGTTTGGCACGATGCAGCACACACGCCTACTCTCTGACACACACACACACGCACATATATGACTAGTAGTTCAAAAGTGGAGCATGACAATCTGCAGAGATCTTTCTGTCGGTGTGTGACTGATCACAGTGTGTGGTGCGGCAGCATCATCCGACAGTGTCTTATAAATCTTCACCTCATCGTTTTACTGTAGTCTCTACTAATCTATATGCTCTGGACAACATCTGTTGGGATGATTGCATGCTTTCCATGTTAGCGCTGCTCATGTTATAATGTCTCCACGGAAAAACACATGACATGAATAAAATGTAAGCTGCTCCACCAACTAAACACTACCCTGGAAAAAGATGCCAAGCATAACTTAAAAAAACGGCTTTAGACAATATTTGACATATTTTTAAGGTTTGCGTCATGGACCTATAAAGAGATTTTTCTCAGCTTAAGAATGATTTTTTTTTTTGTCAGCTCACTACTCAAACTAAGCTTGGAATGATTAGATATCCATATACATATATATATATATATGACATATATATATATGTGTGTGCACCATATGTGTTTTTTGTAACATGTGTCAAATAAACATGCATTGGATTGTGAAGTAGAGGAGAGGTCATGGGTAAATACTTGCAGTATTGTCAATCCTGCAGCTGTGTGGCTGGGAGAGAGAAACTGAGTGCACAGCTGCAGACCGAGGCCTCAGCTTCTCAAATTGCTTCTGCCTCAGTTTCCTGCCCTCTTTACCGACCAGGCCAAACCAGGCCCTTATTAGACCCACCCCCACCGTAATAATCCATGATGTCACCTCAACATCACATTTTTGTTTTTCTTGATTTTTTTTTCATCCCTACTGCCGGTGCCACCCCCATTGTTTGTTAAATATTAGCAGGTGTTGGAGTGGAGGAGGAGGAGAATTCATCACATTCTGCTAAGGTTCTTCTGTTCCGTCCGTATGTCTATCTGTCCATCTACTGCTATCACTACATCTGCTTCAGTTTTGACTTCCCCTGGTTTGTTTGTCCATCTGTATTTGTGTTTCTTCCCCCTCCTTTTCCTCTGTCCCCCCTTTCAGTGGAGGGAGGCTGAGGAATGATCAGTCAGGCTTTGATGCCGCTGGCCCCTGCCCTGGCTTTCCACAGCACATGAGCCCAGGCAATTACGAAAGCGCTCCTAGCCCACTGTTATTACTCTGTAATGCTCCTGTCTGGAACGGGAGGAAGAGGAGGTGGAGGAGAAGAAAGCTGAAGAGTAGGAGAAGGGGGAGTACGAGGAGGAGAGGGAGGAGGTAGAGGAGAAAAAGAAGGAGAGGGACAAGGAGGTAGTGGGAGAGGGGGAAGTGCAGTGTTTTATTTGATATAGCACCACAAACTATGTAACGGGTCCGTGAATTTCTAAATATTCAACATAACGTTCAGAGAATTAATCCTGGCCTGGAACACTGTGATCGACAGTTTTCTCACCCCTGACAGAAAAAAAATAAAGAATATTGACGTGAGGATGCTGCAGCACACGCGTCAGACAGGAAGCACTTGAGTATGGGAACCATACTTCCCAGAAACAGTGAGTTGGTTAAAGCCTGCCATTCAATGTACATAATGGTCTGTCTGTGCACCATCCATTACAGATAAATCATGTGCATCATCTCTTTGGTTAGGGACAATTATGCATTGCACTGACATGTGATAGCATCTGTGAAGAATAATGCACAGAGAGATATCAAGCTCACAGGAAAAACAGACATTTTGTGGAAAGTAAGGGTTGTTTTACCTTGATTCTCCCTAATATCATTGATTGAAATGTACTTATTGGAACATCATTAGTTTAGGTCAAAGATATAAAAAGAGAGGCTTTGGCTATTTTAACCAAATGTTTGCTAGTTGTCCCACAAACCGAAATCAGTTTTGAACCATGATGGATAATACTCTTTCCACATTTCACTGAAAGTTGTGCAAAAATCTCATTCTGCTTCTAGGACGGAGAATGAATTGCAGTGATAAGAATTTGCAGCATCAGGGATGTTTACTTGTCTGGAGAGAAGGGAAATAACTGCTTGTTCAGCATTTCATGTTGCAGAAAAAGCTTGTTAGGTACCGGAATGCTATTGTCATATTATACAGAATATCGTATTTCTTAGCCATGGATTATTTTTTCATTCTAGCATTTGAGTCATGATAATAACTTGGCTAATCCTCGGTATAAGATTTCTGCAGTTTAGCTATCTTACATCTGTAATTTTCTGCCATAGGACACTGCTCTCCCGCATCCCAGCTTGACTTCTGATTCTAAGTCAGTGTGTCTTGTCATCACACCATCCTCACCTACAGATTTATTAAGATTAGTTGAATTTCCTACTAAAAGGGCCTGTCCTTTTACCCAAGGCCATCACTCTCTTTGTCAACCATCTGACCAGACCTGACCACATAGTCAAACCAGTTTGGAACCATGGATGCATATAAGAATCTGAAAGTACAGGGATTATTCTGTTTATGAGTGTAAGAAAATTAGTTAGAATTAAGTTAGAAGTTAAAAAAGAAAAACAAACCCACAGCCATCAGAATGAATCTTTCGCATATGGCAAATGTAATCATATCATGTTTCATAAGTGAGTGTCTATTTGTGCTGTGTTGGAAACCAAAGTGCAAGGCCAATGGATTAATCCCATTACATTTTCCAAATCAATTCCAAAAGAGCACACACATTTGAAACAATAGAAAAGCTGTTCTTAAGACTGCAGATCACCCAGCAACACCCCCACCCAGCTCAGCTCTATCACACTCTACTTCGCACCTGCTGCATGCCGTGAGAGGAGGGAACAACTGGAGGCATGGTCAGTGTGTGAGTGCGTGTGTGTGTGTGTGCGCGTTTGGAAGAGAGAAGCACAACTGGGCATGCAAGCTCTTGTATGAATGTGTGTGTTTACGTGTGCATGGATGCATAAGAATGCATCAGTCCTTGTGGCACAAGGCACGGCCTCAGCTCGATTTAACCCTCAGCTGAATGCCACTCTGACGCCAGTCAGACTTTGTGTGGCCGCATACCTCCACTGAAGAAGATATGGAAAAAATTTGTGGACCAGTAAGTCTTGGAGATTATATGGCTCCTCTCGGCTCTGGCCTCAATAATGCCTCAAATCCAACTGTGCCAGGTCTCTGCAATTTGGGGCTTTTGTCTTTAGAAAAAAAGGGAATCTCCATACCATCTCGCCATCATTGGTCTCTGAGACTCGTGATGGTGCTGTTCATGAACATGTGTGTGTGTCTGCCTGAGAAAGAGCTGGTGTTTGCGTGAGTGTGTACGTAAAAGAGAGGGAAGGCATGAGAGAGGGGATTATATGTAGAAATAGCAATGGATCAACTGAAACACAACATTGGCTTGATTTTATAATTGCCTCTCGGCCGCAATGAATTGCCGATGCAGCTGTCAGCATGAACAGCTGCTTGCCTAAAAAGATTGGACAGAGCAAACTCTGGGAGGGAGGAAAGAACAATGCTGGATGAATCATATGCAGCCTGTGAGGTATTTTGCAATTTCACAACTTTGAAAAATGCATGCAGGATTAAGCATCACTTTTATTAGAAATTCACATCTGTTCCAAGGCACATTTCCCAGGGAGCTTGCAAAGATGCATTTTCTATGCTGTCTGGGCAAGACAGAAATAGTATGCTGTATTTCTGCATAAAGTAAACTAAAGCAGACATTTTTTTCTTCTTTCAGCTTTGTTAATGTGGAATTTGTGAGTTTACAAGTTGCAATTCACAACTGTGGAAGAACCAGGGGGTCTGAAAGATTTGATGGAGCAGTCTGTATGGATTTCCTGCAGAATATTTGTCAGACTTGAATTAAGTACTGTTGTTTTGCTCTCTCCCTCTCTCTCCCTCAGCCTGAGGCCTTGTGGCTGACTACTCCACATCTATAAATCACCAGGAACGCAGGCTTATATCCCGGAGCGAGCGCGCTGAGTCAGTCTGGCAAGGTTAATCACATTCACATCTCTTCGTCCTGTTTGCAGCAGCCAAGTGATAACCAAACACACATTATGGGGCATGATCCCTCTTGCTTGCGAATTCTGCTCATATCATGCTTTAATAGTGATGCCACATGAAAGAGCTTGAGCTGTGGCTCCACAGTGTTTTGGTGATTGTTACCAAGCATAGGCAGCAGTGTCTTGGGTGTTTGAACATACATAAATAACTGCTGTAGAAGGAGAGATACTTTAGGGGTGGGGCTGCGGTTGTAGAGGACAAAGATCGACCATAATAACAGAAAGACGTCCCATTCATGTTGCCCACTTTCTCGGATATGCTGGGGCCAATGGTCGGCTGCACTCATATCCTTCTGTCTGTGTGTTTGATGGACTTTTCGAGAATATGGGAAGCTTTCCAAGTGTGACACATGGTTTCAAGCCTATGAATATCTATGAATATAAGTAGTATAAGTGTATTATAAGTGTGCGTGTGCATGTTTCTGACTATACACGAATGTCATTGTGCCTCAATCTTTTTTTCCATTCAATGCTTTCAGTTTTTTTCTCTTGTCAGAAGTGCCCTACCCAGATATGTAGGAATTAGGCCACATCGCTCACTACCATCCTGCTCTAATCAAAGTGCCGATTCTTGAAACAGACAGCTGTTGTCATGTGCCTTGATTCCAATGGCTATCTGTCCCTGTAGCTGCCCAAGTTCTTAGTTGGCCAGCTGAAGTTGTTGGGGGAACGAGGCTTAACGGCGTCTGCAAATTCAAACTCCTGATAGAGCAGTGCTCCAATTCACAATACAGCATATACCAGAAACATACTGTTACAAGGTAAGTTTCTTTTTTCTCCTCTCTGGCATGACTCCTATCATTCTCAGATTCATTAATGGCTGAAGATGCTAATCAGGATTTCACACTGATAAAATAATGCTAAAAGACAAACTGTTAAGGACTGGCTTTTCAGCGTTATTTTTATTGTGTATGCAATCATAATTCTTGTCTAATATAAAATATACTAATACAGTAGTAAAACTAATAACTATTCGAACCTAACAGAGTGTCAATAGCAAGTCACAAGCACAAATGTAGCAGTGGATTTTTGAATATTGGGGTTGTTCTACATGAGTCATCTTTATTGTATGAAATGCATGATCCCATATAACCATGTAAGGACCGGCTCTTCCATAGACTAAATGTGAATGTGAGAAACATCTGCTGAAAAGCAAAGGGGGGGGACAGCCATATCAATTTCCCAACACTTCATGCAGACGTTTCCCCACCTAACAGATTTGTGCTCTGAGTACATAACAGTGAGTCAATCAAACTTGATTGGATAGAAATGTTCATGATTGCCATGTTCTTCCACCTTTCACTGCCTTAAACCAACTCAGGCAGGAGGGAGCATTCTCCGAGTGCCTTTCTGGCTAAAAATTTTGTAGATCCAAATGGCTAAATTTATACTCTCATGACTTATTGTCTATCCTTCTATTCCTGGTTCAGGGCAGTTGTCTGGCTGGGCCAGGGCAGAAACAATGCCAACTGTTTCAGACTAACTGAAGGACACGCCATATAACAAACACATCTGCAGATTAAGCCTCAAGCTGTCAGGTGTAAAGGGCACACAGTGGAGGAAAAACCTAAACCAGCTTTTAAAATGCCCTGCATCAGGATAAAGAGTTTTAAAAAGCCTGTTAGTTCAAACCTATCTCAACCTGCAGATGAAAGAAGAGAGAAAACTCTTCCTTTAAAAATTAATCAGCTGCTTAAGATTTAATTACCTATGACATGTGCCACTCAAAAGTAAGAGATGAGAAGAGGGAGAAGAGTGAGAAGAAAAAAATGATGCAAAACGTGTTTTTGTGATAGCATGAGATGCATTGAGCATCCAAATTTTTGTAGCTGGCTGCAAATTTGAACAGTATCATACACTATAAATCATCCAGTTTTAACATTTAAAATACAAAATATGGTTTTAAAATAGAAGAAAGTGTATATTTGCATTGCACAAACCTTCTTTCACAGCCATGCACAAACCAAGAGGTGAAAAATACTGAGTTTTAATTCTTGAGCTGGCGGGTGCAGAGGCAAATGAGCATTTCAATTTCTGGGAGCAGAGAGAGTTGTCATAGGTCATGACGGAGCAATTTCTTCCCTGTTTCCATAATGCGTCATGGCTGATGACTAGCAGCGAGGGATTGTTGTCATGAAAAGAAAAAGACGAGGCATGTTCAAACAAAGTTATGCACTGGAACAAGCTTCACAGGTTGCACAGTGAAGCCGTGCATTGAACTGTTTTTGCTACTTGCTTTATTGGTTTACAATAACTTGGCCAGGGAAAGAAAGGCAGAAAAAAATTTATAAAAAATATTAGAGAATTCAAGATTGGGGAGAGGTTTAACCCTCAAAACACACACACACAAACACGAGGGAGGGCTTAGGTCAGAGGTCAAATGGCCCTGAACTCTCTCCCTTTAGGCTAAGGACATCAGAGGTCCCTCTGTGTGCTGCTCTTCATTTATTTTACCTATCATCCCTCATCAGGTCGAGATGACCCTGTGACCCCACAGCTAGGGTTACCTGTCAGTTGACTGTCTATTCATGAGCATGGGGCTTGACGCTGTGTCAACATTTGTTCTGTGAAAAAGGAGGAAGACGGAAGAGAGGAGTTTGGTTCTGTGTGCCAAAGACCAAAGTAACAAACAGAGAAAGGAGAGGAAGTTAGAAAGACAGAATTAGCTTTGTTAAAATAAGTAAATAAAAATCTACCTTTCTTTTGTTTCCACACTCATACGTTCAGATTTCAGGTAGTGCAGGGCCCTGACTGATACACTCTCTACACAGAAGACATGCATTTGTGGTCGTTTCTGTTTACCCAGAGACAAAGATCCAAAGGAACACAGCAAACAGATGCCTGCATGGATACCTACTGAGTGGTACCTACCAAACCACTCCAAAAGCCCCCGCTGTGTGTGCTTACAGCTATCAATCAGGGTGCCGTAAGTGGGATCCTTGAGTGGAGATGCTATCAGCGCTGCCCCGTATACACTCACACCACAGTTTCCCTTATCTCTGCTGAGATAACAGATCCCCTCTAACAGCAAGAGGCCTGATCCAGACACACTCGCTTTCTCTGTCTCACTATCTGTCACAGCTGTGCTATAGAAAACTTCATTTCAGACAGGGGCCCTCAGAAAATTAAAAAAACAACAAACAACAACAACAAAACAAAACAAAAAAAACAGTCAATTTGCTCTGGTTCCTGTTTATAATTCAATAAGTGTGTCTCTTATATTGTGACTGTGTGGTGCTAGCGGAAACTACAGAGGATGTGTGCTACTTCCGATTCCAATCTCTGATGTTATCAGCCTGTAGAAGAAACATGATTCATGTCTCAGCTGATGAATCTAGATGGGCATGAAATTAAACAAAAACCAGAAGCATGAAGCATCAACAATTTCCTGCAACTGTACTTTTTAAAATTTCTTTGTAAACATTGCAATTTCAGAAAAACTAAATTCTTTAAAGTTTACAGACTCTGTTAATAGCCAAAGAGAATGGATGGTTCAGGGTTGTGCAATTAAGTGGCATTGTATTTAGAAGTTAAATAAGTGCATTACATGTGTGTAATTTACAGATATCCTATTGGATTTGAATACCAATTTTCCAGTTTCATGTATGTTAAATGCATTATCTGCAGCTTGTGAAAATGCACTGCATTTTTACCATGTGGCGATGTAGATATGTGAGGTCGGTGGAGTTATTTTTTCCTCGGTTTGAGGACAGCGAGCTGAGGAGATGGTCCTGAACTGGCCCTTGTTTTCAGGCTTCCACCAGACCACAGCACGTTAGGCCTAATAACAAAAACAAGCATCCTGGTGTGGAGCTGGTCCCACAGTGTGAGGACCTTAATGAGGAACATGTGGAGCTGCCCAGACACACAGTCAGAGGAAACCCAATCCCTCACTCCCTCTTTTTCTCCCCCTTCCTCCTCTCTTCTCCCCTTTCTCCCATTCTTTCTTTCTCACTCTCTCTTGCTTCGCTCTCTGCATTTTCTGTCGCTAAGTCGGAAGTTTTAATGATCAAGCACCGCTTTTATGTTTTCAGATCTTCTTTGTTTTCCTGTCAGATATTTTTAATATTTATACAAAACTGAAAACTCTTTCCTCTTCTTGCTGAGTTTGACAGAAACCAGCTCTTCAGATTTTATTTTTTTGATTGTACCAGAACAAGTGACCAACTGTCAGCAGGAGAAATATGTTGGCCTTTTTTTTTTTTTACCTGACATACACTCTTGTAGTCTACCAACACCCTCACTCTCCAACTTGTTTCAGAGTTGGTAGTGTATGCATTTTTGCTGGGTCATGCAATGCAATACGCTCATAAGGAAACATGGAGAGAAAGAGGTCTTTCTCCACCCATCAAGTCTGACAGGCGGCCTCGGAGTTTCTTTCATGTGCCGAATTCATCCTTACCATCCACCTGGATCAATTAACTGTTTGCTTCAGTGGTCATCAGTGGCCGCGCTGTGGAACCGCATATCATTTAGTAGACAGCAGCTTATTGAGTGAAACTATGGCTTTGATTTTGTTGTCTTTTATTTTTATGTGACACACATTAGGTAGGCAAATGTATTATTTCAATCACTGTTACTAAAACTGAGCATTTTCTCATCCTCGGCTGTTATCAATTGAATTAAACAATGTGTTTTCTTTCCTCAGGAAATGTCATCAGTTGCTTCTGAAGGTAAACAGTGTAACAGGTGAGACATGTATTCATTTTAATTTGCTGTACAGTATATCCACTCCATCAACAGATCTCCCTCCCACACTGCGTCACTGCCCTGTCTCCAAGTTGTCATGGGAAATATGAAGTGTAACCTGTTTGAGGGGATTTAAATGCGACCATAAAGCGCAGCCATAAAGCAGATCAACCAACCTAGTCTCCAAAATTAGCTGAACAAACAGAGTAAGGTAGAGCCCTCTGGGGGGATAAACTTGGCACACTGGATCCAATGTGACAGAGGCCCTTCTGGCAGCTCAGAACAATCCAAACGTTCCACTTGGGTTGAGCTGTCTTCGTTTCCCCCTCCACTATATATATCAGCCCCACATCAACATGGGCCTGTGAAGACCTTTCACAAGACTGACAGGCCACCTGAATCACACAATTGTGTGGCCGGAGAAGCCTGCATGTGTATAGAAAAGCCAGTGATCCAATAACTGTCTGGGTTCACTTCTCTCTCATAAAGTCAGGAGGAAGGCGCAGAGGGAGACCCACAGCTACAACCCAAATGTTCCAGGTGCACCAAAACAGAGCCTTAACTTCTAATCTAATTCTAGAAACTACACAGACTAACTGTTGATTTTCTTAATACCAATATTTTATTCAGCAATTGGTTGGTGCATTAAAATTCTTTACTTGAATGGCATAAAAACCACACAGTGTGTCTCGGGCGAAAGGCTGAAAGCTGGTGAGTCTATGTGCCTTGCAGATGGTCCGGCCTCACAGCAGCTGTGCAAATGAAAGACAGAGTGTCGTTGAAGGAGTGAGAGAGATGGAAAGTTGGCCACAAAAGGCAAAGAGTAACACACAAGTTGCTAACTGAAAATGTAATGGAAAAATTAATAGCGCACTGAGATTTGCTGAGAGAAAATAATGAGTCAGAGTATTTTCTCTGAATTTTGTAAGTGACTAAAACAGACAATGACCATGATTTTGGCAGGTAAAACACCACTTTGTAAAATGGAAAAAAAGACTTAAAGGACCCCAAATAAACTACTATTCAGTATAAAGGAGAGAACCCCACATAACAGGTTAGCTCTATTTACTCTCTCACTCTCAACCATTACTTTTCAGTCACTATTGTCAGGATACTGCCAGTTCTAATTTCAAAGTAGGAGTATCAAGTTCTAACATATTCACTAGATTAGCAAGATATAATCTGTTAGTTTGCATTCACAACTGTCAATCAAACCCCATTATTTTAGCACTAATTCTGGAGTGAGAAAACAACAGGTGAGAAAATCCCGCTTAATGCTGAAAATACACAAACATTTGTCCTCAGGAGGAGGGGGAGTCGAACGGGACAGATGCCCCTGAGTGCTTTGTAGTGCAAAGAGTTCAAATCTCTACTAGTCTGTTTCAGTTCTGCATGAAAAAAAAAGTTTTATTACTTGCCACTTCTGAATATGGTGAATGGACCTACATTTGCAGCTCAGCATAGATAGGCTATGTATATGTATATGTATATGTACAGATAATAGGCAGTTGTGTAACTACTGTAACCACAAAAACCTGTGATTCTTCAAATATAATCAGGGCAATTATAATTTTCCAGCGCCCCCACTGTTGTTGAAGGCACTCTTCCACTGTCCTCATCCCCAGTAATTGCCACTACATGTACTGTAAATATCAAGTGGTTAGTGAATAATTAGTCTTTCATTGGCCAGCGATCACCTCTGGTCCCCGTCTACACTTTAGACCCCTCCCCCGTAGAGCCGCCCTGAAGACAGGGGCCCCTTTTGAATGACAGCGCTTGGGAAAGAAGACGAATTTTTGTCTGATTTCCCGCAGCCACAGCGTCGATGAGAAGCAGTCGAGGAACTCCATTCTAACTGAATGGATTGGTATGGGGAGAAGCGGACCTCAAATCTCGGCTAAGCGGCAGCTTTGGGACTGTGTAACGTTGACGATGGTTTTACTTTCGCTACTGTTTCGACCAGGTAAGTGCTGCATGTTATATCCGTGCTCCCCCGCTCCTCTCCTGCATGCAAAGCTGTGTCCCGCACTCCCCGGAATGGAGGTGGAGGTGGAAAGAAAGTTGGAACTTTTTCCTTGCGCCGTGTGGCTGAACTCAAACTCTTTAAACGATTTTGAGCTTTTTCTCACATTTAACTACATCGTGTTTGTTTTGTTTTTTGAGTCTTTTAGTGGTAAAAGGGGTAGAGAAGGTCGCAGTTGTTTGAAAGTATCCCGTCCACAGCGGGGACAAAGTAATGTCCTGTTGCTGCGGACTATCCCAGCCTCCAGCCTGCACTGCAACACTCGAATCGCTGCTAGCCGACCAGCACGAGTTAACTCGCTTTACGGACGTCTTTTTTTTTTTTTTTTTTTTTAATAAATTTACCCTCTTCCCACTCAAAACAACGACACTAATCAATTTGTTACCAACAGCTTAACAGTTAACACGTTTCAACCAAGCACACGTATCGCTGCTGCTAAGTTGTTGGGGTTTTTTTTTTTTTTTTTTTTTGTACCAAGTTGTGTGAAGTTACGGCTTAGCTCTCCGTTAGCATAGCTCTCTAGCAAACTGGCGTTCAGCACCCGCAGTCAGACCAAAAGAAAACCACGGGGCTTGTTTTCTAAACCACAAACAGGACACCAAACGGTTACCTTTAGTGTGTATTTCACGACTGGGACTTTCACATCCAGTTCGGTTTGTTTAAACTGTTGTCTAACCTAGTTGGACCACGGCATTCCCCCCATTCATGCTTCATTTATTAACTTTGTTAGCTACCATGCATGGGGGTCCAACTTTTTGGCCTCTGAACGTGTTGGTCGCTCCCCTGTTCGAGCCTGAGATCAGAAACCATATTACTAAACTACACCAGAGGAGCATGTTTTGTTTGGATAATGAAGTTGATTTATTTCATATGCTGTGGCCAGTTCCTGAGGTGTTTTGTGAGGTCTGTGCTTAGGACAAAGTTGCCACACTTGTGACGCACATTTAATGAGATTTATTTTGCTGGGGAGTTTGTGTCAACTGTTAGACTTCTGTTGTCTTTGTAAAAAGCTATCATCCAAAACGTACTGTTTAGATACATTTATTTTGTTACTATGCGAAAGTCACCTGGCATCACTTAGGGGCATTAATAATATACTGATCATTAATAGAGTATTAATTGATATGAATGTGTTTGGTATGTAGTGTTTCACTGTAATATTATTTATTTAAACATGAAAACTGCAAACCACACTTGTAATATAAGAATTCAATCCTGATAACATTATATTAAAGATGATAAACAGTACTGTTGGAGCTATGTCTTGCAGCACTTCTAAAGACCCCTGTAGGCCCCCAGGTTCCTCTTTATTGTTTTGGTACTTTGATTTGACTAAAGACACCATATGTGTTTTAAAAAAAAAATTGTTTATCTATCATTTATTAACCTATACAGGTCCGCTAAGGCACTCCTAATGGCTATGTTTGTAAAAAACCTAAAAAAAAACAACCTACTATTAAACACTTTTTGCACTGCAAACTAAAGACTAGACCAAAACCATTAAAAAATCGTGTCTTTGTCTCCCATTCTATATCTAACTGTATTCTACTAATCTATAATATGCTAATAGTGTACCAGTGCTGTTTGTGTGGCCACTTTGCATTTTCTCTTTTCTGTTCTCATGTTTCCCATATGGTCCTCACACTTGTTGGTAGCCTATTGAGTGCCGGAGCAAAAAGACTCTTTAGGGAGATGCATGGTTGTTGATGGCTGTATAGGCAGTGATTGACCAAAAGTGTCAATCACAGTGGACTTGAGTGACCTCGCGGTGAGATGGCGGAGCCCTGTTGGAATTCACAGGAGGGATGCAGAATGCTTCTAACTTGACCTCTCACACTGCATCTCAGTTTTATCAGGGCTGGTGTTGACGTGCAGCGACTGTTAGATGCATTAATCATCTGTCTTGCCCCCTCAGTGCATCAGATGTTTGTGAAAGGGAAGAAATGATTCAGAAATATTGGTGTGCACTTGGTGTGAAATCTCCATGCTTATCTCATCATCTTTGTCAAGGGTGTTGGGAGATTCGATGGAGGTTTGAAGTAAACAGAAGAATCCTCTGTTGGAATGGAAGAGCAGTCCGTTGCAAGTGATCCCGGTCTTGCAGTAGTAGCGATGTATGTGTTGTGGATGCTGGCGAATGTTGATCGGAAAATGAAATCTGTCCCAGTCAGCGTACGAGACAGCCCCTCCAAAAGTAACACACGACTGACATGAACTTGATGGATATCCACATTATTTCCTGAAGTAGTTGTAGTTCTTTGTTTTACTTGATATAAAATATCCCACTCGTGAGTCATTACTTAACCCGGAGCCCTGAATTTAGGAGATACCACCCAAATATCACATGCTGTGTTTGCAACCCCCACCCCCGTCCAGCTTCCAGTTTGGACCCTGAGTTGCTGAATAAGCATGACTTTTTGTTATAATCCTCTTGTGAACTTCTTGAAGTTAGCTGCCCCCATACGCCGAGTCCTGCCGTGCCATGTAGTGTAGCGTAATGGACTTCAATTGCCTTAGCAACAGCCAAACCACATTCAGCACCCTCAGGGAAACTGACACAGGTTGGTTTCCTCCTACAGTGAGGCAACATGCTATTTCTGTGAGGGCTAGTTGGGGGAAATAAGTTTTGACTGACTCTGGAGCACAGTGTGGGATCATGGCCTCGTGAGCTCACACATTTGGGTTTTAATGGCTCTCCTGATTGAGCTAAACTTGATAGTGGAAAAGTTTTGACTGCTGCTTTTTGTACTGAGCTGGGGTAATGTATCCGTACATGTCAGATGGATTTTTAGAATCTTATTAGGTGTAAACTATGTTTTGGTTCAGACTGGTAGATCTGATGACCATTTTTGCATAGAGGGAGGTTACTTACAAGAGAAATCCCCTTATACCAAACATTTCCATAGTAATGTTAACAAATGTCGGTATTACAGTACAAAATGTTGATTTCCATTGTTTTTGTTTTTCAGCTCACTGCCAGCAGTGTCGAATCCAGCGCTGCAATGCGGAGTACGTCGCTTCTACCTCACCCTCTGGTGGTCTGCAGGAGGACGTGGCTTTGGATGTGGACTACTGCATCGCTTTGCGGGCCTACGCCCTGTGCACCCGGTGGCAGGCACGCAGCTGTAGGGGTGACTTGGTTTACCATTCGGCTGTCTTCCGCATTAAGGAGTTATTCTCTCAGCACAACTGCTCCAGCGACGGGCCCACCTCCTCCGCCAAGGTCCCCAGCACATCTCGGCCGGCCGTGTCAGAGCTGTGCGACTATGAGAATCGGGTCCTTGTGTCGGGCTCAGCCGGTCAGCAGAAGAAATACGCCCACTGTGGATTATTCGGAGACCCGCACCTACGGACTTTCCGAGACGAGTTTCAGACCTGCAAGGTGGAAGGGGCGTGGCCTCTGATCGACAACCGCTTCCTTTCTGTGCAGGTGACCAATGTGCCTGTTGTTCTCGGCTCGAGCGCCACGGCAACCAGCAAGGTAAGGATGGGTTTAGAGCAGGGGTTCCCAACTTTTTTGGTTTGTGGTCCCTTAAAACAAACAAGTGTCTAATTCCAACTCCTGTCACACTATATATGTGTGTTTGAACCAAAAAGTGATATGGGTTTCTTATATTGTTTAATTTGAATACATTTTGGAGGCCTGAATAGGTAAATCTATTCAGAATTCCACAAGGAAAAAGCAAAGATTAAACCTGGCAAAAATAAACCTCATTGATTTTTCAATCCCACAGATTTATATTGTAACCCATTGGTGAGGTCTCAAGCCCCAGATAGGGAACCACTAGTTTAGAAGCACAGTTAAATGAGCATCCTGTCTAATTTGGTCAAAGTGCTGGTCATTGTTTTTAATAGATGATTTTATGCATTATTAGTGGGAAAAAAATCTACGTTTTTCACAACAACCAACTATGTCCACATTAGACATTAAATGAACACTCACCTTATACTAAGTTTGAATCTAATGGCATATATGAGCAGGCTGTTTTTGAGTGCTAGCTGGCGAGCAAGTATTGCTATAAAGTATCAAACATGTGAAGTTAATCGTCATTCCACGGTGCCTCTCGAGCCTCCAGCATTCCTCTTGTCTTGGAGCTCCTTCAGATCTGTGAGGGGAGAAGAGAGGAGGGGAGTCCCTCAGTGGTGTTGAATCACAGACATGCTTGAGCGCTCTACCTTTAACACATGGGTGGTCATATGGTAGTGATTAACGCTCACTCAAACATTTTCCTCCACCACCACGATCTGGAATGTTTTTTTCACCCCTCTGGTCAAATAATTAACTGGGTGCTTTTTGTGTAAATATGGAATAATGTGGCAAAATAAAGGAATAATTGGACAGCAGTAAGGGTTTTTTTTTTTTAAATTCTGTTAATTAAAAAGGTTGGCCTTTCATGCTGTATTTTTTTTTTTTTTATTGTTAAAACTTTTCTCATATCTGTGTCTTTAAGTGGTACTAAAAGTCTCATTGGTATATAAAGCTCACTATGCACAGACTTTCCATTAAAAATAGGTTCAGTAAGCTGAATAGTACTTGAATAGTAAATAATTTGTTTCCCACTCTCGGGTAATGTCATTGGCTTTCCTAAACTTACCAATTTTAATCCTCCTGTTTGAAAACAAACTATGCAAAACAATAAACCGTGTAAAATCACATCTGGGATTTAAGAGCAAACTTTTTCAAATGCATTTGCAGCCCAATGCAAGCCTGTAGTGTGTGTACAGTATTTCTGTGCCAACACCCGCATGGACCCATCATGCTTTTGGAGTTGTTTTCAACTGCCAGACTTCAGACAGGAAATCATCCATCAAATTCAGTGTCCCTGTAAGTGTAAATGTAACCACAGCCACCGATTTGTCAAGATATTTTGAAGAAACAGAGGTGAGGCCCCAATTTTTCAAAGCTCAGCTGGAATACAAATCGCAGTCAGTAACTGAGCAAAAACTAGCACTGCCAGTGTAGAAGTGATAGAAGATACACAGAGAATAACTGTGGAGTTATTGCTGTTATTTTTAGTGTAAGTAATTAGTTGTGTGTGCGGGAAAGGATAGGTGATTGTTAAGACCATACAATGATTTTAGTTGTGGTTCATCTGAGGAGTTATCTGTTTGGTTGGTTACAAACCAGTGGAACACCGACAACAGTCCTCTAGAATACTTTGCTGTAATTATGAATTAATTGGCATAAGATTACATCGAGGGAAATTCACCGTCACTCGACAGGAAAAAAAGGGCCATGAGCATTCACCTCAACCTTTTAAATTTGTGGTTTCCTGCTGCCACCATGTGGCATTTAATCCATACTGCTGTTACTCAGAATTTATTAAGGCATTTTCTCAAATTTTATCATTACATCTTAGCAAAGATGTGACCTTTTATCATTGGCTTTATGTACGTAAAAATATTCAACCTATTACATAAATTTAAAATTTGTCTTGTAAAATGGTGATTTAATACTGATCTTATGTCTCTCCCCATTTCAGATCACAGTGATCTTCAAATCCTACCACGGCTGTACAGATCAGAAAGTGTACCAGGCCACAACTGAGGATCTGCCCTTGGCTTTTCAGGATGGGACTCGCAGCGGTGGTGAGAGCGGCAGCCTGACCATCGTGGAAAGAGGCGGCTCTGGAGTGGGCCGGCTGGTGAAGATTCAGGCCCGTTACATCGGCACTTCCATCATTATCCGGCGCGTAGGAAGCTACCTCACCTTTGCCATCCGCATGCCAGAGGATAACCTGGACTTTTCGGAGGACAATGGTGGTCTGCAGCTCTGCTTGCATGGCTGTCCGCGCAACGAGCTCATCAAAGAGCACACGCTGGGCCGTCAGAGCCAGCAGCCCCGCCTGCAGGGCACCAACACAGAGCTGGGCCCTCTGCGGCCTCCTCACCAGGTCTACACGGTGGAGCGGGCCACAGCCAAATGTAGAGAGACTCTGCAGGTGGAGGACGTGTACTTTCAGTCCTGTGTGTTTGACTTGTTGACCACAGGAGACCCCGAGTTCTCTATGGCAGCCTACGGTGCTCTGGAGGATTTAAAGGCACTACCGCCCAGTAAACTGAAGCAGAACTCCCCAAGGACTCCTCTTCTTTACAACCAAGGGGTGTCACACACATCGACTGCAGCAGCAGCCAACAGCTCCCTGCTCTCACTCCTACTCCTCATTCTGCTGCTTTTGTAAAAAAAAAAAAAAGAAAAAGAAAATGAATATAAATGATTTTAAAAAAGAGAAACATGGAGGCAAACAGAATGTGGAAGCATTACCAGCTTGAGGAAAGAGTGACTAGAGCTCAGACATATATTTTTGGTTTGTTTTTTTTGTTTTTTTTTTTAATTTTTGAATGTTGTTTTCTGTTTTTGTCATTTGAAGGATTTCACGCTCATAAAAGATGACATTTGTCCCTTACATTTTCGTTGGATTAATACATGGATCGCATCATTTGAGGAAAACTACACAGTCATGTGGTTTGAGGTCAAATGCAACATGTTCACCATTTCCACAAGCTCACTATTAATTGGTTTACATCAGTCTTTTAAATAGAAAAAACTCCAAAAAAAAAAAAAAAAATTGTGCGTACTGACCTCAAGGCGGCTGAACAGAATTAGTTTTTTTTTGTTTGTTGTTTTTTGTAAATATTTTATTTCTACTGCAAAAATGCACAACCTCCAAACACTCCACAATTTATGGAGCTGCATATAACTCCAAAAGCTGTAAACTGTTTTTTATGGAGAGCAATGTGGCTTCTAGATCCTGTATAATCCAGTAATATCAATAGCACTTACAGGTTTTAACAGCAAGTTTTGTGTATTTAAATGTTGTTTCTTTGTCTGTTTTAACAGTTATTTCAGAAATCGGCATGCTAAATACACAGGATCCAACAACTGTATGTAAAAACTACCTATCCATAATATATGATGTGTCAGTGGGATATTCTCAGCAGCCCTCATCTTCTGTGAAACACTCCTCTTCAAGCTGTTTGGCTTCCAGTTTTAAAGGTTAAAAAACCCCACAAATCTTTATATAATAATATATTAAAAGAGTGTATATATGTGTTTTATATTGTGTAAATTTGCCTGTGTATAGATGTTTTAACTGTAATATGTTTTACATTTGTTTTGTTTAGTAGGTTATTTTGAGGCATTGTAAGAAAAGTAAACTAATATGTGATGTGTTGTATCTGTAATTTTCTGTATTAAAGTGTTGGACACTCCCGATCAAGGACTGTTTTTCCTTTTTTTTTTTTTTTGTCAAACTTTTGTGAACTTTGCAGTTATTGTAGCATTAATAGGAAAAGCGTATTCACTGTTTCTGGGTCAAGGCCTCAGACAATCATAAAATGATAAAACATTAAAAATGTCAAAAAGTAATGCAGTGTTTCACAGTAGTGGCATTTCCTAACTCTGTGCCTGTAGTGCCACTTCTGTCCTGGTGGGGTCCTCAGTCTATAAGGCCTGACAGCTCTTCCTATACAGACAGTTTCGACAAGCTGGCTGTGTAGCAGTAGGGATCCACAGTATGTTCTCAGTCCCCTGTGTAAATGTTACCTCTGAGTGCTGAGCTGGCTCCTGGCTTTGCTTTTGTCTGCCAGAGCGCCGCATGGCTCCAAATAGGATTTAGTCTGTGGTTAACACCAGGTTAGAGTCAACAACAGCAGCACACGGTGCTGATGTTTGCACTGTATGTGAACAATGAGTGCTGTGATTAGAGAGAGGGATGTGAACAGCTTTTAGGCCATCAAAAATGCAATTAAGGGAGATCCAGCACACTCCTTACGAAGACATTAAGAATTAATGCTCCATAATTAGTAGATGCAGATTTGATTTTTTTTAATTTTTTTTATCTTGAACTGAGCTAAAATGAACTGACAGCATGTTTCGTCTCATGTGCCCTCATACTCGATCTACCCTCGTCCCATTTCGTTAAATTAAAGACAACACCTCGGTGAGCTGCGTGGTCTGGGAGACGGCTGATGAAACACGCCACCACTTTAACCCTTTTACACGTTAAGCACATTTTCAGAAGCTCGTCACCTCATCCTCTGTTTTAGGAGGAAGGCGGGAGGGAGACGGAGAGGGGTGAAAGAAACGGAGGAAGGCGATTGTGGTTTGGTGGTAAAAACTTTCACATTTGCTCAAGTACTCAGCTTAAGTACAGGCTTGACGTACTTATACTTTGAGTCGTTTGATTTTGTGCTACTTTATACTTTAACTCCACTACATTCATCTGTCAGATTACTAGTTTACTTTTCAGATTAGGATTTTACATTAAAAAACTTATGGCAAACTCATAAAATACAAAACGCATTTAAAGATTAAACCAGTGGTTCCCAGCAGTTTTGCCTGTAACTCCTTACAAAGTGTGTTACGTTCAAGACCCAAAGAGGCCCAAAGAGGTAATATGATCCAATAGTCACAGGGGACATTTTACTTCACAGTAAGTGCTTTAAATTTTTCTACTTTTACTTATATAGGAATGCAGCACTTTTAGTTGTTACAGAGTATTTCTACAAAGTTGTATTGTTACTTTTCTTAAACATAAGGACATGAGTAAATCTTCCACCTCTGGGCTCACCTTACCACCTTTCATCTAAACGCTACTGACTACTGCTCTGTGCCCTGCGTGTTGCAACTGATAAGGTGTGTTCCTCTAGCCTATGTGCTTTATGGTTTTAAACAGTTTTAAAAAGCTTCAGGCCCTGTCCTGATTCACGTTATCTGTTGAGATGCAGCCATCTGACAGTCAAGACAGCACCGGCCTTATGCACTAACCCCACCCGAGAGCGCCCTCCTCCTCTGTTGAAAGCTGATGAGTTTTTCTTGACAACCTGGGAGTATTTCAAATGCGGAAACCCCTCTTTAAAAAAATATACACTGACACTGGGAACTTGTATTTTTGAAAAACCGAAAAAGAAAAATGTCAAATCTTCATGGTGCGGCCAGGTTTGCAGGAAAACTGCCCGGGCCTGCATAGATTGCTCGTCCACCCTCTTTGAGCCATGCAGTCTCGACTTTCCCCTGTAAACAAGGACAATTACCAAGCTAATGAGTTGAGAGGAAAAAAAAACTGCTTGAGTGATTGATAATCTCAATGGGCAAATTAATTTGATATTAATAGAGCACTCGGCAAGATAAATAGATAGCGGTGTGTGAGTCCTCTCCTTGATTGATACTGGACAGATTGATGGCTGTCTTAACACAAGATGTTCCTTGGACTCAGATGAGGCGGCCTTGATGAAGAGACACTTTTGTATCAGCAGATGATCGAGTGTTGAGAGCCTCCTGGGGCTTACGCTTGCTTTGATAGGGATATTTAAGGCATCACACCTCAAGTTAGAGAGACCGGAGGGCTCGGACACGTATTGAATGATAATACCCGTAAAAAAAAAGATAATGGAGAGGATGAGTCGTGATTCTCGCATACGTAGAAAACATCTTAAAGTGAGTTGCATTCGAGCAGTTTCGACTCCTGCTCGATTTGTTGGTGCTAAATGATGCATAAGGTGCTGGTCGGCGTCTAGCTCTAAACCCCTCCTGCTCTGCTCTCGTGAGGTTGTGCGTTTCGCCCCCAGCTTCACCAGCGGGCCCTTCAGCGATCACCTTGCGTCATTCCCGCGAGCCCGACCCCCCCCACGCGCCCAAGCGCCTTTTGCTCAATGACGCACGCGGAGTCTGATTGTTGCGAGCAGGAGCCATCCCGCGTATCTACATATATTACACCCTGTTACATGGGTCAGCGCTGCAGAACAAAGGGCGAGAAGTCACTCATTTCTCAGGGAGTTTGTGCGCGTGCGTGTGCGTGTGCGTGTGCGTGGCTTTTAGAGGGCTCTGGTCGCAGCGATTACACAACTCTTACCGCAGGCTCCCTCATACCTGACCGACTCAATCTCTCTGTGTCTCCTCGGTAATCAGAGTGACAGCGAGCAACTAGACACATCTCAGGAGCTGGCTCGCTGCAGAATGGGTATTGACCTACATATCAAATCATACGCTGCTGGCTTGTGTGATAGAATTTTTTTTTTTTTTTGGGGGGGGTGGGGGTGTGATTGGCATTCCTAATACAATAAACACGTCGCATCCCCTGAGTTTCTGCCTCTACATATGTCTCCTCCGAAATAGGTAAAACAACACGTCTAAGGATAAACCCCACCAGCTCGGAGTTCCTGCCATTTCAGCAGCGGCTTTTCTCCCCCCCCCCCGCCCCCCTCCTCTGCTACTGTAACGGTAGAGCACTGCCGAGAACACCTGGTTGTCTGAGTGTGTATTTTTATTAACGAGTCTGTGTCACCAAACTTTTAACAAATGGCCCCCAGGCACCCCGACGCTCCGAAAAACCCAGCTCGGAAATTAAGCATCTGCATCATAAATCTTGGAAAGTTACAATAATTTGCAATTCACTCCCTCATCAAAGGCAATATTACCCTAATTTATTATCTCCCTGCACGAGGGGCGCGCAAAGGCCGCGGAGATAAGAGTTTATCAGGAGGGGGATTGATTTTCATTAACTGATTGTAATAAAGATGAACTGCCTGCCGCGCGCACTGACCAAGAGCCACACTTTATTGTAATTGGGACAATTTATTTCATGAGCCAGTGGCTCTACTTTTCTTTTTTTTCTTTTTTTTGTCCCTCCCGCTCTGCCCCTGCTCTTCAAAACGTGAACGTCGTGTCTCGGCTGCTCTGCCTCTGCTGCTCACAGCGAGGGTTGGCGTACGAAGATGATGGTTACGACGTGGATGTGCAGAGGCAAGTCAGCTGTCAGCAGACGTTGCGTCAGGTTTCGCTTCTGGCATCAGAGCAATGCAATAGTTATGCAAACTTGACTGATACACTCGATGCCTCCCTTATATCAGTTTACTGCTTGTCAAAATGATAATGTTATTTGCTCCCATGTCTTTCTCTCGCAGCCCCTCGACTGAGAGTGTCTGGTGTTTATGTGCAGCGGTTTTGCTTTTGTGTTCTGTTCCCCCCTCTTATACAGCATGTCCTGACACATATTTCAGTTGTCCCCCTGCAGCAGAGCAGCATCAGGTGACCTGCTAATGGGTAAATCCTTCGGTTTCCACGATGACAGATAATGTAACTCGTCCTACACACGCCAACACCGAGCCTCCCTGTGAGGATGAAACGGGCACACTTTACACCACCGAGGCGCCCCGCCTTTTGAGATGAATTCTCGAGGAGACTCCCGCCTGCTGTAAGAACAACAGAAACTGCCAGAGATGATATGCGGTCGCCACAAATAAATGAAACATAACACGTTTAATAAAAGCTGAAGGATGTGTAGCAGTGACCTGGTTATCCTTTAAAGGGCCATAACACTCATCATCACAGTCTCATCACTCAGCGCGGATAAGGTGTCAGTAACAGAGGGTGCAGCTGCATCCAGCAACATTCAAGGTCCTGGAGGGGAGCAGTTCCTTGTGCAACAACTCCCCCTCTCTTTGCGTCGCGGTTCAGCACTTCATTCAATATTAGTGTGAGAAACAAAACATCCAGTTTGAATTTTTATTGTAAAATTGGAAAAAAAGGAGAGAAAGAGAGAAAAGCCCCGATAAGCATTTCTTTTTGATACATATCTTTATATTACCATAACCTAAAAGAAAGGAAAAATAAAAGTGGCTAAATGAACAATGAATAAATAAATAAATAAATAAATAAATAAATAAATAAATAAATAAAATAGAATAGAATAAATAAATAAACATCAAGTTACATACTTGACCCGATAATTAAATATAAAATTATTAAGTCATTAATCATTAATATGAAGTAATCTAAGCAGCAAGTATTAAGAAATTTCAACAGGGGGAAAAAAAGTTTGGTTTCTCAGGCTAATACAGAACACATAGTTTTTTTATGTTTTTTTTTTTATAAAAAGATACTGCTTTCCCTGTCAGTAAATCCATGCTGCACTGACGCTGCCACAAAAACAGGTGGCGCTCTCCTTTAAAAAGAAAGACAGAAAAACAATACAACCTGTAAACAGCATTTTCTCCTCCAGGTTTAAAGAATAGTACTGAGATTCCTCTTTTTGCGCCCTGTATGTCAGTAAAGTCTACTTCACAGACTCCACACTGCTGTTTATATGTTTTTGTATGCTTTGTGCTGAGAAACCAGAAAGTTAAGATCTTTATAAAGCGACCCCCCCCCCCCCCCTCCAACCCCTCCCTCCGTTTCAAACCCTAACTTATATTTACCCAAAGAAAGGTCCTGTGCTGATTTTCCATAATATACAGATTTCATATTTATAATAAGCTACTATCCTTAGCATTCAAACCATAGTTAAAGAATCATATTGTTAATACGAGTAGTACCATAACCATAATCTTTAACCCGCCCTGCCCCCACTGAGCATGCTCTGAGATTGAAAGGGCACCATGGTAGGATGACAAACATTCAAAAAAAAAAAAAAGTAAAAATTGATGCAAGAGTGAAAACAATGTAGGATAAATGTTACCTTGACCACATGCAGCTTATTTATAACACTAATGGAATCAATACTGCCACTTCCTCTCTTTTTTTTAGTGGATTTTCAGTCAGTTCTCGTCATTGAAAAATGTTAAACAATTCAGTTCATTTCTTTGAGTTCAGTCATTTCATCACTCCCCTTTCCCTTTTTTCTCAATCATATAGCAGATGCAGTATGTATGTATATATATATATATATATATATGCTTCTGCACTACATTCGCAACTGCAAACTCAATCAGGTTGGAAACTGTCTCCATCCACAAACCTTCAATGTTTTAATTGCGTTGAATCAAATTTCTTGTTTTTTTTTTCTTGGCAGAATGAAATTAACTCAACATCTTTTCAAACTCATTAAATTTCAGCCACAGCTGGCATCTTTAATTTGCATTACCCAAGCTGTTGTGAAGGCCAAATTTAATTTAATTTTAATAATTTAAAAAACTCTCCAATAGAAATCCCATAAGAAAAGATTTTTGAGTGGGTTTATGAGGCCCTGTATGGCCCGGGGAAATGAGGGCATATTTCACGGCTTCTAAAAGCTAGTGGGCCCGGACAGGAGAGAGGAAACTTACAGTAACTCCACAGGGGGGAAAAAAGCTGTCTTCTGGCATATATATATATATATATATATATATATATATATATATATATATATATATATATATGTGTGTGTATATAAAATCCACCCTTTTCACTGTAAAAGCCTATTGTATATCATTACAGCCTGAACTGACCCTTGTCCTACACTGTTATACTATATCACAAAATCAATTATTTAATTCTACTAATGAACATTTCCTGTAAACTAACACATTTATGATAAGTTATCTTAAAATTTCAAGGAATCTGGCACACATTTAAAGTCCGATGAGGAGATCTAGTGGATATGCTTGCATAATTTGGCAATTGGTGATGAGAAAAGGCATTTCAAAGACTGCAACAGAACAATATACAGTGAATAAGGGTAACATTTGTGAAATGACTACTAATAAATGACAGTACCCCTCTCCGATAATACCAGTGGACCAGTAATCACACAAATAAAAAGAATGGCTGAGCCACAGTAAAAATAAAAGAAGGGATACAGTCATCGGGACCTGGGAAGTCATTCTGGTGATAACGTTTGATCCAGACTATAGAGGCATAGTAGTCATGTTTTCTGAGGATGGAGCCATAGAGGCAGCATTGTGATTTGATGACCGAAGCTCTGGTGTGTCTAAAGTTTACAGCGATGATCGGAGCGCTGAGGTCTCACAGAGTCCTGAGGGGCAAGCTGCTTCAGGAAGCAAACTGACAACATGAATGGCATGTTGGAAAAACATTTCAAATGAAAAGAAAACTGAGTGAATGTTAACCGAACATATCTGAAGACAGGATCAGGAAAAGCAAACAATTCGTGAAAACAGATTTCATCTCGGATGTTCTTTGTCTCTTAGTAAAAGCATCGCCACAGATGATTCTAGTTTAGATAATTAATCATATCTTATACGACGTGATGTGTTGTGACCACACTGTATAGGAGCCACGTGTGACCGGCGCTAATGGTAAGCTGTCGTCTTGTTGAAGCAGCAGCAGCTGTGGCAGCTTCACTTACAGGCCTGCTGCTGTCTAATTGATGGATCATTTTGCTCTTAGTTTGACCTCCTAAGGCTGGTAATGCCAGGCTGTTCCTCACCGTGTACAAGCTCTTGCTGTGCTATTATACCCTTTGGAAAAAAAAAAATACAGCTGCTCTTCACTGAAGAACTTGTACAATCTACTCTAAACACTATATACAGATTCTGTCGCAGCCTCGTAAACCTCTGAACCTTTTTGGTTTTTTTCGATAATGACGTAGATTTAAGTGCCTTCAACGTGTCCCACAGGACGTGCCGCCCCTGTCAGGTTTGGGGTCCCCTCTGAGACTGCGGATGATAGCAAGAGAGAGAAAAGACTCCCATCCAGCCACAGAGGGAAAAATGAACTATGTCAATCAGTCAATTCATTCCAAATTCCAATGTGTAATTGATTGAGCCTCTCTTGCCCTACGTTGCTGCTCCCCATCTGATCAATATTATCATTATCCTATTTATGCTGTGGGTTAGCTCTCGGGCCCCCGCGAACTGTTGGTCCCGATTAAGAGAGAGATATGCTGGCACTTGGAGGTGAGGAGGGAGAGGGGGAGAGAAGCGAGGAGAAGCTGAGAGCAGCTGGAGGAGCTTGGCAGCAGGAGAGGGCACGACCTGGCAGGGACTGCTGTGACACGCCGATGGACATTTTTACAACTGCTGTCAGGCTCATTTGTATATTTTATTGAGCAGTTACGGATGCTGTGCTGTTTCACTGCTGCGTATCCTGCTCAGCCGGGTGGCACTTTTACCACAGCTCTTTATGGTCAGATTATCTGTAATATCAAGGTTTTAACGATGACAGCGAACGACTCTCGTTTCATTTATGGAATTGCAATGTGCTGACAAGAACCGAAGACAGCCGTACATGGCTAAATACACTGCGGATCTGTGACGTTTGCTTTGAGAGGCTGTCATTGTGTCACTTTTGGCACTACAGGACTCTTTTCTTCTTCTTCCGACACAATAACACCGACAGATCACACCCCCGAGATGAAATACCGTGATGCAGATGGAGCAATGAGTGGCAAAAGAACATATCTGAACATGCCCGAAACAATGTCTAACCCACGTATTCTACGCCACTAAAATAGTACAGCTTTATTTTTGTATACATTTTTTTTCTGTTTTGCTTTAATATTTTCAAACCCAGTAGCTATAAATGTAAAAGGAAAAGAAACCAAAACCCCTTTCCTCTTTTTTTTTTTCAACCTGAAGCTAGTATTTCTTCTTAAGTTTAACTTGTAATATTATTAGTAGTAGTTTGTAGTATTAGTATCATTAATACTATATATTACTGTTCAGAACAATAAAAATGTTTGGTCCTTTGGTCCCTTATGGGTGAAAGATTTGCAGTTCTACTGTTGCTAATGGAAACCTCAGTGACCTCCAAGAGTCATAGTTCTGCGCTTGCTGAGAGAGACGGTGAGAGAATAAGAGAAAGAGGGAAAGAGAAAGAAAGTCTGTCAGTGGACGTATAGAATAGCTTCTCTTTTTCCACTGTTTTTCTTGATCTTCAAGTTTTAACCCTCATTTGTCCAGTACAGTAAAAGCCACAAGCGCCTCTTTCCTTATATATATGTGTATATAATATGTATATAGAAATCTATTTGTTGTTGCTGCTTTTTTGTTTGTTAGTTTGTTGCTTAATTAACAATTCAAGTCTCAACAAGAAAAAGTTCTGTTGTTCAGTCTCATCACATCTTTTTTCAGTTTTTTTTTTCTTTTTGTCTTTCTTGCACTGTGCCATCTGTTACTGTTAAGTCCCTCGGTGAAGCGCCTCCTCCTCTTTCGCATCTTCTTTTTCTGCTGTAACCTATATCTTCATAAGTAAATGCTGATATGTCTTCAAAAATTCCTTATGTGTTGATTTTTTTTAAAACATATTTTGCTTTCAAAGAAAAAAAGTTTGACTCCTCCGAGATATCTTCATGTGTCCTCTAAAACCTGGAAAACAGAAGAAAAAGGCCATTTCAGATCTCACTGCTCATTAAACTGTCATTCCAAAGATCCATTTCTTTAAACTTTGGATAGTTCAATATGGCTCTATTATATCAGTGTAATGGTCTGGAGAGAGCTAACCCACACTGGCACACCAATCAATCTATGTCAATCATGATGATGACAGATTTCCCCATAATTAATACACCTGCTGTGCTGCATATGAAATCGACTCTTACAGTTCCTACATGACTGCAGATACTAAAACTCTGCACAACCTGACAGGATTTAGCTTTACATTCGCTGAACATATAGAATATCTAATACTTATCTGTCAAACAGATAAGAAAACTATAAGCTCTAAAAGTTCATGGCCATCCCCAGAGGTGGAGCGTGCCCCTCAACACGTCAGGCAAAATCAATAGGCACTCTTTAAACCGGAGTTAAATCTTCAGCTTCAGCAGAAACAATGCTGAGGATCTAAATCTTGGACCAGTGACGGTACTTTGACACTTTGTGCGCTCACCTGTGCTGCTGCAATGAATACTGAGGGTAGGCTGTGTCAGTAAGGGCGGCTGGCATCCTTCGGTCTCTTTAGCTGGACTTTCAACCTCTTCATCCCAATCTGAAAGCCATTCATGGCTTGAATAGCTGCCTGTGCACTAGCAGGGTTGTCGAAGCTCACGAAACCTGTGAAGAAACACAAGTTCATCAACTCTAATAAGGCAAATTGTGAGCCTCAAATTGATCTTTAGGGTGACAATTTAAGTCAATATTTACAGACGACGTTTATTACAAATGACTCAACTGGCAGCCAGAAACACATGTATATAAAAATCAAAACAAGTGAGACATACACTGCTTGATCATCATGGCCTGTCTACCTCCCGCAGGAGCCTAGATGGCAATGTTGATGGCCCAGTGACGGTGACAATATTGCTATAAAGTTGTCAGAAAAAATACATTTCCAAGTCCGTTTGTTTAAAGAGTTTTGTTTTGTCCAGAGCGTGAACCACTTTGTTAGAATTGGATTCTGACAAACTGCTTCTTGGTGCACAGCTTCCCATCGAGTTGAAGCCAAAATAACAGACAATGGTGGGACTCTAAAGTGCAACAAGTCTGTGGCTCTGGCTTACTTTCTAAAGGCATCACAGTCCGAATGTGGTCTCCTGGTTGACAGTTTTTGTCAGAGGAGATGTAATATCAAACTGCTCTGTGATCCTGCAGAGAGGCAAGTAGGAGAGTAAAACATCTCCCGAATTTTGACCATAAGAAGGACGCATCTGCTGATTGTAAAACAGGATGTAACAAATCACCAATCCTGGTTAAATATATTGCTTTTGTAATGAATAAACAGAAGCAAATAGGAATTTATTGATATTTGGTAGTAGTGAGAGCATGGTTTACTACTTTTACTCTTACATTTTACAGGGTCTCTTATGCACGTGCTTTCTATAAAAGCAGATTCTCATCCCTCTAAATATTTGCTGCTTTGAGCTAAACAATGTCCTTCTCAGTGTAGCTTTTTGGCATCCCTAGACAGCCCCCAAAAATAAATGAATGAAGACAAGTCCACGCACAAAGTAGTTGGAGCAAAACAAGAGCAAACATAGTTCACCGTGAGGAGACAGGTCTGCTGCAGACATGAAAACCCCTCAGAGCATTTCCCCAAAATACAACCCTCCTCAAACCTACACTGAACATCCTCTTTTCCATCATGTGTAAAAATTAAGCCTTGAGAATCCAGTGACCAGAAACTGCAGTGGAGTGTGTCTACGCTTGATGCGCTCCCCTGTGTCTGTGGTGTCATTAGGAACAGTCGATGACCCATGAAAAACAGCAGGAGCCTCTCCACGTCCACAGCCACCTGGGGGAGATTTCTGCCTTGCCTGCTTGGCTCTTGGTTGGCCCATTAGGGTGAAGGCTGGGCAGCTGGGAGGAGGGCTGAATGGAAGTCTGTAGAAAGTATAGAGGCAGGGAAAAGGAGGTGACCTCCTTACCTGCCATCGGGTTAACACATCTGAGCTGGGAGCAGAGATGTGACGGAGAGGTGATGCGGGCTTAGAGCTCTAAGCCCTCAACTCAGTCCTGTCACACGTTACAAGTGCGCTTTCTCTCTTTCTTTTGCACACCATCAATCTAAGTTTATCCCCTCTTTCTCTTTTCTAGATTAATTACACCAGTGTGCTCCATCCTTCCCCAGGCCTAACATTATGTTGTAAATGCATAGTGTATAAGTCAATACCGCAAATAGCTCTTCTTTCATGAATTTATATGTTATTAAGGCCCCCCAGGGAGACAGGACCGGCGATCAATTTTGCCCAGGGTTCTTCGGTTCCCTGAAGTGAAAACAAATGCTAATCCATAATTGTCCTTTGCCTTTCTTTCCCCCGACATCTCTGCCTGCCTCCTCAAAGTTTTTATAAGCCCTGGGGCTTGTTGGTGTAGGCTGACGGAGCTAAATGGGACAGGAGGCATGGTGGTGCTTGAATCAGCCTCAGCAGTGAGGGTATTGACAGATATTGGGGTTACAGAGAGGTAATGTGGATGCTGATACAGCACCTTAAAGGTTTCCAGGTCACACAGCTGCCAAACAGAAACAAGGACATGGACTCTGATCGACTGCATCATGGCTAGTTTGGCTACAATATACTCAGCACATTTTTTCCTCGGTGCTCATGCCAAAACACAACAGTCATCAAGATGCAAATTCAGGTCAGTCAGTCAGGGCTAAGATCATTCAACCCTCTGTGTCTGTGTGCTGTCAACTGTCATCAGAATCTACAACATTTAAGAATATATACATATATACACACACACACGTACACACACACATACATAAATTGTTTTTTTTTTAGAAATGTATATATTTTTTAGTGAGCAGTACGAAAATATTAAATAAAAGCTTGAATTTTTGTGAAAACTTTCACTATGAATCTTCACGTCTAAGCTGTGAGCTTTTACACAACACCCAGAAATGTCTGAACACTTTGAAAAAAATACAAGATATCAGGCTGCGAAAACTGTTTTGTTTGTGTGAAAGTGTACATTGCTATGTGCCCAAGTACTGAAAGCATTCACTATGCATTTACTTAGAAAGTGTTTACTTAAAAAGGGAGTAAGATGTTTTTCCCCTGTATTGCTCTCTACTTCTTTACATATGATAAGTGTACAGACTTGTGCACCCAGACCTGCCATTGTTTCATCTTTATGTGAAAGGCAAAAAAAAAATCATACCCTGAAAAAACCCTGAAAAAAAAAAAAAATAAGTCTAGGACTTTGTCAGTAAAAATGTGGAGAAAAGGTAAAAGTCAATGTGAGAGGCAGAGAACAAAAACACACCGAAGCACTTGCTCTGGTTGGTTGCCCGGTCCATGAAGACCTTAGAAGAGATGACAGTGCCGAAGGGCAAAAACATCTGCATGAGTTCGTTGTCTCCAAACTCCTGTGGCAGGTGGTAGATGAACAGGTTACAACCCTCTGGACCTGGATACAGAGAGAGAGACAGGGAGAGGGTGTTGGGGGGTTTCAAGAGAGAAACAGTTGTGAATTTGTTATTTTCATTTACGCAGTCTCTCATGTCGACAAAATTATGATAAGTGGAAATAGATTTCCAGAATGTCTGTGACATTGTCAGTGATAAAACATTACCATTCTTAAACGCACAAGAATAAAATGAAAAGTGTGATGTATGAAAAAAATCAACCCTTTTTAAAAATAATAACGCATCATATATGTATATATCCTATTCTCCCTACTCTCCCTCGACCCAACAGTGGCTTGACTGCCTCATATACGGCCTTCAATCATACTTCCACAACTCCTATCTGACACCGTTATTTCCAAATTTGAAAATTTAAGACATAGCTAATTCCAAAAAAAACTGCTGTTACTAATTCACTGCAATTTTACTCAATTTCAGCACAACCTGAATTTTTTTTTTGTAAACCTGCAGTAGGTGTGACTGGACATCATCACATTGCTTACTTTGAATATCTTCAAAGATGCTACCACGATTTTCTTGCAACCTATCTACATTTTCATTAATTGTATCTATCTGGGTTGCACTCCTACTATTCTCACATCTAAGAATTTGATTATATACGCTTTAATTAGTGCTTGTGAAAAGAAGCTTGGGCCTTTGTAGATAATGTATAACCTATTTTCACATTCAACAGCAGTTGTATTAACATTATTCTATCATCCTTATGCTTTATATATCTATTGCCTAAGACTGAGATGTGAACTGCATTCAGTAATTCTGTTCTCTCTGTTCCACTTTATTTATCTATTAGAGAGAATGAGATGTGTACAGTATTAAAGTAATATTCTTCTCTCACCCTCCCATTCTTTATATATGTATTAGACAGAATGAGGTGTGTATAGTGTAAAAGCAATATTGGTCTCTCATACTCATCTTCTTTATATATCCATTACACAGGATGAGATGTGTGAAGTGTAAAAGTAATAATGTTCTCTCACCCTCACCTTCTCTCTGCTGCTGCTGCTGGATGACCTGGGGTGGTTGGGGCAGTGTCTGGCCAATGGGAGTCAGTGTGGTGGCTGGGTAGATCGCTGCAGAGAGGTAGAGAGAGGGAGAGAAAGGAGGGAGAGAGAGTAAAGGAGAGGGAAGAGTGTAGAAACGAGGATCCCACAGAGAATGGTGTCAGGGATGTTTAAGGTCGATCACACAAGCATAACGTGTAATCAAAGGCTCTCTGATGTTATATTCTAAGGCAGTGTCCTACATTATCTGAACGGCCTCGCACTCACACGGTAGATACCCTGCAGTAATTGTCTCCTAGCTGCTACTCATTTAGCATTTACGGCAGATTGTAAAAACCTCAGAAATATAGTATAGTAAACAGAGCATTCCTGGCTCTCACCTGTGTATTGCTGTACTCCGGTGAAGGCTTGCTGGAGGGTGTCAGCAGCAGTGGGGCTCTGGGTGGAGTAGGGAGGCAGGCCATTGGTGTACACAGTCTCCACGGCTGGGTGTCCGTTGGGCTGGTGAGGGATGCCGGTGAATCCGTTGACGATGGGCGTGACGATGCTGGGCACGGCGGAGGTGGTGATGTTGGCTGGTGGAGAACTGAGGCCTGCTGGAAAAAAGGTTCACTGTTACTGAATCAGGAGGGCTCCATCTGCATGGCTCTACATGATACCACAAAAACAGTCACAATGTGTTCTGATATAAACAAGTGTACACATAGAAACGCTTTCCTATTGTTTACAGAGAGTAAAGACTTGCACGCACACCTCGCACAGGCAGATAAACACACACACGCACAAAGCTCCCGACCAGAAGCTACACTGCATCTCCTCTCTAATGCAAGGACATGGCGGTGACGCCAATCTGTCACATATCTGCCGTTTGTCGTGACACATCCTGCAGGATAGCTGGGAAGTCAACGTGTGAAAAATGAGCCTGCCTGTAGTATTTGTGCGATACCCTGCTGGCTCCTACTGCTCAAGATGATGAAACCACTATGCAACTTCTGAGAAGGGAAAAAAGAAAAAAGAAAGAAAGAAAGAAAAAAGATCTGGACTAGATAGAGGGCGATTACAGAGGGAGATTTGCTTGAATGAGCAGGTAGCAAAAACACAAAGATGTCTCTTACTTTTATACATCATAAAAAAGACAAAATAACAACTGCTGGCAGTTTGACAAATTGGTGGGTCATAACATATATGGTACACCCCTGAAAGGCAGCTGCGGGAAGGTTCATGAGTGGAATCAAAATTGGATGCTCCCTGTCCTCTCTCATTCAATGCATTTTTAAAAGGACCCTCCTTTGGAAAGTGTTTCCAATTATGCCAGGAACGTCAAAGTACCCATTTCGAGCAGAATCTCACTGTGTGATGGTCTCTCTAAAACGGCTGCTCCGTGGCAAAGCATCCAAGCTTGGTGAAGTACAGCTCCTCTGAGGGCCACCTCTCAATCTGGAAACCCTCACCCTGATTGGACAGAAAGCCCAGGTTGTCACGGAAACCCTCCAGCATGCCATATCCCCACAATCTGGCGCCTCAGTAAAGAACCCCCCTGTGTGAGGTGGTCCAGATAGGGTAAACAATCACATCCAGTATAAACATAACATTCGCTGAAATTAATGCTAATGCAACGGTAAATATGCTGTACATCACATGCTGAAACCTCCCACCACTGAGTAATATCATCTACATATCCATATGGGATCGCTTTTTTCCCCTCTCCTCTCCCTTCTCTTCTCCTTCTTCCTCTCCCTGCCTCAGCATTTAAGTCATGAGGAGGCTGACAGTCACGCTGACTGCTGTGGTGACCGGTGGAATTGCCCGGGTCCAGTGAGAGCTGTTGTGTCTTTTGCATTGCTTTTCTTTTCTTTCTTTTTTTTTTTTTTTTTGGAAGGCTCCCCACGATTGCTTGTTTCCTGCGGAGCTGTGATGAATTAGACTGCAGCTTCAGCCCATTCTCCTACCAGGACCCAGGAGACCAACGCTCCTATTCTGAGGACTAGAGACAGCTAGTCTGCTTGGGCCACACGCACTCTACTGTACCGCCAGATAATGCACCCTCTCCATCATCAGGCAAATTCATTTTCCAAGGCTTAGCGGTGCTGTGGGAGAATGCGTCTATGTATGTGAAGCAATTATATTGGTAGTAGGAGTAGCGGTGGTAGTAGTAGGTGGTAGTGTGGATCCCTTATATGCAATAACATAAGTTCCAGGGTCAGCAGTTGGACGTGACATCTGTGGTAAAGGAGAACACATGACACAACTAACAGACTAGGACCACCGAGTCCAGTCAGGTTATCATGTTGGAAATGTCACAGCAGGGGATAAGCATAAGAATCATAAGTGTAATAAGACAGTATTGATACGGTAGTGAGGCAAAGCTCGGAAACATTTCACACCCAATAACTAAACTAAACTGAATGCTGAAAAACACTACAGTAGCTGGGTTATACATGTGCTGGGTTACTGGATGGGCTCATGATACAGGGAGAAGACAATAAGCCACACCATGCCCAATAAAACAATGATTACACGAGAAAGCAATTTATATAGCCTAGTCATCATCTTTATCCTCACTGCCACAATGGCCCAATATCCAACACGAGCCGACTCTGAAAATGTTCTCCTCAGTTGAAATGGGGAAGTATTTCCTACTATCCTGAACTAGAAAATAACAAGACATTTTCATTTTATACCTCAGTGGACATATAGCTCTTGCACTGTGGAAAATTGTATTCATAGCCTGTTTACAATGCACACACAAGAGTGCAAATATACATGTGGCTGTCAGTGTGTGCCGCGTGTATTGGCCTGTAATAATGACATGTTGTTCCTTACTCTGGCGAGGCTGAATACGAGGCTATGGGACAGCAGATTACATATTCTATACAGTGAGCACTTAACTATCACTTTTCCACTCTTATTACTGCAAGAAAGAAGTATGCAATGCTAAATAGTATGCGTATGTGTATGTCGCATATATATTTATGTCATGGAAGCAAAATTACATTCATGCAGGCCACTTCTTGGAGGGGGAAAACTGTTGATTTGCTCCTTACGATGATTGCCTCACCGAAGAAGTCTTCACATGCCACAGAAGTATTTATTATGCTAATTATACATTCAAATCAACGTGGAATGGTATACCCATATTGGAGAGTGCAGTCATTACCAGCACAAGGACTGTCTTTCACTGGAGCAAGTAATAAGCACTCAAAACAGATGCTTTCATCTAACTGATTTTAGACTCAGAGAAAATGTCTGTTTGGTTCTGAAAGTGTGAATAATAAATCTGAATATGGGAAGGGCAGCTTTTTCTGAAGTCACTCGGTATACCCCCCAAAAAATGGATAAAAAAAATGAAATGAATGCAATTCCAAATTAACATGTTTCAATTTGTGCCTCTGACTTTTCTACACAATTTTTTTTCTATTAAACATGCAAACGCACATCAAAATACATATTTAAATGCGATTAATGCAAAAGGTGTTCTGTGTCACATATAGGATGGTCCTTCCACTTACAATCCCTGAAAACCTATTTATTCAATTGGCTTCTTACTATGAGTGCTGGTGTCCTACATGTCCTACTTTCCATCATAGCAAATACCAGCTTTATGCATCTGGGAAACATTCACCTTGGCCTGCCTGACAATGTCCAGAAGAAAACCCTAAAAACTGTTGGAGCGGACCAGGACACTGCTTGTTTTCCCTGCTGTTAAGGTCCTGTAGGATATGCAAACCCACCAGTGGACCTCCGAGCTATGTTCCCTCCACCATATGTAAGGCATTGCACCACTTGCCTGTCGCGCCGTCTCCTTCCAGTCTCAACAAAACCTCCTTGGACAAAAGCTTCCTCTAAACTCCTGTTACAGTGTGGAAAAAGCCCCTCCTAGCAATGTGTGGGAGAGGACGATGGTCTCCAAGCCTTTAAAGGCAGCATATACACACCTCTCCAGACCACACAATAAAAATGTACATGTTATTAAACATAATATACATTGTAATTCCATGTGATATTAACACTAATTATAAAGTATGCGCGATATATTTTCAGCTGATGTTAAAAGATGACAATGTGAAACTTCCACCATCGACCTTCAGCACTAAATACAGAAACTTTCCACACTACTTAGCCTCTAGTGCTGTCTGCTCTGCTCCTCAGGCTAATGTACATACAATGCACTGACCATACCAATGTGCCCGACTTTCAGATCCCTGAGCAGACCAGATGGGAAGCTTGTGAAGCTCTGCTGCTCGTACGGAGCTCAGCTTTACTCACACAGCCCAGATTTGGTCCAGGCGAGGGCTGTGGCTGTGCTCTCTCAAAGTACTGGCACACACCGGGAACAGTGGTACCTTTTGCTGTAACAGAGCTGCTCACTTCCACTCCCAGGATTTGTTATGATTCTGATGCAATAGACCTGATTTAACCTGAAAGGGGGGGAAATTTATATCTGCGGGGCAATGGCCCTTTGTGCAACCGGAAATATTTCTAAGATTGATATCTTTAACCTTGAATATAATTTTTTGTGATTGATTTTGGGAAGAGTAAAGTCTTAAAGAAAGCAACTATGGTGCATTCATTTTTACAGATTGAGATGGGCTTTAAGCTGCGGGTCACACCATCAGTTAAGACACATAGGTGTTCATTTCCCCAGCTGTTTCATCTGGCTCTCAACAGACTACCCAACTGTGCTTTGATTCAAATAGCTTGGATGTGATGCGTCACTCTCGCAGTGAATCTTTGGGATTCTCATCCGTTCTCATCAGCTAAGTCACCGCCATGTAGTGCTGGTCTTTCAATATGATGTTGTGGGTTAGTTCACATTTAACCTCATTCAGCATCTGTTTGTTTTAGAATTGGACATTAAATATAAAATGTCTGTATGACATGTATGATGCGTCATGGAGAATAGGTGCACATACTGAGAAAGATCACTATGTCAAACACCTCATTAGTTTCATGCTGTTTGTCACCATGGAAGTGTTCCGCATCAATGATGTTACCATGCTTGCCTCCAGCGAGGATGTTAAGATACATCCAGCCAGCCTATGAGTGGGCTGTCTCTGGATGTGGAGCATCTGCAGTATATTTTGTGTAATGCGTGCTTGTGCATGTACGTCTTTGGTGTAGAGAAGCACCATGCAACAGAACATTAGAGTGACTTTTATTACACACTTCTCACACCCTAACAAAGCATCCTTGACACTACATGCTCCTCACCACATAGACCCAGCAAGATCCGCATCTCTCTCCGTTTCTCCCTCCCTCTCCTTTCTCACCCTCTACCCCCCTCTCTTTCTGTTACTCTGTCTCTTCCTTTCTCTCCCTTGTTTTGTTTAACTTTTATTTCTTCTGCAGCGCTTAGGGAGCGGCACCTGGTGAACATTATTTTCAAAAAGCATCATCATGCATCATTGTAAGGATACATGCTCTAATCAGCTAAACCATCTGGCAAACTGCTTATGCACCATCAAGCTTAAATGCTTTGCATCTGTTGATCAAATGGATGTCTCATTGTTTTCAGAGTAACACCCTTAACCTCTGAGCCTCTTTGTACATCGGCTTGCTGTCACAAACAAGAATTTTTATGTTGCAGAGGTTACACTGATCATTTAAATACAAGATTAATGCCACACATTTACCTCAAGATCAGAAAGGTTTTTCATCTATTAAACTACTATTGGAGCTTTCTGTTAATGCCGAGCAGTTTGTGTAATTCAGAAAGGCGGTAGTGTAGCTATTGTAGCTAATTGGCCAATTGCTCTCATTTTGGGAAAGGGGACATTAACCTTTCTACCCTTTATTCCTTTGTTCATTTGACACAGCTGCCAAATGTCAGAATGTATAGATTTGTTTTGAGCACTAATTTGGTTGATGAGACAACTTAATGCATAAATTAAAACCTCTGCAAAAGCAGAGAAGCACTCTGCTCCCACACCCTGAAAAAACAGATTCTGATATTAAAATGAATTATTCCAGTGACTCATGGCAGACATCCTACAGTCTCTCAGTAGTGTCAGAGTCTCTTGCCTACTTATACAGACAGCCTTGCTGGTAATGTTATTTATGTCAATGAACCCTAAATAAGTCATAGCCACTAGTGCAAAAGAGGAGAGAGAAAATAGCTGTGTATACCAAAGCAGCAAGCTAGACTACCGCTCCTGCAGCTGCTGGCAGCTACACACAGATTAATGAATGAAGAAATGGGAAATAAAACATTTCATATTTATGACAGTCCTTGAAAATTCATAAAAGCCATGCCTTCTCTTAAGGATTAATAATATATTACATTCAGTAATAAAAGGTAATCAGTCGACTGTAGTTTACACAGAGGCATGTCTGAAAGCAGATAAATGGCACCACTTCACACACATCAGATTCACAGACAGTCTCTTCTCTTGTCCTCCCTCTGTGTCTGAATGACATAAACGTAAACATATTTATCCTTGCCTAAGCCAAGTTGTTATCAATACCAACTGATATTAAATTGCCATAAATTTCCCTTTTTTTACCCTCCTTTTCCAAAATATCTAATAAATTTCAGCAATATTTCCTTTCAAGTAAGGCACTGATTTTGGCTTTTGAGAAGTCGAAAAGAGACAAACGGCACAAACAATGCAATCAGACTGGAGGACAAAGCTCCCTCACACTCACACACACACACACATACATACAGATTGAGTTCCTTGCAATACAGTTGCACTATCTTACATCAGCACTATTGTGTTACAAAATACAGGTATGCATGCTGAAAACAAAGATCTGAATTGCCTCTCTGTCAGTGCTTTACCCATCAAAATAAGAGCTTCTCAGCAAGACTGAGCTCCACCCTTAATCACTGTCTGATTGATTATGCCCGCCCAAAAGTGCACACTTTGCACTGAAAACATCACTGTGAATATTTGACAAATGGTTCTCCTCTCTAGATATATTGCCTGACATTGAAAATTGTATACTATACGCATACAGCATGTGTGTCCACTGGCATCTTCAGTCATCTCAATTGATGTGCACGAATTCCTTTGGCTTTAGGTGTAGATGTGCTTGATTGAAAGGGTAATAAGGGTCCTTATAGCATTTATTTCAGAACCTGCTCCGCTACCTGTTCTGTATATTTTAATTCAACAGACTGTTGTGAATTCAGTTATGCAGGATCAAACAGGCATTGTCCATTAAAACTGTCCTTTTTGTGTCTGGATGGAGAAGAGAACGGAATACCAACTTAAGCGAATCATTTTCTTCCCCCCAGAAACCACAGTGCAGAGAGAGAATTTGACATAGTGCAGCAAGTTTGTAGTAAGATGCTCATGTTCTATGATGGCTATAAAGAAAATCTAAAACAGGTCTTGTTGCACTGATGGCAGTTCTCTCCCTCACACTGATTGGTTTAAAGTTACCAAAGTCATCACCTTAAAAACTCAATACTGCAGTGTAGACAAAGTAGGTGAGCAGAGCACAACAAAGACCTGGAAACTGTATTATTTATTTCAGCTCATGCTTTTGTTGAGTGGAGAATCTTGAAGTTTCCTCTGTCTCAAGGAAAATGAGGCACTGCTGAGTAAGCAAATGTTATGCAGTGGGTAGGTATTTCAAAGTCCTTCTCTTTCCTCTGTAATGTATCTGCATAGGAGGTGTTTGTTATGGAAAACAAAACCAACTGCATGCAGATCATGCACAAGTGCTTCAAAGCACAAGGTCAAAATACTACGGGGAAATCAGTACCTTATCTGTAAACTTACTTATTGATATTCCTTATTCGACTGCTACTATCCCCAAATATTCTCTGCACTCACAAACAGCATAAACATGCAAATCCCATTGAATGTATTTTTTTCATCTTACTCTCTCTTTCTCTCCAGAGGAATAATTTTGGATTACCACTAAGTAGGCACTCTTTCTTTTGTTTTTGGTTTTATTATCACGCTGCACGCACGCACGCACAGACACACACACACACACAGACACACACAGACACACACACACACACACACACACAAAGACTCACACACACAAAGACTCACACACTATTCAAATATTGATACAGACATTATCAAAAACACAAGTTGACCTCTTACAGGATGATTACTGGCACATACATATACACACACATGCACATAAAACCTACACACTTTGCTCCGTGCATCACTAACCCACCTCCACTTCAAAAACAAAAATACCAACACACACACACTCAGAGGAGGAAAGGGAATGAAACTGAGTGCTCACCCAGGGTTTGATGAAACTCACCCGACACCGGGGTCATGGGGGTGGGTGGGAGGCTGTTGATGTTGAGCGCCCCCATCTGGTGGATCTGTGTGGTGGGGAAAGCCACGCTAGGCGTGAGGTAACCTCCGTGGCTTGCTGCCATAATGGCTGCCTGCTGCTGCATGAGCTAAAGAAGAGGGACACGGAGAGATGGGTGGAGGAAAGGTGGGTTGGATGGGGTGTGTGAGAGAGCAGGAGGGAGAATGGTGTGTGACAGAGGTGAGGGGAGGACAGATGGTAATGAAAAATATAGTAAGTTGGGAAGGAGTCAGACAAAGACAGGAGAAGGGGATCGAGAGAGGAGAGAGAAACACAGCAAGGGTAGAACAGAGGGAGGGATGTATGTTGAGGTTGATGGATGGATAGTGCATGGGAAGTACAGAGAAAGTAGAGCGGAATAAAAGAAAGGGAAGAAAAAAGAAGCCTGTCAACCTATGTTTAGTGAATCTGTCTATCCTCCCAGCAGGAAGCCTGTCACCAGCTGCAGAAACAATTTAATAGCTGTCTGTTGAGCTCATACAAATCAAGGCATTGACATGTGCACATTATGTCTGTACTTAGTGAAGAGGCAAAGTTTGCAGAAGAGTTACAATGCTTTTTACTTACAATTGTCAAACTTCACAATATTCTGTTTGGCTGTATAGAAATGCCACAGACGTCTCCCACTCTCTTCTGTTTTTCCCTGGACTCATCTCTAATGTTTCTGATGTATTTGTAATGATTGCTGCTTGTAGCCCGACATTCATCCAGAGTTTAAAATTTGCTTTGTTTTATAATTCAGTTGGAAAACCACAAGGCCTGTCTCTGGGCTACTTTTGCCAAAATAGAAGGTATTTTGCAAACAGAATACATTTGGGGTTGGAACTTCATTACATGACCACAGTCTCTGCCTTGTGCGAAAAGCTGTTTTAGAGACATCATTTTACCAAACAACATTGTGATCTCCGGTAAGTGCTGTAGAACTCCACTCTGGCTGTTTGGAGATGTCACTGAATCCAGACCCTGAATCACTGAAACAGTACGTTTAAAGCAGGCATAGCTAGCAACTCAAAATCCAAACCATGTTAGTAATACAGTATGTTATGAGTCAGAAAAATTTTACTGGCAGTTGATTTTCAACCAATGGAAAGTCCCACAAAGAGATAAAATCAATAGGCTTTCATTCACTCTTCACTTCTACTCAGCATTAAGTGAGAAGTGAGAGCTAAAACTATTTTCCATTAAATGCAGCTCACAGTGTTTATTCATTTGCATAGGACATGCTCACATGCACCGTTCCCCTGCACTGCGCACATACACACAACACGCATGAAGAGCGATAGAGACTATTTGAGTTTCCACACTCAGCTTAAATTCTCCCTGTGCAAACCACATGCTGAATGCCTAATTCAGAAGAAAATCCATCATTGTACAATTGCTTTTGCAGCTCGTGAACCACTGGGTTTATCTGGGGAATCAATCTTTTGCAGGCTGTGTTGCTGCCCATCAGGCATGCAGACCTGTGTGATATTGGAATACAAACACAGATGGACCAAGCTCTTGCCCCTGACTCTGCATGCGTTTAATACTGCAAAGCAGCTAAGCGTCAGGGGAGCTGCTGATGGCCATGGCCTGAGACTGAATCAAACTCCTCTGCCACTGGCACTAATGCTAATGATGATATTTTGAGACACTGGAGGTATAGAGTGCCACTCTGCTTGTATTTGCATGGGGACCCTGCAATAGAAAAGCCAATTATTTTCCTTCAGTGCCCCTGTCAGGTAACCTGAAAGGGACTGTCCCGCTGTAGAGTGCCCAACGCTGGCATCTCATCCATTAGCCACATGCCTTGCCACTGCTATGCATTAACACCTTTTGTCATTTGCATAATTTTATCAACGTGACAAATGGGGATCATCCATTCCTTTACAAATAAGATGAATTGAGCCTTTAAGGGGGCATAGCTGCAAAAGACAGCAAGGGAACAACGAACTAAAAAAAAAGCAATGACAAAAAAACAAAACAAAACAAAGAGGTCTAGAGGATCTGGGGCTCCCTTGCTTTGGCAATGCAGTGAGTACCAATGCCGTGACTAAGGGTCTGACTGGGCTGGTATTACAGAATAAATACACTGTCACACCACTAGCTGTTTTTTTTTTTTGTCTTTTCTCTGGCTCCGCTAACTGCTGTCAATGAGGACTGGGGACTTAGGGTCGATTCTAATAAGCCTGCAGTCTATTCAGTGTGGGCCCTGTGGCCTTATAAGGGCTTGAGGCCTGGATGGAGTAATAATGGAGTGGGAGTGAATACTAGTGACTTCACAATACTAGCCTCTCTCCCAATGCATGGCTTAGATAATGCAATCCTTAATACCATCCGTCAGATTGTCATGGATAACAACTCTGGCATTCGTTGATGCTTCCTTCCAAATTAAAATGCAGCAAATTGGAAACTCATGCATGTAATTATGTTGGAATGCAGTGGTTAATACAAATTGGCTCTGATAAAAAAAAAAAAGAAAAGGAAAAAGAACAAAAAGCAGAGTGGTTATGTTGCCAGAGATATTCAAAGTCATTCCATTTTACTTTTTGTATGTATATGCTTTTTTTACTTACAAAATTTCAAAGGCATTACATTCAAATGCCATTCTCTTCTCTTTATTTATGCACTAACCCGCAGATAGCAAATGTCTCTGGCGGAGAATGAGCACAACTGAGTCTTCATCATCACCGACACAACCTTTTCTGCTTCCTCTTGAAAAGAAAGGAAGAGGGAAGAAAAGGCAGACAAAAACAAGGGGGAGAGAAGAAAAGCGCATGAGATGAAAGGGAGCAAAGAAAGTTGCCTGGGCTCCGGTAGCATTCATTTAGTGTCAGACATCTGCTTTTTTATTGCAACCTGATGGCATTACTCTCCCTTGGTGCCAGCAGGCAGTCACCTCTTTATCACATGGCAATTATCTCTGTAGCGCTGCTCTGTGACTCGCTGACTCTCAGCACTGTAACATGTGACCCCTTATAGCCCAACCAGCCGGGGACCGAGGGAGGGAGGGGGGACAAGGAGCGGAAACGAGGGAGAGAGAGAGAGAGGGTGAAGAAGGTTGAAAAAATGAGAGAGGGAGGGCGATAGTGGGTCATTGAGGTGAAGTAAAAGAATGAAGATAGAAGACTAAAGCTCAAGGGCCTCGTTTGTTACCCCCTACTGCAACAGGGTGTACTTTCACACAAAGATGTTAATAGGTTTTTTCATCTCTGATGCACTTTTATGCATGTGCATGTGTGTGTATACACAGAGCTAGTCCTCATAAGTATAATACAGCTAAACCAGGTCACACATATGCTTTGGTGTGTTAGAGTGTGAGTGTGCGTGTGTGTGTGTGTGTGTGTGTGTGTGTGTGTGTGTGTGTGTGTGTGTGTGTGTGTGCGGGCAGTCTACTGTACAGCAAAATGATGCAGTAATCTGTTACCATCATTCCTCAAGTTGGCTGTGTTGCAAAAGGCTCTGTTTCCGATGTGAGTCCCTCCAACAGGGGGAGATGTTTCCTAATGTGAGTTTACAGTCATCATCCTCCCTCTCATCCACCCACACACCGTCACTATTAGTACCAAGTTAAACCATTTTCTCTCCTCTCATTTATCTATCTCACACTCAGTCTACAGATTGTTTTAGGGAGGCACGAAGGGGCACCGTGCAGGAGAAACTTCTCTCTTGTCCTCTGACACAGCATATAGGTATTCCATCTAAAATGGCTGTCTTCACAAAGAGACGCGGCTTTAGAAGACGAGGGAAGAAAAGTGACTTGAATCAAATCTAACCATGTAGAAATATGATGTTTGTGTCTTGAAGGGGAAAACCAAAAGGTAAAAAAAAATTAAAAAATCTGGTTTTATTATTTGCTTTCAGCGATTCATGGGAGAACTATTATCACTCACCACTAACACTGGAATGAAACATGGCATCTCACTCTCTCGCTCTGCTTCGGCTTGTGTTTTATGAAATCACCTTTTTGCAAATAGGATGTCTCCTGTCAAAGCACACTGGTGTCTGTGTCTACCGTCAAAATGGCACATTTCTCATTTTTAGCATATGTTGTCAGTGTTGTACCACTCCAATTTGTGTCCAGAGCCCCCTCCTTCTCCTAAAATCCAATTTACTGGCTGTCAGCTCAACTCTATAATCCTATCCACTGCTGTAGTGGAGAGTTAGCTCTTTGAATTTACCATTTACTGTACACTCTGGTTATAGCTATATATACCATCTCTCCCCACGTCTGTGCTCTATACTGTGCTACCTCCTCTTCTCTTGGCCAGCATATATGAAGAGTAGGCGTACATGTAGTGTGTCTTTGGAGATAAAGTCCTTTTTCTGTCACTGCAGGTTTTTCGTCTTGGGGGAATATGTGTAGTTTATCTCGCCGTAAAGAAACATTCATCGTATCACTTCAGCACATTCCCGGTGGCTGCAGGGGAATCAAGGCTGCACGTGTGCCAATGACTGTAATGTAATCATAACCGCTGTACAAGCTGGACACCCACACTAAAGATAACTAATATTTCCCTGTATTCCACTCTATTACGTACCTGGCAGTCTAAACCAATAGTTAGATTCATTAAATAAGTCTTTTGCGCTGTATGAAAACAAAACCCCCTGCTGGTAATCTATTACCGCCTCTTGTGCACTCATTACTTTATCAAAAGTTGGAGTGAGTTTATCTCCAAGGTTGCCTTGCCTCAGAGTTGCTTGCTTATTTTGCTGAATTCTTTATATGCAGGTACATGGCGTCCACAGTCTCTGTGATTCATAATACTAATACAAGGAGAATTTCACCTTCAATACCATCATTCATGCTGTATAATCTTTGTGTCGAGAAACCACATACGTGCAATTTCTCCTCTGGATTTAATGGTAATTGATTCTCTCTAATGCTGAAGTATCCCCCGTGCCCTTGTTACTTTCACTCAGAACTCAATTTCCTAGCATCATCCTGCTCTTTGTCATATTATATGTGTATGAGAGAGAGAGGGAGGTGAAAAAGGGAGAAGAAAGAACATTTGCGGCGCGGTGTGTGTGAGTGTCTGTATGAGTCGACACAGGTCTCTGCCACAGTAAATAAGAGTCATGGCCAACCTGAGCTGGGCACAATGGTCTCCCCGTAGACTGCCACTGCCTCCACCACCCCTTAAACATTTGCATTTCTCCACATTTCCGGGGAAAGGGCTGCATTTCATGAATGGTAATGAAGGTGGGAGTTTTACTGGAGAGAGCACAAGAGATGGCCTCGCAATTACTCTGGGATGGTCAATTTGCACATTTCACACTGGGTCCCATGGCTGTGATATGAAAATGAGGGAAACGGATAAGCCCCCAAGACCCCGAGACCTGGCTAATGTCAACAATTAATCCTGGCATTTAGAAGCAGCAAAGAATATAGCTTTTACATCCAAATAAATAAAGGAAAAAATTTATTCATGATCATCTTTAAATAAATACTCTGCTAATGTTCATGTGTATTTATGCAGTGTGTTGTGACAGTGGCCCAGGATTTTATCTCAACGCTGGATGGAAAGCTTTTCTTAAATTCATTTAGCCTGCTTCAAGTAGATTGTGCGTATGTGTGTGTGCTCTGCCTCAGCAGGGAAGAAGAAAGTTTGTGTGCATATAAGTTGCTCATGGAATATTCTGAGTCAACTGTGGCCCCTGAAGCATCTCATTGGCCCAGAGGGAGGGACAGGGGGGGCGAGAGGGGAAGGATAGAGAATAAGCGTGATGGAGAGTAGAGGGGGGCGCACAGTGAGAGGGGTTGCATAGGCTGTCTGAGCTCATCAAAGAGCCGGCGATCTGCCGTGTGTGTATGGTGCCATGCCCTGAGGGGGGGGTACAGTAGGCGAGGGTAGGAGGGCAGAGGGAAGCTGATGAAGGGGTTGGAGGGTACACGCTAACTAAATGTGTGTGTGCCTACGTGCTGAGGGTAGTGAATGTAATGGCGTGGCAGCACTACTTAAGAGGAGAGGAGTAGAGAGTGGTGCTGATGGCAGTGATAATAGTTTGGCAAGGTAATTTTCACTTACAACAATATCTACCAATTAGGGGTCAAAACACAGAAATTCCAGTACACTTTTTTAGTATATACTAGAAAAGATATAACCTGCAGATTTCAGTGGCAGATATCCCGTGTTAAACATTCTGATGTTTATTTGGACCAAATTACAAGAAAGCCCAGGTATAAAAATCCAGAGTATGTGAATTCTAACACATAAGTGGTCCTATGGCAAAAATGATCACTGATCAGATGGGATTACAGGTCAAAATAAAATGTCATTCAAGTGATCTTATTCTGATGGCATACATTTCTGGCACTGAGTAAAGCTCCGCCAAGGCCAATGTTAAACTAAATACACCAGACCTAAGAAAAATAAATTCAAATCCAAGGTAAATGATGCAGATGTGCCCCAAAATTTAACACATCATTCTCTGGCCCATGCCCCGAACCTCCACCAAGTTTGGTGCAAATCAGTTCAGTTCTTTTTGCGTAATCCTGTTGACAATAAACAGACACGGGTGAAAATATAACTTCCTTGGCAGAGTAATTAGTGCAGTCCATGTGTTGCTTTCAGTTCATTCATCGCTGGGGTAGGGGTTTCTTCCTACCACTGGGCGGCTCCCAGTTTAGAAATTTCCCAATTCCCCATACCCTATTGGGTATGTACAAAAATGCCAAAGGAGCTTAATCTATTTTAATCTTTTTAAAATGTATTTAAATTCTGCTGTCTGTGTTACAAATGCCTTTTCCAACTCACCGCATGTGCGTAAGAGCTGTAGGTGCTGAAGGGAAGGGCGATGGCTGGGTTGAAGATGCCAAACTGCCCAACCATCTGCTGCATACGTCTGATGGTGCGCTCCTTGTCTGTGTCGGCAAACTTGACCACCAAGCTGGAGGAAGCACCCTGAGGGGGTAGAGAGAACAGAGAATCAGAGGAAAGACAGCATGGACAGTTGACGCTGCTTTACTGCAAGCACCTTTAACACTAACAGTTATGCAGTCAGTCAATAGAAGGGACAGGATCTTACAGTGTATATTCTCTATCCCAAAAAGGTTTTAAGCAACTTCAGGGAATAATTTGCATATATGACGCTATGATTTACTACATATTTAGAGACAGACGATCACAAAAGACTTAAAAAGTCCAATGCAATTGCATGAAGGATGTTCTTTGTAATTATTTCTGATTTCTTAGTATGACATGTTCATTAGCGACAACAACTGCCGTTAACATCAATACCTAGTGAGCTCCTCTAATTACATGTTTACATTACTTTTCTTTGCTTTTATTTGGCACTCTAGATGCAAAATCATTCCACATTTGTATTATTTCAGAGAATCGTACATCCTTATTTTGGGGCTGGAAAATATAAACATAAACCCGACAGAGATAAGTGAAGAATAAAAATATTCTACCTATTGGGTGAACAGTTCTGTAGGCAGATGTGGAGACAGAAACCCTCCATTCCTTCAATCAGTGTTTAACAAATGTACAAAGTCACTCGGGGTAGAGCAGCCTTGCTGCGCATGACATAAATACTTTATATTTTCCCCCAGCTTTCTCCCTCCGGTACAGTACATATGTGTAACCTTGGTGCTCCTTCCCACAGTTGATGTTCAGTGATTTGAATTAAGAGCTACGATTGGCAGTGGTTCCTATTGACCTTGGTAAGAGTGTTCTCCAAAGAAAAATGTTTTTTTTGGGGGCAATTTCCCTCATTCTGTCCTATTTTTGTTTTTGCATCTCTCTCCTCTCCGTGGCTATCCATCCTTTTATCAACACCATTAACTCTTTTCTGCAGCCCAATAATGAAACCAGCAGGTGTGTCTGCCACACACCCTTCATTAAGAATCTTCAAATGATTTAGCGCTACAGTTGACCTTTTGTGTGCTCCGCCTCTCCCCCCAATCGATCCACATAAAAGGCCGAAATATTACTCTGATCTGACAGTGTAGAAAGGTTGTGTGTCAGTCACGATAAGAGGCCCCCTGAAATTGATGCAAGATTGTCAATAACAGTGGTGACTTGTGAAGTGCTGGGATTGAAGGTGGGTGGTTGGGGGTTTTAAAGGGCTAAAGGCGTATTTCTTGGTTTGCGTGGATCTGGGTGAAACCTGGCAGGAGCTGGACTGAACTGAAGACAAGTGTTCACAAATGACAAATGTAATGATGACTTTTACATATTGCATTATAGGTTTTCTTTCTCTTTCTTTTCATTTTTCCTCACTGAGAACTGAGGATGTCTGCCAATAAAGACATCTACAGAGATGTCTAGAGATGTTCATAGACCTTTTGACTGTAGAATATAGATTTTAACCCTTTTCCTTTCCCCTCTCTCCGTACTTTTCTCAATATTCCCTCTAGCCCTCTCATCCTGGCTTGCTCGGTGGTTGCATTAGATGATTGAAGGGTTGTAGGTGAATGGCCAGTTGGTTAGTTCAGCTGCCTGACTAAATGGCTTATTGTCTAGTTAGGAGAATGCTTGACTGACTAGCAAACTAGCTGGCTAACAGACTAATTATCAGACTGTCAAAATGGCTGACATCTGTACTCTGGCCAGCATGAGTGACTAATTGTTTTGCTTCTTACTGTATGCGCCATCCTGCCACATTGGAACGACACTTTTCCTGGTCAATGAGAGCCATGTTTGATTTTACAATAAGCAGGATAAATAAGATAGAAACTAGAGAAAGAACAACATAATCTAAAAGAGATATACTTTCTGTATCTCAGTCTCTTCAGCATCAGCTCATATAAGAAGAGCGCACTTAGCCACTTCAAGGTTAACTTTGGCACAGTTGCAGGTTTAGGGTTTGTCTGTTGTGTCTGTCCAGCTTTTTACTATCTGCATCATTAACTTTATTATGAGGTTTAACTCTGGGAGAGTCCAGGACAGGGCAGTGCTGGACCTGAATACAGAGGAGATATGCCGGTACATACTGAATATTTTAACTCCCTCTCACTGTTGCTGCTCTGCTTCTCTTATTTTTGGGGAACGCTGATTTTTCTGAGGATATTAAGTCTTAACTTTGCAGTCAACTTATTTTCCATCTAGAACTAGACTGGAGTTTCTGCTTGAATAATAGAAACATGGTTTATTGTGAATTGACCTGTCTGGTTGTATATGAGCCTTATACCATTCTCTTTCATACTCTTGTATGTACGTCCCAGACTCTGCAAAGCTTTTTTCAATGAGGTCTATACAGTGAGTCTGAACTCCCACTGGTTCTCCTCAGGATACCTGAATCTTATGGCTTGTCGGCTATGCATCCATTGCCGCATTTATTTATCTCCCAGGTTTCCCAGTTAGGCTTGTCAGAATATCAGTGAGTAGAATCTCCACTGCTATAAAGTGAGGAGGATGAAATGTGAAGTAAAGGCTCATTAAATTTTTAAGCTGCCAAGTGTGAGTAGAATCCCCCTGCTGGGCAGCTCTCAGCTACCTAGAGAACCACTGAAGGAAAGGGAGTTAAACAGGGAGGATAAAATAGGCACTACAGAGATTCAGAACCACGTAAGGAAAGTCTGCCTCTTTACAGTTCCTTCTCATTGCCAAGGAGGGTTGGTTTTTGTCAAAGCTGCAATCCCTTGTGTGAATAAAGGAGATAAAAGCTTCATGCCCAGCTATATATTCCATACTTCTTTAACTTACTTAACTTCTTTAACATATAAGGCCTCTTTTGATACAGAGTACACCAGGTTCAGACTCCCATACCTGGGAGCTTGAACTTGGCGAGTTCAACTCAAAAGTTCAAACTCCTGAGGACGGTAGGACTATTTGTAATTGGAACATCAGCTTTGTTTCTAATATCAGCAGCTCAGCTCGGCAGTGTTGATTACACTTCAACACAACCCGACAAAATAATCTTAACTCAAAGGTCCAATAACAGACTTTTTCAGGGAAAAATTGACAGGGAGTGTGGTAAAAGATACACTTGATATCCAATCTGTAATGTATATTAAATCAAACAGAATTTAATATGGACTGTACTGCCAGCATTAATATACACCAGCCACAATACATATATACATACATATATATACATATATATATACATACATACATACACATACATATACATACATATATATACATATACATATATATATACACATACATACATACATATATATGTGTGCTGTTACTGATGACGTTTCACAAGTCTGCAAGAACACAAGTACAGAGAAGAATGCTGATTGAAAAAGGCCTATCACATGCCAGCATGTTTTAGTTTAGCATAAAGCTAGAAGGGAGGCTGATCCTGTGTCGGTATATAGGTGTATTGGTTTCAAGTGTCGCATGGCCAATGTCTTAATGGTGTCCCAGACTCTGTGGGTTAGTTATACTATGATTCAATCTATTCAAGTGCCACCACAAAAACAAAACCTAAGAAATACATCCTATCGTCCTGATAAATGTGATTTCAACATCCTTACAATAGACCAGATTTTTTCATCACTGCCTACAAAAAACATTTATGACAAATATGACAAATTTCCATTCAAACTTAACATTTGTGAATGCTTTATTGTTCCTCTAGTAATACATGGCAAAGACATAGAGTGCTATATTGATGTTGCATATGCACATAGGAACTTCAGTATATAGCCCATGATTCATGCACTTCAGATGATGCAATGCTATGCTCATTACTGTATTCAAATAAGCCATTACCACCTATTGCTCCACCCCAACTCCACACTGGAATCATATGAATAAACATCCTCTTTGAGCTTGGCTAGTAAAATAATGGATGACTATAATCTATTAGGTTATTAGAATGTAAATTCCCTTGGTTCAAATACTAGCACGAGAAATGACACATCTTAAACAATAAATACTAACTGAAAATATAAAGGCAGAACATTGTTTAATGAGTAAAAACACAACAATCTATCATCCTTGTGAAATACTGACATTAAAACTCTTCACCTCATTGAATACAAAATGAGATCATAACTGTTTTCCAACTGCAACCAGGTTTTATACAGTATCTGCTGCTTTTTTGAGTTTCCTTTCCTTCATTTTGTTATTGTTTAAGGCAGTAACATGCTGATCTGTACATGAAAAGAAAGTGTCTTGCTGAGTGTCAAATCCTGACAGTCATGGCACTTGCACGTGCGTGTTCCCTCTCTGAAGTAATGGAGAACATCCAGCAGCTGGGGAATCACATTTTGATGCTCTTTTTTTTACCCTCTTTACTCTTTTCTTCACTCTCAATCATCAAGCTCTGTCTTCTATGCAAACTTTACCTCATTTGCTTTCCTTTGTTCTGCTCTTATCCTTCCATCATCCCGCTCCAGTGTTTCTATCTCAGTCCCAGAGTCAGCTGAAAAAGCCTCAAACTCAGGCTGAGCTGATGTGGATATGGAGTGAAGAAATCAGCGCAGCTCTGTGGACCTGACCCGCATCCCCCCGTCTCGGTGTAATTCTGTCCCGGGACTTACTTCCTACACGGCCCTGCTGAATCCCAGCAATTTGCTTTACAGCTCTAGCGTTTAAATGTTTAATTGAGCCACTCATATCCTGAACTGTGGCAACGTGTGTGTGCGTGTGTGATAGCTGAAGGAGGCTGAGGGTTGGTGGTGGTGGAGGTCTGCATGCTTGAAATATGATGGGTTAGGGTGTGATGGAGATCCAGCCAAGGTCTTATATGTGACCTGCCGATGCACTTGTATAATTCATACACTAACGTAGTATCATCGTTCATACACTGACTTTATGTCTTAGTTAGTAATTGACAGATCATTTTTCCTTGGGTAACCATCACAAATGTACGCAGATGAACACATGGAAGTATATGCGCTCCCATGCATGGTATGCATACATAAAGGGCATGTTTGCATGCACTGACCGTCATTTATGTACATACACTCCACATGCATGCACACTCTCCATGCAGATTTTCTCTCCCCTTCCCAACTCACACATACACCACATACAAAATGCCCACTCGGCCTCTACATGAATAACACAAATGTATTCAGCTCAAGTCCTCCGAGCTGGAAAATAAGATCAGTCAGGGAGCCTTTGACCCTAGCCCGTGGCTGTATGAGCATGTAACAGTGAAACAGAGAGAGGAGCAATATAGAAAGTGTGTGTGTGTGTGTGTGTGTGTGTGTGTGTGTGTGTGTGCTCGCATGCAAATGCACTACCTACAAAGTGCTTCTGTTTGTAGGTGTTTATGTATGCACACACATGAATTTGTGCGTGTGTGTGAGCGCGCACACACATAAACTCTTAGAAGCCAGTGTTCATGCTTTGGGGGATTGGCAGTAGATCTATCAAACCGCTGTAGTTATTCGAAGTGTTAATATTCGGTGTACTTCATCACCTCAGCTCGCAACACTATTGGCTGGGCTTTATTCATGGTCATCTCTCTGACTCTGCTCATCAGCCGCAGCCTTGGTGGGGCAGCAAATATGCGCACACATGTATATACTGTATGCTGGCCCACTTTGTCTGAGTTCATTAGAGCAATTAATCATTTCTATTAGCCTCAGAGAAGTAGGAATGCAGCGATTGCTTATAACAGTTGCCAGCTGGACGAAGGGAAGGCATCCACTTTCTACAACTTCAGTATGCATCCTGTATTGTAGCTGTAAACGGTCTGTCTTCTTTTTTTTTTACTTCTTTATTTATGTATTAATTTTTAATGCCACCCAATGTGTTGTCAATGAAAGGTTACTTATTTATCCATTCAATCAATGCATCTGTACATGACTTCTCTTTGCAAGAGTGACTCAACTGCTGTCTACATTAACTCAAACAGACACAGAGGATGTATGGTCCAAGGTTTTTCCAGGATCTTTGCTTCATTGATGGACACTTTGCTCTGAATAGCACTTTCCTGCTGAGACATAATGGTCTACCGGTGGTCCACTAATCTCGGCGAGGCAGGCACACTGTGCCCTCTTCTCCAGCAGCCACAGGATATGAGATGCTGATCAGATTTCTATAATCAATTTACCAGAGCATGAGGTATAAATCCTGTCCATTCACTCCCCCCCCCCACCCCCCACCCCACACCCCCCACCCCCAGCCCTCCGCCTCTCTCCAACTCTTCCTCCCCTCCCTTTGGCCCCCTGCTTATAGTTAGATGAATAATTCAGCAGCCAATGTGGTGAAAGGTGGAGTAAACAAGTCTATTGCCTAATATCCCGAGAGGCTGCCAAAAAGAGACGAGCGAGGGCAGAGAGCTAGCAGAGATAGGGGGAACGAGCAACAGAGAAGGAGAGTATCTATGGAGAATGGACATCCAGAGTCTTTCCTCCTGACCCGCAGTCATTTGCACTTAGATTGACTTGGAGGTTGCGCCAAAATGGCACAGCTGGTTTCTAGTGCTTCTTTCTGCACTCCTCTCTTGAGCCACACATTGGCAACCATTAAAAATGAAATCATACATTGAGACGCAACACCTGTGAGATAGGGTGGGCGTGAGTTCGGGGTCCCTGCTTCTCCGAGGCGAGGGTTCCCAAAACAAAAATGAGGATAAAAGCAGAGTATACTTCAGGCAACTGAATAATATGAGACGTGACACTCAGTCCGCTCGCCGGATGTCATGGAGAATAACTCTATTCAGGTCTGGAGTGCAGAGTAAGTAGCTTTTATTTTGACACCATCAGGTATACGGGGACCATTCTAAAACATGAGACACATACAAATGAGCAGCACGGCTTCTGCGCTCATAGTGAATCCAATACAGAGAGAATTCAGAGGGCACGCTGTGCTTACATAACGAGCAAATGTAATCTCACACTGGAGTTATATTCACTGATTATGCAAGCAGAACTACTGATTGATGACTCACCCAAAATTCAATTATCACTCTAAACAGTTTTATCTGGAAATTAGATTTGGATTTTTTTTTTTAAATACCATGTTAATTAAAGAGACAGAAGGCTATTTCTGGTTTTATTTGTTTTCTTTTTTTAAAAACTTGGGATATTAACGAAGATGGCTGCACTTTCTATAAGTTGATTAAAAGTTGGGGGTAAGTTCAAAATTGAGAGTTTACAGCTCTTAATCAAGACAGGTAGAGAGCACATAACTAATGTGAGTGGTGGGCTGTGCCTTGTATGTGTGGCGCATACAAAGGATGTTGCATGGTGTGTGTATGTTCCTATTGCTCTGTGTGTGTTTTTGTATCACAAGGCGACAGCTGTACTCACTGGCATGGTCTGACTGCCGTGGAGGGCACTGATTGCAGACTGAGCCTCAGTATGTGTGGAGAACTTGACGAAGGCGCAACCTGGAAGAGAGAACAGATGCACGCACACGCATACACACACACACACACACACACACACACACACACACACACACACACACACGCACACACACACGCACACAGCATATATATACAGTAAATGTACTCAATTGAGTGAGTTTAAAAGCCTACGGTATATTAATAAAGGATGTTGAATTATATTTGACACCACAGAAATCACTCTGCAGTACGAGGCTCTCATTGCACAGCAGGCTCCCCTACTCCAGGCGTTAGGCAGGCAGACAAGCAGGCAGAAGCTGCAGGCTAAACTTTGCACCGATGAAGCAGAAAAGCATGCTATTTAGCACCACATGCCTGTCTGTGCATATTAAATACTAGCTAAACTGGCTAAACTCAGGATGTTTTCAGATAGAAAACCACCCTATTTGAGATTTCAGTAAAGTTTATCGTTCTTAAAACAGGATGTTCATATCAGTATTTGTGAATATGAAGTACAATGGCCAGAAACTACAAAACCAACAATCTGAGCTCAAATGTCCTTAAGGGATATTGTCAGGGGCAGATGAAGTAAAGACAAGTTGAAGATGGCTTTTGTGGGTTCACAAATTGCACACTGCTGTTGCAAAGTAATTATTCAAATATTACACTTAAGTATGGCCCCCATTTCATAACTGGAAAATGAATAGTATTATAACTTGAAACATTTAAAACAATTTGAATCAATAAATTCATAAGCATACTGTAACAATTTTTAAAGACTAGTATTGTGTCACTTTATCCTATATCCCCATGCCTTTTCAAACATGCAAAAATGAGATCCACTCCCAAATCATAATCCTATCAATTACATAACCAGTAACAATACTGATGTTAGAATATTAACTATATTTAAACTGTCTTTATCCAGATATTTTCCTGGATGCACTGGGTGGGAGGCTGAGACCACTTGGACACCTGACCTGTTTATTACAAAGCTAACGAATGAACACACATTCTCAATTATACAAATAGGTTTATTATACAGTAGTGCCCAATCCACTGCTTTTGCAAGTCTCTGCAGTGACTTTATCTAATTTGAAGAGGGTGTAAGAAACCAAAAAGAACAAGGACAAAACCTTAACTGATTACACAGAACCATAGACTGAACCTGGGTTGTTGCAGTGAGCAGCAGTACCATCCACTTCGCTGCCATGCCCTCTTATAGTTATACCCTATTTCATCTAATTTTATTTCATTTTAAGTTTTTTTCTCTACTCTTATTTAATCTTTCATACTTTATTCCTCTTATCATCTATCCTGCTTGACCCAGCCGCCCTGCCATTCTACCCCTCTTAATGGGCATACCCCTGTGGACACCAGCCAGTCAAGATGCCCTCTCAGCTGTCAAACCACTGCCCCCTATTGAGATATGGAGAGAAAGGAGCTAGAGCGCTTGGCATGACCTGTACAAGGACTCTGCTACAGTAGTACAAACTAAATGCTACTATAATTAGGCATTTAACTCTTGATACACTGGTACTTTGCAAGTCATGCATTGCCTGCATTTTTTGAAATAAACCAAACAGGAGTGTTGAATATGAAATTGAAACTGTGCAGTAGCTAGGGAGCATAGAATATTCCGCTATCAAACTTACTGTAATTATATTGTTGCACTTAATTCTGCAAAAATAAGTATTGTGAAAGCCAAGTGCAAAACAGATCCTTTTTGAGAGGAAGATAAATATTTTATTTGTTTGGTTTTTTCAACAAAAAGAAAAAAAAACATCAGAAACTAATACAGACACCATTAGCGGACAAAGATGAATACAATAGTAATGTTTGCAGTCAGATGCTTTGAATGTTTCAACCCAGAGACTTGACAGAACACAAACACTGCAGAGCCACAAAGAGGAATGAAACTTCCCTTGGCTGCCCCCATCCTTACAGTTGGGGACATTTGAATCATTTGACATCCATCTTTCCTTTCTCCTCCTCCAAACCACTGCAGAATGAGAACGCTCTGGCTTCAAACACCCTTAGATATAATTCCACAACAATTTCCATAAGCACTGGATGGGGAATAGGCTTTAGAGACATGAAAAAACACTAGTCCCTTTGCTCTTTGTGGCGTGTCAGAGGGAATTGATGTCTCCAAAAGTTTTTGGCTGTCTTAAAAAGGCCTGCAGGATAAACTATAGTACCAGAGTTGCAGTATGGGCCTGCAGTATATCCACAGGAAAGAGTGTTTCAGATTAACATTCAAAGACAGTGACAGAATAGAAATCACGTCTTTGTAATGCAGACAAGTTTTTTTTTCCGAAATGAGATATATGCTGAGAGAGAGTGTGAGATGGCAAAGTCAGCATTTTAAAACTGCTCTCATTTTTTGAATCGTTGCTGTAGTTGATGGGATTACAATTACTGATAACATGGGGTGTCCTGTTTTGCTGGTGACTTGAATGTGCAGATTATTCCTCTATATATCCAAAAGATCCCTGTCTGTCTTTAAACAAAGATGAAAAAATCCATTATTATCCTGTTAAAATATGACAAGATTTTAAAACTTTTGGATTTTAAGTAATTACTGCCACAAAAATTACACTAATTTCTCTAAACAAGCCAAATAAATCTAATTATCCACTTGACGTCTCTCAGAATTACCAATTATGAAAGGAAGACATCAATCAAACAGTATTTGAAATATTAGTATAAACTTTTTTGTCACTGCTTGCAGCCATCTAGCACATCAAACAGTGTAGCGTTAAAAATGTTTGTAATTATGTGAAAATCCAACTTGACCCACATCGGATGCATGTGTCACATATATTTTACATGCCCCAGCTGCTGTGGATACTCACACACACTGTCACTTCTCTGGCAGTGACCTAAATAATGCTGACAACTGTATCATAGCTCCTACCTTTGCTGTTTCCGTCAGGACCTCTTAGGACCGTGCACTCCTCGATGACTCCGTAGGGTTCGAAGAGGCGGTAAACATCCTCCTCGGTCTGTTGTTTGTTCAGCATCCCGACAAACAACTTCCTGTCTTCTGGAACAAACAAAGAATCAAAAGGTTAAATTATAACTTTGACCTCAATTATGAAACTAATTTGAGAAAATACAGGAGTGAAATCTCATCATTGTTGGTAGAACAGAGTGTCATTTAGGAAGAGGACTTCCACAGAAACAAACACAGATACACATTCACAGAGCCTTGGTACAGTAGAGTAACTGTCCAGTTTATTTAGCGCTGGCTGAACTCGAGTCGCATTGTATTATCTCTTTTCCAAGACTGATCATTTTAATCTCTAGTATAAGTGGGTTTAGTCCCATATGGGAACATACTGTATACTGTGGCTGCCAGGGGGTAAGTGAGTGGTCAGGGGCTGGAGGGAAAAAGCAATGGGAAGACTAATAAAGAGGTTTTACACACACACGCACACACAGGCAGGCAGGCACGCACACGCACACAAGTGCACACACACACACACACACACACACACACACACACACACATACACGCACAGAGACCCAAGACAATGAGCAAGTCTTTGGTCCTTTAAAAGCACCAGGGGCTGCAGGCAACTCCAACCTCCTACACACTGTTCTGCACTGGCTAGAAACGCATGCTCTCTCTCTCTCTCTTTCTCTTTCACTCACTGTCTCCCTTGCTCTCTCTCTCTCTCTTTATTCATCCCTCTCCCTTCTCTCTTTTCTGCTCTTCTTTCTCTCTCGCTGATTCTACATTTTTCCCCCTAATTTTTTTTCAACTGCCCCCCTCCCCGTCCTCTCTTTATCTCTCTCTTACTCTACTAATTGCTGCTGATCCAGTGTTTTTTGTGTAGCCAGAGAAATATTTCAGTGTGCTCTTCAGTGAACAATGGCATGTCTCTCCTGCGAGCAACAAAGGCTGGGAGACATGCCATGAATAACGCTGACTTTTCAATAGATAGCCTGTATGCTACTGAGTTCTGTTAAACTCGGTGGGATCTGATCTTTACCTTGACCTGACACACTGTGTTTACTGATGTACTCTGGCCTTGTATGATTAATGCTACTGTGCAGTGTCTCTCTGCTGGCAGCAGAAGCACTAAAACCTTCCCTTTTCCCAGACTGTTTCTCCAACTCTGACCTGTGAAGTCACAGTGGAGACATTGAGTGAGAGACAGGACTGACGGCCGCCGCTGTGTAGTGGTTGAGAGCAGCATATAGCGCTGCCAGAGGTATTGCACAGTGTCGGGGTGACCTGTGACGACCACTGAGTACGTCGCATTGTTATCGTTTCCTGCCCCAGACACCTTCCTACAATGGACACGGTGGCGAGTGTATGCGAACACGGCGCCTAGCTAGGGTTTCAGCACTCAGCACCACCAAAGATGCACCTTTAAAATAATCACCCGTGTCAGAGCGTAGTCTAGGGAGGGGCTTCCCTGGTGCTGGCTCCTTATTGCAAGTGGCAGGATCAGAGGCAATGTATCAAAATGGAAGTGATGCAATGTGACATCTGTCAGGGTGGATTGGAGAGCATTTATCTGCAAAAAAAGGAAGGCCCTGAACTGGAAAATGAAAGGCCAAGATGGTCCTTCCTTTTGCTGGAGGGAGAATATAATTTTCTGAGGTTGGATGGGGGAGATGAGTCGCAGAGAGGGGGAGGGGCTGGACTGCACAAATTTCTCTGAATGCCGCCAGACCACATCTTGTACACGCTCCTGTATAGAGCCGGACAGCCACACACCGCACACAGAACCACCAATGCAACGGCACTCGTCCTTTCTGTACACCTACTCTGGCTGCAACTCCCTTGTTCAAGTAGATGATGGGGTCTGACAAGCTGTGAATTAATGCATGACCTTTATCAATTTCATATGAGCTGCACTCTGACGATCACACTATGAACAGCTCACATGTGGCATGTTTTAAAATACGACACTACATCCATCTTTCAGCTGAAAGATTGCTAACTGGCAAGTCCCCTCCAGCTGAATGAAATAATATTTATAGGACTCCAAGTATATCAGGATCATTGGCCACTATATATCACATCCCTGTGTAATATTGGTTCACAGTGAGCTACACAAAAGCCTTACAAACTGGAGTCATGTTCAATGTGTGGGTGTTTTTGCATAATATCTGAAAATCTGAACACACATGCAGGAGTTGACTCTAGTATAAAAAAGATGCGACTTTTTCTAAGAATTTTACTTTTACAGCAGTAGCATTTAGTCGAGTTCTTCGTGTGGGGCTGAGGGAGAGAGATGGAGTGCATGTCCTGGGTGCGTTTTGAAAACAAGCTAACAGCACATGAAAACAGATCATCTAGGAGATCTGTTCCACAGTCTAGGATTCCGCTGTGGCTGCTCTAAACTGAAATGCCAGGGTGTGAATTCAGGTATTGTGCTCATCGCCTATAGAAACGTTATCTCGTTTATCTACAACACTGCAGCACAGGCAGAGTGCAAACAGACACGCACAGGGTGTAAAACAGTCAGTCAAATTACATACACAAACTAGGATACCCTCTCACAGCCTGACACAGAAGGTTATGGATGTCGGATCCCTCACTATTGTAGATACACAAAGACTTACACGTCCCACTGTTAACTCCTGACTACAGTGTATTGACTTTTTCATCAGGGCACATATTCTTTAGATTAATGTTGTCTAACTTGTGTTGTGCTGTGGAGTCTCACAGACACTATTTTAACCTGCATGATTAATCACTAAATCTACCTGCTATTGTTGCTATCTTCTATCCACCAAGCACTGCTATACAAACATCTCACCACATCAGCCATTTTATCAGATTAACATTATGCTGCTACTAATTGCTAAACTGCTGCTAGTTTTCACTGTAGTTACCTCTAACTGCTATTGCTAGTGGCCACTGCTGCAACACACCATCAATAACCCAGCTTCATCTGTAATTATACTGCAATTCAAAGCTAGGTATACAGTGCATGATATTCGTCTAAACTGAAGAAGAAAAAAAAACAAGAAAACAAAAAACATTTGTTGTCTCTCACTGTGGTTCCCTCGCCAATGTGCATGTTTACACAGATTCTGAAATCAGTATCTTTATCCTTATACATCTTTACTGGAGTTCTGGCCCCTTTGATCCAAGGATGGCAGTCTCAGGTAGTCTCTGCAGAAACCTGGATTCATCTCTTTGTTCAGTTGAATTCAGTTTTTGCAATAGTTCCAGAGCACTCATCCCTTAATCTGCAATTCAATCTCACATCAATTTTTCTTTAAGTATTCATATCTGTCTCATCCATGCAGTACAGTACATGCAGCATAAAATCTCCCTGTCCAGAGACATATAGTATTCCATATTTATGGAAACTGACCCCCCTAACTGGGGGAAGAGATCTCCACACTCCACACCGCAGCTGCATATGTAACCCTTCATTCAGATGTACAGGTTAAATCAAACAACAGTGTTGCCTTAGCTCCATTTAAGCTTTTCTCATTGGGGAGGTTTTCACTGTATAGTATAAAATGCCTTTCTGACTGGCCAGAGATGCTACTTTGAACTGGACCATTAATCCAAGGTAAAATGTATTTTCCATAACTAATAGTAGGTCATGATAAGCATGTTTCCAATTTAATCATGTTTTTGGCTCAGTGAAGTCAACCGTCAGTCTCACACAACCCTGAAACATTCTGTAATGCGAAGAGGATAAAGCATGATTAGCAGCAAAGGCTGTTCTGGTTGGCTCGCTCGTCTTTTGCAGCCTTCAAATACGAATGAGTCATCTTGCTGTTACAGCTCCTCACCTGTGGTAAACAGCCTCTACTGTATAGATGAATACAAAACAAGACAAGAAATTATGAGTTGTTTTTTCGTGTTTACATCACAACAAAGCCTAGCCGGCATTAATACCGTCCCAAATTAGAGCGACGCTCTGTTTTAGCGTTAACAGTGAAATTTCATCACCTAAACAATTCGGAGGTCTAATAACTAAAAGCAAGTTAACTGTGATAACTGTGCAGCATGCTGGCATTAAGAAACATTTACAGCTCACTGTGGCAGAGCACTGTATCCAACTTTATTGTGACATACTACTGCCGTCCGGAAACCCCCCCCCATCATGTTTAATTTACTCTGAGCAACTAAACAGATGTTTGTTTGGAATAAATGCATTGGAAATTAAACTCCAGAATAATGAAATGGCAGTGTGCCGCCTGGTTATACATACTGAAGATTACTGGGTCCATTTGGACCCTTTCTAATCAATATAAGCTTTTCAGTATGAGCGCACTGGCCTTGTGTGAAGTCTTTGAGTCACTGCACACAAGCAAATTAAATCAGTAATATTTTATATCTCAAATCTTCATGCTGTAGTCTGTCCATTACAGCGCACACGTGACTTACAACAGCTATGTAAATTCTTTACTTATGCACATGGTCCAAATCTCTACACAGTACACTCTTTTGTTACATAATGTTTAATTCCACTACATGTTTGAAGGATCACCTGTCCATACAACACACATACACACTCTGCAGCACAGTCCACTACTGGAGACTTATTATCGTATGTTCCATGATATCACTGCAGACTGCTGAGGATTCTCACAGTGAAATGAGACTTACTGAATAGCAATGGGGCAGAGTAGGAGTTCTGTAGCAAAAGAAAACGAAAGAAAAAAGAGAGAGCCAGGGGAAGCGGAGACATAGAGGAAAGATGGGGGGGGGGGTGTCCATACTGTAAGTTGCTGTGCATACAGTCCTGCAGTCCTTGATAAGCCAGGATGGATGAAAGAGTTGGTAAATCATTGTCAGGGGTGGGGAGGATGAGGAAAGGCAAGGGTGGGAGGAGAGTGAGAGGTGGAGGGTTGGGGATGGGGGTGAAGGGTGGAAGAAAAGCATACCAACTGCCTTAGGTGCTCTCTGGTTTCCCTCTCTGTGTCTTTCTCAGTCGTCGCAACAACAAGGGAGTGGAGATGGAGGGAGGGAGAGAGATATTGTGACAGAGGGCGAGTGTCTGCTATAGAGAAAAAGCACTTGTCAGAAGGATGGGGAGGTTGCTATGACAACTACTTATACAGCAGGCTGTCAGTCATGTTTCATTGGAGTTTGGAGAGGAGGAGAGGAATGAAGGGAGGAGAGGAGTTAGAGAAGGAGGGGTTGGAAAAGGGTCATTTCTCCATCTGTCTGCTGAGCCGGAGTGCAAATTTGACTGTCAGGCTTGAAGATAAGGACAAATTATGAACAATATTAGCTGGCCGATAAAAGGGAACAATAATGAATGGATAAATATATTAAAACCAAATGAGATAGCATCCAGGCAGAAACAGGGGCCCTGAGAAGCCATCCAGGTTTTCTCATTTGGAGGGGAAGATAAGAGCTGGATAGAGGCTGTAAGGAGGCGAAGGATCCACCATATTAGAGCTAGCTACTGTAGCATACTTCCTTGTCAAAAGAAAGAAAGAAAGAATCAAAATCACTTTGTAGCTGGAATACCAAACATTGTGGTTTCCTCTCCCTCCTTCACAGGCCTGTTATGCTTCTCCAATGAGCAGGATGCCACACAATAACAGTGTCAGCATGTGTTCAAGCATAAAAAAAACACAGACAGAATGGAATGAAATTAATTAACCCTAAGAGATCACAGTGCTTAGCCAGTAGAATTTAATCCAATTTATTACATATAGGGATCTAACTAGGGTTGTATTTGCATTAATGAGATTATGTGCATAGAATCGTGTATGTATGTGCGTGCGTGTGTGCATGCGTGCATGTACAGTGCATAGGAGTGTGCAATCTGCGTGTCCTGCTGTGCATAGATCTGTTATGGTCATCCATCCCGTCCTGTGTACAGTAAGGGATTAGCGGTAGGAGTGGCAGAGACCAACGAGGGAGGGAGTCTGAGGTTTGGCACAGCCTTAGGGTGAGAAAACCCTGCCAAATTAACTCCTGAATAATGAGTCTTTCATGTGCAGCTTTATCACCAGCGAGATGACGGCAACGCATTTTGTCATAACGCTGGAGCCACTTCAGACAGAACCCAGTTAGTAGGTTCCACCAACATACCTTCAACTGAGGAAGAAATGTGGGTTGATAGAATAGTTTGTTTACCAATTTCCAAAATAATTGAGCACTCCTGTGTGTATGTACTGTATCTGCAGCTGTCTTTTGAAGTTTGCATGCTAACCCACAGAGTTGACAGCACAAATTGTAAGGCCTACCATGCACCGGCCCTAATGAGGTAGCTTATTAGCACTGTTTCCCCTCACAACTTCGGAGCTGTTGCTTAGAAACAGCATTGCAATGAAAACAATACTGTAGTTCTAACCAAAAAGCCATCACATCCAGCGTTCCCTGTTGTGCACTTTCAACACCAAAGCAAAGCAATATGGACTTCTATTGAAACATATATGACTGAGTAAAGAATGAGAGAGAATTACAGAAACTCAACTGACATGTAATCATATATGAATGTTAAACATACTATATTTCACCACATTGCTTGTTAGGTCCATGTTAGGTACATATATTCAGCCCATAATTCAGTTTCCACATGTTCCCTTTAACAGTAGCTACAGCAAGCTGCTTCAGTAACTCTAGCAGCAGCCACAGTGACAATGGCTTGATTTCATGTCACAGTTTCATCATTTCGGTGTCAAGGCTGCTCATTGGCAGCTCGGCTGAGACCCATAAACGGCATCAGTAAAAATGCCATAGAGCGTTGCGTGCAGGGCCTTGATAGCCCTGCTGCAGAAAAAGCGCATCCCTCCCTAAGAACTCCTCTGGGATGGATTAGGCCTCACTGCTTTCACATACATGTAAGGAGACATAAGCACACTGACACAGGGTTGCTCATGTATGCACACACACAGCAAACATGTGGGCACGTACACACAAAGTAACCATAAAATTGTATAAACACACACTCACATGCAGGCTGTTATAAGGAAATAAAACGGCTTGCAAATACAAGTAGCTACATCAACAGGCACACATACAGAAACATACGTACTGTACATGCTGTGCTGTATACATACAGAAATACAATATTAAGAGGCATCTAAAACACTTTCTACAAACAAAATATCCCTGCAGTGAGTGGGAGGCTGTGGTTGGTTAACTGTTGCATCACAAGCCCTATAGCGTGTTAGTAAGGCCAGAGAGCTTAAGATCAAACCATAATATGATACGGAACAGCAGCCTCACAGGAGCAGAGCTTCTGCATTCCAACCGTACACTTTTCCTCCACGCACACCGACTGAGTCGATTCCATCTCAGAGGGGATTTGGAGACCAGTGATCATGAATTCTTTCTGTGCCGCTGGCAGAAAGGATGACGGATAATATATATGACACCTGAAAGACTCATCCACACATCTGTGCGTGCACACGTGTTCATATAAACACGCAAAATGCACCAAATGCACCTCCTGTGTGTCACTCAATATTCTCCAAAGATCTCAACAGATTTTATGCATCAGTGCAATCTAATGGCTGCTCTGTTCTGTGCTGCTGGCTCGGGGATTTGAGCTGCATCTTGGCCCTGCTGGAAGCCTTGAACATACAATTACCGGCCTCTGACTTGGTTCTCCCTTCCCTAAATGCTCCACGTAAAACCTCTGAGGTGTGTATAACTGCTGGCATGCGTGTGTTTTGTGTGCTCCTTCCACTCGCATTCAGCACAGTGTTACAGTCAGCTCAAGGCCCAGTCGACAGCTTGCACCCCCGCCTCAGAATGAGAACAGCCGAAAGCAGAAGAATAGAAGGAGATATTGCCTAAAATATTTTATCTCCACCGTATATGTCTCAGCAAATTTACACTCAATATGATAACAAATGTGAAATATTACTCACAGCCTTGTGTCGACTTCAGTGTATTACGGCTACAGTCATAAATCCTGAAACTGCTGTGCAACGTGTATACGTAGCTACTGTATATAAACATTTACAATATGGCACTGCTATTTATATTGTCTCCCTTCATAATGCCATCCGAAGGGCATTTTGGCATCCGTTATGATATGGATTTTTCTCTCCCCCATTTTCCTTTATTGCCATTCTTCTTTTCCGTCCAGATTTCATTTCTATACAGTAGAATGGGCCTTTTACCTTTGGCAGTATTTAACACAACGCTAGCCTGTTTCTTAATTATTTTCTCATCGCTCCACTGACACTGATTCATGAGGGTAATGTTGGACACACCCCCTCGGCCAGCCCCCTCAACCAACCCCCACCTGCCTTCTTCTCCGTGCAGTTTCTGTCTCATTCCGTCCTCTTCCTTACAGCAGAGTTGCTCTTAGCTACTTTTCCTCTACTCTCTCTACTTTTCTCTCTGACATATTTTTCTTTCTCTGGCTTATCCCCCATTTTTTTGGTCATCTCCCTCTGCCGTACTATCACCTTCTTTCTCTTTTCTCTCATATTACCTTGTTATTATCTGGGATGGCTAATGAGTTACCATGAAGGTAACTCATTAGCCTTCATGGCTGCTCTCAAGTAATTACCTCTTTTCTCATATGGAAGGACAGAACTGACTACAGCAAGAGACAACAAACTTCATTATACTGTGAGCCAAACTGAGCCCTATGTGATATCCTGCCTCTGTGATGGTATTGTGTTAAATATAGAGTTCAATACCAATATCCTCTCACCTCCTCACCTCTGGAAAACTGCAATATTATGAAATATAAACTCACGCTGGAACAAAAGCCTCTATCTGAGAAAAGACAATAGAAGGGTTGACAGTCAGACAAAGCCGAAATGGAAGAAAATTGTAAGATAATACCTAAAGGTTATGGTATTACTGATCAATTACCACAGACAGCAAAACAGAAATTTATAGGTGTGGATATAACAAAAGTAAAGAGAAATGAAGAATGAAGCGATGATAAGAAAATGCGGAAAGGTGTATGAGCACAAAAGAGCGAGAGAGAGAGAGAAATGAAAGGGAGGAGGCTTAGGAGACAGAGAGCGAGGGGCCATGCCCAACTCCAGCTCAAGAGAGAGTGAGGATGTACCAGAATATGGGCTATCTCTCTGAAGCTTTGTCTGCAAGAGCAACTGAGCTGGCAGATGACTTTGCTGCACATGGACAAAAGAGGCTTACAAGCCACCCTGCATGTCAGCTTTCTCCTGGACCAAGTGCGAGAGTGGTAGGGTGCACTCGAGGACTCACCTGCCTAGACCCAGACAGACCTCGGTGAAAGTGGATTCAGAGTTGCTCTGTACACATGACAACAGCCAGCAGCTTCATTTTGCATACACTCCGGTTTAGTACAGAGCATCTCTTTACTATGAAAAAGTGTTAACAGTTATAAGATGGGGGGGGCGTATGAGGTAAAGTTGCAAATACATAAATAAATACATAAGTCCTAAAGCATGTCACTACCTTACCTTTATACTTTACCATTTCCATATTATTAGTTGGCGCCGATTCTTGATGGGAGGCAAGATGCTAAACTTGGAGGTTTTTCCACTATGTGCTGTCATGTGCTTTTTGTATGCATGGCCTCTGTAGTGCTGATGTGACTGCAGGGGGAGAGCCTAACCCTGTCAGTCACACTGACAGCCAAGCTGTCTTATCTGCTCTCTGTTGGTGATGGTGAACTTTAATTAGACTAGAAGGTCAATCAGCACTTTTTTTAAAAGATGGGATTCTACTGAAAGCTTTTCATAATGCCATAGTGTTTTGGAAGCCTAAGGCAAACGCGCACATGAGGCTCCCTTACCCTCTATTCTAACTTTTTTTTTTAATCCCTACTTGTCTGAATAATCAGATCTACTTGTATCACTTTTTTTTTTTTTTGCAGAGCCCTGCACTGCTGAGCTAATGAACTGCCGCAAAGGTTTCCACAACATCTTGTATATTACATCTGTGAGAAAAGAAATGTGCATGATATGCTGTATCTCTCACTCTCACTGACTACTATAGATGCAAGAATTAAGAGTATATTGCTTATCTTTAGGTTCGTGACATAAAAACCACACTTGACCTGCTTACTGTTAAAAAAAAAAGTAGTCTTTTATTATCAATGTGAGGAGAGACCGTTTCCGGGTTTGTCGACAGCATCACCATTATCGCAAGGAAAAGATGTGTTGCCATCATCATTAGTGCTAAAATTACTGTAGAAAGCAGGCAGCGGCAGATCTTTTGTAGCAGTTTTTCTAGAATAATCTACTGTAGAGAAGAAAAAATAATTTACCTCTTGCTTTCATCTTCCTTTTTGATTTTGTCTGACCTACTTGGATAAATGCATTTTAGTTTTGTTGTGGAAACTGTTGTGAGACGCTGTACCATCAACTACCAAACTGGCAGGTGTGAATGACAAACATGGTACCAGTGTCTCACAGAAAGCAAGAAATCACCTGAAACCATGCTCAGGGAATATTATCCATCTGCAGAGCTGTAGTGCCAGTAGTATCAAACCTGAAGTTTCAGTCCAGCATGTGCCACCTGTTGGCAAGAAAAGTACCTGCAGCAGTAGTTTAGACCTGCATTTTTAGGGATGCAGCAACTACAGGCAAGGGAAGTAATGGCTTCTCAGATTTTATGACTTGCTACCTACAGGCAGTGAGTGTTACAGCTGTGGTTCATGTCTTGCCACACCTTTTAATCCAAAGAGCAAAAAAGGAGCTGTACAGATATAAAACATCCGGTTGCCCATCCTGTGACTGAACTCTGTTATTATTGCAGGTCATTTACAGTCTCCATGTCAAAATGCTTAATATAATATGAGCGAATACAGAATGGAGAACGATTCTAAAAATATATGCATAAACAGAAATGTGTTTATAAAAACAGACAGACATGTAAGGAAACGTGGGTTTGTGTGTATTGCTGCAAGAATGACCCCCATAACATTCTCTATCTCACATGCAAACACACACAGACACACACACACACACACACACACTGGAGGGATCGCCCGCTCTGTCTCCCTTTGTCTCTCTCCTCCGCCCCAATCTTCTTGACAGCCCATTTGTTTTCATTTCCAGGATATTTTGCTTGATATTTAATGAAATAAATATCTATATATTGAACAAATCATCATGTGAGGAGGGTGGAATTCTTCATCGGATGTCAGTTACATTTGCACATTGCTGTTTTACTTCATGTATCAGATTTATTGGATTTGTTTACTGTCATAGCAAATCATGTAGTGTCCTGGCAGGCATAGAGATGCATAGTAAAGCATACACTCTCTGTTGATGAAACCATTGAGCCGTAAGCCTACTTTACTTTTCGATTATGCATGCAATCTATATCTTGGAATATGATGGATATGTGAGAGTGCAGAAATTTGGACCCGTCAAGCTAATACCTAATAGAATTGGGCTGCAAAAGATGGACTTATTTCTCTCACCAACTTAGACTAAACTATCAGGCAGATGGCCTTTTCCTCTGGCCCTCTATCTCTTCCTAGCTCTCTCTCTCTCTCTCTCTCACAAATCTTACAGTAAGCATTTTAATTCCCCCTGACCTTTACTGATCTCAGCAAGGCAGTTTGGTCTGTTGCTTAGGGCCAAAACAAAATGAAATTTGAATTTCAGCTCAGAATAATTTAAGGTGATCCTTTCTATGCAGGGAGTCTCAACTATGTTGTAGTTTGGGTGCTGCCAAACTGACTAAATGGACTTTCTGCAAGATCTCTCTCTCTCCATTCCTCTCTAGCCTGCGGTACTCTGGGATCACATACAGGGTGATCTGAGTGTGTGAGAAGTGGGAAGACACGGGAGAATGAGTGAGCATAGCATCCCCAATATTCACATGTATGCACGCATGAGCACATGGCACGCACACAAATACACACACACACTGGCACACAAACACGGCGATGCTCCAACTCCAGTACACTGAGCACCAGAGGGCTTTGTGTGCAAGGCAGAGAAATGCCATGTCAGCACGCACCACATGGAAGTTTAGAGGGGAGGGAGAAGCTAAATAGTATAAAAAAAGGGAGCGTGTGATGAAAAATGCATGGAAGGGAGAGGGGGACAGTGGCTCCCCGTACACAGTTGTCTGCTAGGAAGCTCCTGCAGATCCTCTCCTCCTCTTTATCCAGTTGCCTCTACTGTCACTGATGCTACCCTGACTGACCACATACCTTAGAACAGATGACAGAATCAAAATGTCACACACACTGTACTCTGGTGCACACAGGCTGCAATGAATGTATGGCTACCACCTTAGATGTAAAGTATAAATAAAAATTATTGTAGACTACCCGCTTAGAACCTTACTTAGATGTGAGAACAACAAATGATGGCCACGCTGGCTACCATTTGGATTTTCCCTCACTGTAGGTATGTGCATGTGTGGATTTTTTTTTTGCTGCCCACTCATGCTTAACTCTACTCCCAGCATGCCATATTACATACAGACCTCTAGAGGCATGCAGTATGTTTGCCACGTATCGGGACTTACTGGTGAACAGGTGAAACGTAAAAAAAGAACCCTCTACTATGTGAAATCAGCGAGTACTGTATCTGGGCAAAAAGCCGGGACACTTAAGTATTGTAGCTGCTAACGTTTATATCTATACATGTGTATGTGGCCTATGGTGGCTAACTAGGTTGGTTTGCTTGGCTAACTTTTCCTTCACATCAGAACCGTTTTACTCACACAGCTAGCTAGATTACCAATATCTATTTATAAAAATAATAAGACAGAAACTAATTATTTAAAAAAAAAAAATCATCATTTAGAACGTGCTCAGATGCTTCTCTCCAAAAATATACCTAATGTACCCACGAGCAAATATAAATATGTTGTTTCAAAGCAAAGCAAAAGAACAGGGAACCACTATTCAAAAAAGCTCTTGAAAATATATTTATAGTTTAGTGGTTTGAGAAACCTGTAGACTGTCAATTCTCAGTACGGTGTCAGTTATAATCAAAGAAGCCGTATTCTGCTCCATTCTCCCCGACAACCTTCACAAGACTCCGTAATCACACAGTAGAGGTGATGTAATGATAGAGACACACTTGGCAATTAGACACCTGGAGAACAACGCAATTAATTTTAAGAACCCTCTTGTCCAACAGTCATTTAATGTATTTCAAACACTCAAGGTGTAGTTACACATGACAACATAAGTACTTACAGTATGTGCATCCCTTTTTGTACCGCAGATGTTCTGGGTTCACTTCTTGTTTTCAGAGAACACACTGACGGCTGATGTCAGGTCAAGCTGTCAAGAGTTTATTCTATTGCTATGAAAACAGTATGTCGTCCTTTTCACTCTACAACTGTCTGACAGTGTTAATCTGCAGGATAGGACCATGTTGACAGAACACATTATGGAGCTTTAGGGGGGAAAGGTTAGGCATCAACACAGAAAGAGAATTTAAATTGGTAAACCTCTTATAAAGCATGAACTTTTTTGAGCGAATGCCCACTAGACGTAACCCTGCCCTTTCAAATTAATTCATTTTGGCTTGTGCATATATGCAGGCTAGTAAGTGCAGTCCATGCTCAAGGTAATGTCACTGTGTATGTGTTATGTGTATACAACTGTATGTGGGTATGACAAGGGGATGTTTGCACACAGCCATGTTGAGCTAGAAAATTGTTTTTAATCTTCTCAGAGCTCCATCAGCAGTTTATCAACCGCACCACCTTTACCTTTGGGAGGTTTGGGTGTGTAGTGAAATGACTGGCAGAAGTCAGAGACGAGGTGTGTCTGCATTACAAATATCAATTCACGCCGTCAGCGTGGCCCAGTATGGTGAAGGATTACCTGAAATTAGTTTAGTTAATTCATCATTTTAAAGGGCAGTTGCTATTCCGCTGATTAGGTATTGTACACACTTGTCAGTTAAGGGTCCCTGGAGAGTTTGCCCCACGAGGACTGAAGCCAACATCAAATGCACACACGGGGACAGGAGACACACAAATAGTAAGAGGGGGTCTGGGGCAAAGTAAAGAAAGAAGAAAAGACTGAAGAAACGAGATGCAGGGTAGACGCTAGCACAACCTGATGCATTTCATATTGATATCTGTGTCATGCAACTTGAAATAAATGACCTGTCTTGCTACAATTAGTTAGATATGGCATCAGATGAAATTAAAAAGGAAGGCTTTAAATATGTTTCTGTTTGTGTGCAGAGGTGGGTGTTGTGAATTAGAAAAATCAATGTGCGAGCCTTTGTACAAAGAGGCCAAGTGGAGGCCATCGCATTGACCCCTCCACAGGTTTTATATTCCCATAGTTACTGTTGCTACGATACTGGGTTCAGCTCACTATGCGATAAATGATCAAACTGAGAAACCCAGGTCAAAACCCTGTCAGAGACAAACAGTGAACAGACGTGTTTGAAGACGAGCAGGTTTATAGCAGTAGCTCATAGTTTAGATTCAACATTTACAGTTGATTTTTTGTATTTTGAACTAAATGCAGATCTAAAATTGACTTCCCTAGATTTATTTATAAACAACAATATAGTACATTTCCAATATTCGCCAGAGAATATTTCTCCATCTGCTCTAGTAGTTGTTTTTTTTTAAATTTACTATGAGGTAAACATCTCAGCCAAAAACTGTTTAAAAAAAAACATTACTTTTGGTTGATTCAGCACTGAACAAGCATTTCTCTGTTCCCCATAATTAATTACCTCAGCTAAGGAACCCATCAAATTTCGGTGCAGATCTGGTTAAAGGGGCAGATCCAGGATTTTTTTTTAATCATCACTTTCCTTAACATTGCGATTTAGGGCATTTTTTAAAACATTTTCATCAATAATAATAATAATTCTAATAACAATAATAATAATAATAATAATAATCTTTATTTATAGAGCACTTCTCTAAAATCATGTTACAAAGTGGTTCACATGGAGCAGCAAATTAAAACAAGCAGGTCATACAAGGCAACCGAGTTGAAACAATGAGATCAGTAAGAAAGAATACAGTGTCACCAGCAAAAAGGGCCATCAATAAAAATTAATAAAAAATTATATTTGGCCTTGGCAGAGTAATGCACTCCACCGAGTTCCATTCTAGTTCATAAAGTGCTTTTCTGCTTAATCCACAACCCATGGGGCAGTGTGAGAGACAATGTGCCAGTTTTTTTCAGGGATGCTCCATGTTGTAAACACACTCTTATTGGACAAAATAATAGTCTTTTCGAATCTGCATATTTCCACAGACACTCATCTGTGGAAAAAAAACCCACTATGATATATATTGGTTGAAAATGTTTGGGAGAAGCAAGGACAGAGTTTAACACATGATTTTGAAAAACAGCAATTTAAAATGTTCATGTATGTCACATTGCAAAACCTACTTCATACCAGATACAGGAACACTGTTTAGTTTATGATCACTTTTGTTCTTTCGTAGGATGGAAAGCTCTCTGGGCCACACGCTTTTGGGTGTCGTGCTTTACAATGTACTGTAAATACATGCTGTATGTTTTGTCACCCTTGATAATGCATTCAACAGTGGTTGTTAGTGCTGTTCCTGTTCTGTAGTGCTCCTGCTTCTTAATCCTACCGGCTTGTTGAATAAAGTTAATTACATTCACCTTTCATTCCAGATGGAAACCAGTCCCTGATTAGGTGTTTTGAATGAAAAAGCTACCTATTTAATCCTACTGGGAGTGTGGCATTCCTACTCCTCATTCACTAATGCTTTGTCCCTTTTCCTTCTCCTACAGACCCTCTGCAGTGAAAATCTCTAAATTTGTGATTTCTTTGCAGCACTGTAACCCAACAAAGACAAGATCCTTCATCGGTTATTTTTTAGTTGTCTTAGATCTTAGAATTATTTATCAAATTTGATCACATTTTTTATTTCCTAAGGTCTCGATATAAACGATAGAGGACAAAAAAGTTCATATTCCCTGCCTGCAAATGCAGCTATCTGCATCTGACTGTCTCCAATTAGTAGACCTTTCTTTACAGCAGACATTTTGACGTGTCATAGAAAGAAACGCAAAGGTCAGTTCAAGTAACGGTGCCACAGTGAGGCAGCATGCACAATACCAGATACGTGAAACTGGAGCAACTGAATGGAATTCAGTGGTCATTCATTTTATTATATACAACTATGCTTTTTCTACCCTGACATGAAAAAAAAAAAAAATACTGTAAGTATCTGCTACGGATGTCTAACGTTATTCACAAATAGAAAAAATACAAATCACAGAAAAATTAAATAATAAGAGTAAATGTCCTCTTGCTGACCTGCAGTAACAAAAGAAGTCAAAGCAGCTGGTAGTAAACCATACTGAAGCGAGGGATGGCCATAGCACCCTCTTTTTTCAACCAAAACCAGAACACCATCTTTGTTTTGGAAGATCACTCAGTGAAAAATAAATCACTCATGAGTAAAATACTATAGAAGAAAGAAAGACAGAAAGAAGATACAGATGGGTGACAAATTAACGGGAAAAACCTGTAAAATGTAAATTCTGCACACAAATACACACATTTTCTTTGTATAAAGCAAAAGACAAATTAACTGAGTGTTAATAAAGAGAACCAACTGTGATTTCCCTCTATGTCTTGTCACAGCTTGTGTTTGCAGTACCTGGAAAAAGAAGCAAAGTGAGAGATCCCTGGCTTTCCCTCCAACTAAGGCAAAACCCATCCATCACTTGTGTTGTCAACGCAACAATCTGGCCTGTAGGATTGTGGTGAGTACACCTTTCCAGGTCTAAATTATATCCTTAATCAGAGGTGTTACCTGGGATTAATGCAGGTGCCTCCAATGAACACGGGAGGCTTAGACAATAAGTCTGGCTCAGAATTATAGCCACAACTTCCCTCTATAGACATCAAAGACCAAGGGGTAATAGGGAAACGAAAGGGAGAGAATAAGTGCTGTCTCCATGGCAGCCGGTGATGGAGGCACTGCCCTCCGAGACTGTTATAGCCTCACATCTGGCATCTTCAACGGGAGAGTACACCTTCAGCAGCACTATGTCCTAACTTCTCAAGAACAGTGTGACAAGAAATATAATGTAGAGAACAAACTCAAATTTCTCACAAAGCACTGATATATTTATGTAAATTAATGTGACAGATTTAAATATCTGCAATTATTGAGCCTGTGTAATCTATCCATTTTAAGGGATGTTTAGCATATTACTTTCATGAGATGCCATTTTATAGCTTTACAGTGACATTAACAACATACAACATATTAATGCTAATCCCGACCAACAACCAACTAATGAACAGGTTGGAAAGGTTTACAATAGTACAAATACATGTCCACAGTACCGACAGAAGATAACATTTATTCACTACATGTGACAAAACAAGGTAACATTAGTTTAAGGTTGACACGTGTCACACACTTACTCATATACTGTAGCAAGTGTTTGTGAAAACATTCGTGCCGTTCATCACATTCTGCCGACTATCTGTCCGGCTGTGAATGAGTGAGCTGTATTATGTCAGGTGGAGTTATGGGATTGGCTTGTTTTCTATAAACGTACAGAATTACGACCATGATTTGAAAGTAGATACAAGTGTACAAACCACATATCAAGTGGTCGAACATTAAAGTGACTACACACTAGAGCTGAAACAATTAGTCAATGGACGGTCGATGAATAGAAAATTAATCTGCAACTATTTTGATAATTGGTTACTTGTTGCCCCCACACGCCATATTAAAAGGAGCACCAGTGAGCACAGCACAGTTCATTGGCTGACTGTGCAGCAGCAAACAGTAGCAGTATTAAGACATATTTTGCCACAAATTTCAGGATGTGGAGCATGGTGAGCATGTGGAGAGGCAGATTAGGGTGAGTGGTTTGAGAGGTTTCTGTGGAGTACATTCAACGTGACATGAATTTTGGTTGACCAAACCACTGGGAAAGCCACAGCCTCCTGTAAATAATGGAGAGTTTGGAGTGTCCAAAAACCCTCATGCAAGAAAAGAAGGAATATCAGTTGCAGGGATCCCAATTTGAAACAAGAGAAAATGGCCCCAGTAGCTTTATATATGAACTCTGACCTGACTGTGTAAATTTACCAAGGTCCAGACAGCCTTTGTTTTTGTGCCCCAGGGCTCTTAAACTCCTGTCAAAATATGGAATATGGTTCTTCTAAACTTCTCTTCAAATGGGCCTTTCAACCAACAATTGTCTCCACAGCAGAGAAAGGACCTTTGCTTTGAAAGTGTGTCTGCTAGAACATGGAGGAAGGTGACTCACTGACCACAGAACAGGGGGGAAAAAAGGCCAAATAACTGTTGAAGCGTGAAAGTCTAAAAATTTTCTTTCCCTTTTCCTCTTGGAGCAAAAAAAGCTTTCAAGGTCCAGAGATTGTGAAATGTTACTTTTCATCTTCCTTTTTTTGAGGCACAAGGAAACCTGAAAAGTCATGGTTACAGCAGTTTAGTAAGTATCCTATTTCAAAATTGAGCTCTTTTCAGATGTTGTGTGCCATTCAGACCTCCCGGGATTCTCTGAGTCCTACCATGTCGACGGCCTGGATGAAACTGTGGAAAGCTTTTTTTTTCTGTCACATTTTTCCTTCTTTACAAGCCATAGCTTAGGCCGGAACCATGCAGATTGGCTATCTAGTGCTGCTTGATATCTGATCTGTTCACATGTGAAAAAGTCCTCCATCCCAGCACCCCCCCTTACTCTGTTTCTCCTTTCATCACATTTTTAGATACATAACTTTAGCTGTACATTGATATTCAAGATGTTATTCCTCCATGTATGACAATTTTATCTCTTGTATGTATTTTTATATCTCTCCTCAACTGAGTATGTTATGTTGCTTTGGTTGGTAATTTCCAAGCTCTGAGACACACAAACAGTGCTTGGGATGCTAGATGCCTTATCTGCTGTGACAAATAACTGTTGAGAAGCAGCAACAACAACAAATTGCCATGCAGAACAGAGCCTTTAATGCAGCAGCAATGCAAGATGAAATAGCTGTGAAGAGGCAGGTGTTATAAGCCACTCACTTTATTTTGTTCCAAAGCAGTTTTCTTCCATCATATTAGCCCTGGTAAACAGGACAGAGTGTTGCACAGTAATGTTATGTCTCCCCTATATAAAAACTCATCTTCTCATCAGAAGAGCCTCCCAAGACTATCATCTTCACTCATCAGTGGATGAACAATAAACCTCTGGTGCGCCAGATATCCTTGATAGCCATCTTAAAAAACACCACTGGGATTACTCCTGTCAGCCGGCATGTGAAGTGTACATTATGGTAATGCAACCATCAGAAAAAATATTAGATTTCTTGATTTTTACTTAACCTTCTTCCCCACCTCACCCATCTTCAGCTCCAAGAGACAATTTAGACTCGTCCTTGGCTCAAAGGCAGCACTTCTTAAAATACCTTTAGATTTGGTGCACACACACATCAAAGAGACCAGAAGCTTATTTTCAAGTATTTTGCACCCTGAGGCTAGGAGCTACTTCTGAGGCTGCTGTATTCCCTGTAAATAGCTTGGTTTTCTGTTCCACAGATCCCAGCAAAGCACCATCTACCAGAGAGCTGTGGGCATGGGCCTCTGTGCTCTCCTATCACCAGAGGTAACTGGGAAAAATCACTGTGCATAATAGTTCTGCCAATTGCTTTCCTAAGGTGTTGATCAGTAATGCTCACAACAACTAAACTCAATCTAAGTCTGCCAGGGCAAAGGCACAGAATATGTTCTGCTTCTCGCCTTTGAAAGATCAAACTTCTAGTCGTGCGTTTGATGGTGCTACCCTGTGATGTGCTAGAAGTTTCTGAGCATTCACAGTCTCTTTTATCCAGGGTTCATCGTGTGGGGACATAAACAGTAGCATACTGTATGTACTGTAAGGGATAGTCCACAACAAGGATTTTACCGCCTAGTGCTGTTATATTGTCACTAACCAAAACACTTTAAAAAATTGTATTCTCTTATTTATGTTTTAGTTTTTAAACTCAGACGCATATGTTTGTCTTTTGAATATTTACAGGACTTACTATTGTTTAGCATTTTTTCTACAGTTACCTAGCTTAGTTTTTGGAAATTGCATGAATGGAGAAGAGTGATTAAACTTGATCCTAACTTGATGTGCATTGAATATTTTTGACACACACACTCTGGCTAATCAGTGAGTATTCGCAATTCCTGTGATGTTTTAATGTAAATCTTACTATATACTGTACACATTTATATATCCGTCGACTGACAAAGAAAAGGTGGTAAGTGACTTGTGATATTTGACGTGACTTTGCTCAATGTCTCCCTTTGTAATACTGGTGAAATTGGTGCGATTCAGCTCAGAAAATGACCAGGCACAATCACTGGTATTACCACTGGAGAAAATAGAAAAAATAGGCCAAGACTCGAATGTCAGAAGCTTTCTCTTCCCTATCTCTTTCAAATAGCATCAATCAACATTAAAGATAATCGTACCTTCACTTGGTAGTGGAAATGTGCCTCTAAAGAGAACTGCTTCAGTCTGCTGTGTCTATTGCTTTGTCTAAGCTCATCCCTTCTACAGTGATGCCCTTCTTCTTTGTAATGACTGCTGCCAGCCAGCAATTCTGATGCCTCGGAGTGCATAGCATCATTCATAAGACGACTGCTTGCTGTGATTAGTCCTATGCCTTAAACCATATACGTAAATTCATTTTAAATGTCCTTTAAAAACCCATAAAACATCCATATTGACTTGGGGCTGCCATGCTGTAGGGTGCTGGTAATCGATTCCCTCTATGGTCCATTTAGCCCCTGTGTCATTAAAGATAATACAAATAAAATAAGTGTTAACATGGAGGCACTTTGAATCCTTCCCCTAAAAGAAAAAAAAAAATCCGCCTCCCCTTACCAACTGTCAATAATTTGCACTAGAAGAAGATTTTTTTTTTTTAGATTCCCACGCTTGCAGTGTATTTGTGCTGAACAAATTCCAGTTAATTACAAGGCAAAAGGTACAAAATGTGCTCTGTGACCATTACAATCCTGTTTGCTATGCTCAGCAAGGATGCGTCACTCATCACACCCACACAAACACTAGCATAGATAAATGAAAACACAGATACAAAGACTCCAGTTACCACATACACACATTTCTTTAAACCACACACATGCACACTGTTTTCTGTCTCTCCTGATTAGACACAAGCATCGTTTTAATCTCTCAGCTTCACGCAGATGTAAAATTTCAACACTTTGCTCTACCCTCTCTTGACTTTGACCAATATTGCGAGATAGTAGTATTCCAGCAATGGAACTTTAATGAAAGGTTTTGCAACGAGGCATAGACGCTTGGTTGATCTAATGAGATCCCTAACTGTTACTGCCATCTGCCAGACCCAAGTCATGACATTAACTATGCAGCCAAGCTAAGCTTCAAGCCTCTTTTAGATGAAGCAACCCTCATCTGCTCTGTGTCGAGTGCTGATGCACAAACAAAGGTTTACCTCAAAGAAAGCACTGACTACCTTACAATAACATAATAAGTATACTGTGGATATGCAGCACAGAACATGGCTTAAACTTTATTATGCTTTAGTATACTCACAAAGAAAAAGGCCCCTGGGGTCTGTCTAAGGTAATGTCTTTCTTTGATTTCACTGAGCTCTTTATAAGTATTGATGTGCCCAGTACAAAGTATAAAGCCTTGCTTTGAGTCAAACTCAAGGCAAACTGCAGTTTTCGAGGGTGCCATTGTTCGCCCGGCTGGAGAGAGGTCACCGCTAGAGAGGAGAATAAATGCGGAGTGATTGACTAGTCTCTGTTGGAGAAATGAGTTCTCCATTCATTCACAGGCTTCCAGAGGTGAAATGTCCTTCAGGAAAGTAAACACAATCTGACAGGGCCCTACAAGAGACGCAAAGGCACAGCATGGTACAGTCAGTAAGGACGGCACTTTGCTCTCCTCTCCTGAGTCTCTCTTTTCCTTCCCGCCTCCAGTTTATACAATGCACCACAACACATCAGGTCTCATAGCTGAATCTGAACTCTTGGATTATTTGGGGATTTTTTTTTTTTTTTTCACTCGTGTGTAGATACATGCAATGATCATAGTCAAACTCACAAAAGAACTTCGAAATAAAAAGAGGATACACAAATCCTTAGGAATGGGATGATCATTCATATAAGGATATTAGTGCAGTTTTCTCTGTAGGCTACCATTCCAGGTTCTACTAGATCCCAGGTCGCTCCTGGAAAGCAAATTGAAAACCGGAGCGCCATCAGAGACCAGATTAGGCTGTTTTCCCAGCATGCTTAAATTGCAGTAATCTTGAATGCAGATCACATCTGCAGCTAATTGATGGATTTGCCAGAGGATCTGAGAGTGGTTGGGCTCCACTGTGAGCTCCTGTTTATTTTCAGAAGGCAGATGCTTTAACCCTTCACTGGCTGCTGCCAGCAAGAACTCGAGGCCAGCGAATCTAGGGGCTAGCAGCATGCTGTCATCAACTGTGACACAACTGTACAAAGGCTTAGCCTAACATTCAGCCACAAACTCTGCCTAATTAGAGAGAAAGATGTACCTGGGTTTTTGGTATACATTGGTTTTGCATGAATAATTCAAAGCTCATAAGGCTTGTTGTTCTTCAGGCCCTCTCTTGCCATTCACAGTACAAGTTCCAGTGAGTGTACAGGTGCCTGCCATCGACACTTACAGAGAAAGTGTGGTTAGCAGCTCGTCACAGCATTGTCGTACACAGTTCTGTTAGCTGCTGCTGTGAAAGTTTACATCATGGCAACCATGACCAATGTCGACAACGTCAGCAGAACTATTCTCTTGTTTCATCTGAAAACAGACACAACCTCCCTTTATTGTGCAGATAGACACACAAAGGAAGACAACAAGGCTTTTAGAGAGCCAACCTAAAACTGTAGATCTAACGTCAAATTGTGTTCTCACATGCAATTAAGAAAAAAAGTATGTGGGCATCTGCATGTGTCAGAGAGAGAGAGAGAGAAAAAAGGGGAGAGAGAGAGTAAATAAAGAAATGCTGCAGACATGTTTGCACATGTGTAGGTATTTTTGCATGTGACTGCACAAAAAAAAATTGCATGTATGTGTTAGGGGATGTGCTCTGTGTTGTGGCTGTGCCAAGCAATGATCTGTTTTTTCCCATTACCCCACTGCATACGTGTGGTTCATTTACATTCATGGTTATCCAGATAATGAAGCTTTCAATCCGGGGGATCCTGTGGTGAGAACAATGAACCCAATTACCTCCTGCCGCCTGTGAGATGGGATGGCAGGTTCTGAGACAGATGGGAGAGGCTGTACTCGGCCGGCAATCCAATCACATTCATCTCGCTTGCTTCCCATTTCCCCTGTTCATGTGTTCTGCAGCAACTTATCAACAGGCAGGGGCCAAAGAACCCGGGATCATTACATCACACACGCCAACAATTCTGCAAACACACACAGACACACACACACACACACACACACACACACACACACACACACACACACACACACACACACACACACACACACACACTCCCTGAGGTCCACTTGATTCCTGCAATCCCCCACCCCTTCGTTCCCCACGCCTAACATGCACCTCAGGTTTCTGTCTTCCCTCAAACACAACGTTGATCTGAAGAGCTCACATCTTTCACCTGCTGGAGGAGGAAAAGGAGGTAAGGAAAGGGTTTTGTGGGAGAGATAATATCTACCTCAATCTTGATCTCCTTATCAGCTAGCCAGGGGTCTGACTAAGAACATCCCTAATGAATTATGTAAAATACTCAAGTTTCCTCTTTCTATCTTAATAATTCAGTTTATATGCTCTGACTGAAGTCATTCAAAGATGTGCTCAGTGAAAGTTAGCGCCTGCACTATCAGCCCTTGCGTGGATGTGCAACATGATGGAAAATGGAAACAGTGTTCATCAAGAAAGAAGTTAAAGAAGCTTGAAGAGCATTGTTTTTGATCATGTCTGATGCAATCCTATGAAATGAAATCAGCGAAGATGGCTGTTAAATGAGCTTTAGTGTAACCCAGACTTGTGTCATTTGGCACCGTCGGGATTTGCTGGATGACGATGTCCAATGTAAAAAGATAAAACTAATAATATGAAAATAAAAATAAACAACAAAACTATAAAAAGTGCACAGAAAAACTTAAGTCCCTTATCTAATTCATGCAGTATAAAGTCATATCAGTAATTGTCTTCAGCATAAGCCATGGCTGCTTTTGATACATCTACAGGAAGTTTTAGAGGCAAGAAAAAGTATAACATACTTATTCTAGGAACGGACTTTACATTCAACCGTAGCCAGTAATACAGAGTGTGCCTGGAAGTAGATGATGCTTGAGGGAAAGTATTCCACTACTAGATAATTAGCTGGTGATTGCGTGAGAGCTGATATAAATTCTGCATGATACTCAAATATTTTCATAATGTTTCATGCAAAATATACCCTTATCTCACCCCCCATCCCCCCATGGCTCCTAATTTTGATACGGTGATCAATAGTAATTGCCTTAGTGATTGATGTGTCTCTTGAAGTTTTCCATCAGTCCGTAATACCATCAGTTGTGTCAACACTATTGTAGGGCAGTGTATGGTTTGGTAGTGGGGATCTGCATGCTAATACTTAAAGCAGCTCCCCTGAGTGGCATATAGGTGTTTTTATGTTAATGAATGTCAGGAGAACAGCTCTCGTTGGTCATCCCTGGGTACACACAGGTGTGTTAGGTACACACACTCACACACCTGACCAGCCAGGCGTGTCCCTCTCTCTCTCTCTCTGTCTCACTCTCTCTCTCACTCCCACACACACACACACACACACACACACACACACACACACACACACACACAAGGACTGCATACCCACTGAACCCTTGGATGCATTATTGATAAGCTACTAATTACGCTTGTTGCAATTTCAGCTGACCTTTCCCGGGAACATCCCGGATCATTATAAGCTGCATTCTCTCTTGAAATTGCAAAGGTAATCTACTGTCCACCTCCCTCGTTCTCCTTCTACCCCTAACACCAGCACCTCCCTCACTTCCCTCGATTCACTGCTGAACGGAGATGTGGTCTTATATCCTGAAATAAGAGAAATTGTTTAAGAAAAATATACAGGGAGTTAGAGCAAGGGAGAAAATGGAATGATGGAATAATAGAAACACTACAGTACAGCATGCAGCTGAATAAAGTTGAATATCAGGTTTGTACTTGAACCGTTTTTTTATATATATTCTGCGTGGCTTGAATTCATCTGAGTTATGACTCTGAAATGAATTTTTAGAGCACCTCTTGGAGTTTATGGTTAACATTGTAATGTGCGGTATCATCTCATGCTGTTAAAGGTTAAAAACTACACCATCTTGGGTTATTACACCTGTTTGCATGTCATTATGACACTTTAGTCTGAAATGTTCTCATCATAGTTTATCATTATGGCAAATACGTTAGTGTAATGGCTCTGTTTAAAGCAGCTTATCTGTTCAGAAAGTCAATTGAAAGTCATATTGGAACGGCCAAATTCTATAATGTAAGTGTTTATGTAGTTAGCGCTCAGGAAGATCAACTGATGATCACTTGATCTGAGTGGTGAAAATGACCTAATTTTCCTACCTGAACATATACTATGAGACCCATTTTAGACACAAAAAAAGATTCTTCATAATTTTCAGAAGAAAGCAGAAGTGCATGGTTTCCAATTGTTTTGTTTTCCCAACAGCAGCAAAGATAAATTTTCATATTTCTTAGTACTGTAGCAGCATAGACTTGATATTTCAAATAAAACCCTCCTTCAACTGATGTTTCACGGCCTTCAACAATTAAGATATCAATCTGGAGGTTGCGTCATTTCAAAGAATATGCTTTTATTGTTAACTACATGCATGATATTTTTTACCAGCTGCAAAAACTGGAGGTCTGTACATACTGTAGTACTTGAAGACCAATGAATGAGTGGCCTTTCTATGGTCACAAACCTACTAATTTGCATGAAGAAGATGCACATTTCTATTATATTTAAATTATGTGTAAGTCCTGTGTTAGTTTCTGGACATTGGGATACCTTTCCCAGCACTGAATTCTCAAATTATGTATGTGGGTGTACAGTAAAAGGTCAATATACACTGAGTGAGCCTCCCCGAACCTTGATCTAAGACCTTGCTCTTATTACTGTTACCAATTTAGAGTTATCTGCCCAAGATAACACACATAATATAAGTGGATTCTGTTAAAAGTTGGACTATCTCATTGAGGAAAAAAAACATTTATTTTTTTAAATCAATATGTGGTAATGAAGTTAGGGCACAGAGATTCAGTGTGACTGTAAAAGGTGTTTTGTAAAGTTTGCATGTCATTCAAAAAACAGAGTTGCTGTATGAAGGTCATGGAGACAATTGTCTGAAGGAATTTAATTTCTTTGTTATCTTTACTAGTTTACCAGCATTTATCCTTCCACCTCCACAACTTTCCTCATTCTCTGAAACACACACTTGTACACGTACACGTACGCGCACACAAACACACACGTACACGTACACACACAGTTTTCCACAGATTCTGCAATCAGATTTTGTTGGTGATGGGAGCTGACTCGGAACCAAAACAAGTAGATAGAATGGGGGAAAAAAGGCTAGGAACAGCAGTTTGCGTGCAGCGCTGTGAACCAGGTGAGCTGGTGCAGGCAGAGACGACACCAGCCAAAGGATTAATGGTCTCAGGGGAAGCCAAGGTAAGCGTGCTGCTCCTGCTTGACATCTTTGTACTTGTAAGAGCACAGAAATTAGCCAGGCTATACGGTGAGTAATGGCCAGGGTGCTTCCATCAGTCCCATTTAACAATGCATGCAAAGCCAACAGAGGAAAATGCAGGGGGGAAAAAAAGTAAATGTTCTCTCCTGGGAAGGTGCGCAGAGTTGCATGGAGCAGTTTATCAGACAAGGCCTAGTGTTGTAATGCAGCAGAAGCATTACACGCATGTCCTGTCTGTTTAATTACATGCTCTAGCCAAATAGATCAGTGCACAATCACCCACCATAATGACTCACTGTGGGGAAATTAAGTATCAAAACATCCACAGAAGCTTCTCAAACCCCTCCTGCAGCCCAGTCCACTTCTGCAATGTCCATCCATTTGTTTGCTCCGGTCATTGTTTGTCAGCATGCCACTGTTGTTTGTAGCAAAAAGCAAAAAGTTACCATGGGGCCGGTACATGTTACTCAAAAGATGACTACAGGAACTTTGTATAATTATGCTTTCAGTGTATCTTTCCAGCACAGAAAATTTGGGGATTTTGTGAGTCATTTTCTGAACTATTCGTCTTGTTGCTTTAATTTTGCAAAATTTGAGATTTAATCCAACAGAAGTTTAGGCTCTCATGTTTTATTTGCTTATCACTTTTTTTATGGGCTTTAAAAAATATTTGCAAATTGCTCTAGACACTATTCATTGGCATGTTCTGTAGCTGCCTTTTGAAGTGTGATTTAGTTATTTTAAATTTAATGCCCTTGATACTTCTTTCACCCCTTGTATATCCTTGCAACAGCTGAGTATTCCCCAACCAGCCTCCTTTCTGCCTAATCCATAAACAATGATAGAGGAAAATGTATTATGTATGTATTTCCCAGATAGACATAGAGCTATAATAAAAAACAGGGACAACATATCATGATGAGTGCCAACAGCGGTCCAGACCTATGTGTTGCCTGGGCCCCTACAGATGTTCACACACTGTATCATTCAGACACGGGCACACTCTCCCCACTCCGCTCAGTTGAGACTTATGTCTCAGCACACACCAAATGTCAGTGACTCATAAGTCAGACGGTATCACAACATGCTCAGAATTCATGCGCACATGTGCAAACACACATAAACACACACACACACATACACACGTGCAAACACACGCGCGCACACACACAAAAACAAAAAATAAAATATTTCTCCACTTTATTCTGTTGTAAACAATTGCACTTAAGTAACTGCTGTCCTTTTGAACGTCTGTCCTATTAACTCAAACAGACAACGGGCCACACAACACATTTTTTTGAGAATTTGTAAATCTTTTAAATGCTCCAAAGAATGACACGAACTACACTGTCCTCATCAACAGTCCACGTCCTTCTGAATTTGTTTCATTATTAATTAGATTGAAACCATGCACTCCCACCTCTTCCCAAAAACATAATTTAAAAATTCCTTTCTGTGAAAACTCTATACTTCTCCAAAGCCCACAGCCCAAACTGTCTTTCCTCTCTCCTTCCACACCTGCCACATGGGACTTAGCCTTTCTTTGTCTCGTGTGAGAGCCAAGGCAGTTGAGACTACAGAATCCTTCTCGGCAGGGACGGGGGATTGGATGGACGGAGGAATGAAGGGATGAGGGGTGATAGAGGTCTCCCAGCTGTCTAAGACCCAGGTTCGTCCCAGCACACTGGTTCTCACTAATGACCACAGGCCCTGAATTCCTGTGGCTCCCTTGGGACAACAGCTGCTGCCATCCCCAGCTTCTCTGCAGGCTTTGAAGGGGACGTGGCAGCAGTTGAGCTGGCTACGCTTCTGCCTAGCAGAGCAGCAACTCAGGGATGGGGAAAGACAGGCTTGTTGTGCCAGCAGGGTGGCTAAGCCTGCTGAAACCCCATCCAGCCAATTACTCCCTCCGAATGCCAAGCTGGTTCTCTAATGGAGAAACTGGGGACCACACACTGTTAGGTCCTCTCACAGGTTTACAGGTTTTACAGGTAAGCAGTAACACTCCCACTTCAGGTCAGGAATTTTTTCTGTCCGTTCTGACAGTTAGGACTAAATGGGGAGAAAAGCTCAGTTTGATTCTCTCAAGACCAATTTGTTTAAAATGACAAATTCTTTTTGGAACTCGTGTTTCTCTCTGTCGTCCATCCTCTCACACACAGCCCCTGGTTAGGCTTACCCTTTAGACTATTTGCAGAGATAGAGAAACCGCTCTACAGAAAAGTAGTGAAAATGGCCAGCGTAGAGGGGGTGGATGCCTATGGTATGACTACCTAATCATTCTGTTCACGTTCCTGCTGCTCAGATAAGCAGCACAGTGCCTCCAGTGAGCCTTCCCTCCATTGACGGCATACATATACTTTAACACAGCTAATTTGTGCAAGTCTTGCAGCACTTGCACAGCATTTAGAGATACACTTCAGATTTCACTAGAGACTCAGTGGACCGTATGGCGGGATGGAGGTCAGAATAAATAGAGCTGCTACAATCCAGGAGAATTAAATCTAAAATATGTATTGTTTCAGCCACCATTGTACTCTGTGAATAGCTGTTGACGTAGCAATCGACATTACTGTAATTGCAAATGTTTTCTAGCAGCTTTGGGTAAATATAGTAAAACATGAATAGTTTTCCCGTGCCACACAACCAACACAAACACTTATATCTAATTAAGTCCTTTCATTTAATGTTAAAAAATACCAGTGGTTTTCTATTGCATTTTCTAAACTACAGGATCAAAAAATATTGACTCAGAGAGAAATATAGAATTACAGGCTGAGAAAATTCATTTTGTTACATGTGACAGCTTTTGGACTGTTCTTTTTTCCTCTGTGTTTACAAAACAATTTGTGGGAGTCCGCTGGACCAACTTTCCTCTAACAATGTGTTATCAGATGGAGAAAAACAAGAGAGAATCAATAGGACCTGTGGTCATGTATAATTTGCAGTGCCAGCACCTGGCTGCCAACAAATAAAGATTTTTTTTCCTGCACGCTGCATTCAAGGATATTGGACAATTTTGTTGGAGGTAGGGTGCTATTTTCACCAAATCCTGGCTGCAGGTCAGCTGAAATGATTGAATCTCTGTAAGCTCTGTGGGTGCACACAGCACTGTCCCCATATAAACGGGAGGCCTGAATGTGTTCTTTACACTTCTTTGCATGTTTTGTTTATGCTCATGCACAAGCTCAGCTGAGACACACTGACAAACTGCACCTTGCAGAAGTCATAGCCAAACCACACTGGCGGTAAAATAAATCTTTTTAATTGCATGGAGAGTAGTGTGTGATTCTTAGCATTCTTTTTGTGTACAGACTTCTTAACCAAGCTCTATGTGATTGTGTGTGTGTGTGTGTGTGTGTGTGTGTGTGTGTGTGTGTGTGTGTGTGTGTGTGTGTGTGTGTGTGCGTGTGTGTGTCAGGTTAGTTGGCAGGCTGTGAGGCTGCCTTGGCTAATCGGAGAGCTCTTGCTCCTCTCCCTGTACCAGCTGGGCCCTCCTGTCTCCCTCCAAAGCAGTCAGTGCAGACCACATGGTCCCACCCCCACTCTGAAAGGTGCCATTGAGCCTCACACAGCTAGACACACATGAAAACATACTAGCAGACCCACATATACTGTGCACCAAATCCCTCACAGAGAAGTATTCAAAGGAACAACTTCTGCTGTCCACACACAGCAAACTAATCTGTTCACCTGAGCCGTCCATTCACAACAATTGTAATCTAACAAGCCGGTAAATACATGAACAAAACCCAAAGTAAGGAATTATGGCAATATGAATGCAGTATTAGTTGTAAGTCAGACTTCACTTTGACCGCAAGTAAATGTCTTAGCTGTCTATTCTAAAATGTCCCTTGTTAATATTTCAGTGTATGAATACACTTTACATTAAACTCTTTGTCCTTATTAAGTTACTTATACATTACCTGCTTTATTTACTGAATAAATTCTGTCTCCGTTATATAATTTTACTATTGCTACTTTGTACATACAGAAAATTGCATTTCTGTCTCTTAATGTGGTTTGTGACTTTTTTCATCCTGCTAAAGGAGATTTTCCTCTCCTTTCCTGTGTTGCAGTGACTCACTATCGCCTCTTGAGGTACATCTTATATTACGGGACAGGAGGGGTCAGGGCTAGCTTGTTAGCATGCTAACTTCAGTAGATTTCTGCATTACAATAAAAAGACGTTTTCGACGTAATGTCAAAACTTTCATTTCTTCACATTTGTTGATAATTTTAGTTATTTTTTGAATGCTTTAAACCAAAACACTTACACATGACACCCTTTAAAAAATAATCTAAATGAAAAAAAAAAAGATTTGATGTACTTTGTTGTCCCGAAAAGGATAGTCCAAAAAAAGAATTATGGTATCATAATTTTAATATTCTACTATTCTTCAGCATGATTTTATACTGTACACAAACCAGCATATTTTGATTTTTCTTTTGATTTTTCCTTCTTCCCTCATTCTGCATAACTATACATGCCATTAGGTTAGAGGTAATTATAACTTTAGTATTTGGAGCCTTCAACTGCATAATTCAAACATGCAGTTTTATTTTTGGGGTTTTTTTTGTATAGAAAAGGGTCATATTGGAACTTTGCTATGTCAACAGTGTTATTCTGCAAAACAGGTGGCTCTCAGAGGTTAGTTCTATTAGTCTCTCTGGATGAGGTGTCTGAGATTGAGAGAGATAGAGAAATGTGTTGTGGAGAAAGAAGGCAAAGAGGAGGAGGACAAGTGCAAGAGCGGGATGTTGGGAGCTCCAGGTCACATGGTTGGCCCCAGGACCTTGTGGTGGAGGTAGCGCACTTCCCCTGAGCTACATTTACCCTTTAACTGCAGTCAGGCAGGCAGGCTGAGTGGACAGAGGTAGGTGGGGGGATTGAGGGGCACCAAGGGAATGAGAGAGAAAGTGAGACGAGTGAGCTGGAGAGAGAAATGTAGCAGTGAATTCTAATGTCAGATCAGAGCTGAGCTGAGCGGCAAGGAGATCTCTCCTGCCAGCAGCGTATGAACATGCATCAGAATCAAGGGTAAAATATTGTGATCTTTGATTATTCCCTCTTTCACCTTTCATTAATGTCATTCAGATAGAAGGCAAGGCAGGCTGACATGCACACAGGAGCATAGAAAGGATTTCACAGACACACTGGTGAGATAGCACAGGATTTTGACAGAACCTTTTGTTTCCTCTGTGCTGTTGCTGTACATTACTTCTCTGCAGTTGTAGGTCACATTCATTTCACACTGAGATGGAGCTTTCTGTTCACTGTTTTCAGCTTTTTATGTTCTGTTTGTGGGCTCATGTGATAAGAACAGAAATAAATTAGCCCTCATCATTTGCAATAAAGACAGAAAGGACATTAATAAGTGAGTTACTAAGCATCACACATAATATAATCACTCTCTCTCAAACACACACACACACACACACACACACACACACACACACACACACACACACACACACACACACACACACACACACACACACACACACACACACACACAAAATCACACCCTAAAATATGCGGTGTGACATCAACGAGGGTAAAAGCAACCAAAGGAATGGAAAAGAGGAGGGTGAGGTGAGGGTAGGGCTGGTTGATACGGCCAAAGTAATTATCCCAATATGAATTAGGATTATTTCTAATAGTGATAACTATCATTATATCTCAAATGTATACAAAATGAACTGATTTCCAAAGCAGTGAACTGAGTTCTTCTGTTATGTGCTATGTGTGTAAAATAAAATCTTCACTTACTAACTTTCATTACATTTCAGCTTTCTTTGAATAATTTATTTCAACAAAATACATATGTAGAACTATAATTATACTGATAAAATCATCAAGCTATGATTCGGATGAAACTAAATGAATGATAATATAGCACTATGGCTGAGCACTAGGTGTGGATTTGGCATAATTATCATGGCGGGTTTGTACTTTGCTTATTTCAATGGATTCAAATGGTACAAATAAAGTCCTGTTTCACTGTCGTGCAGGGATCCCGTTTCTCCAGATAAATAATTCAGATTGTACATGCTTGTAGGCCAAGAATAGAGTTCTAGAATAACAGGAGGATGGAGGGGATAGTAGGGAAGAGGACGACAACTATCAGAGGGGGCTGACAGCCAACTAGCCGGGGATTTTGTCATCCCTCAGCCTCTCAAACTCCTCCTTTGAGATGGCCCCCCTTGACCTGCGAAAGGGAGCAACTCTTGATACTATTGCTGTACCAGCTATCGCTACACCCACCATGCAGCCAAAAGACGCTGTTCTCCTGTCTTCCGCCTGATGGGCCCAGATTTAACACGTTCCTGCTGTCATTGGCTGCTGCCCCTGCTGTCAGATTGGTCTTGTTAAACTGAGCTGTCACAGATTAAGAGGCATGATCAGATTAGGATGCCAAATCGCCTCGCAAAAGTACCCCTCGCTCCAAAAGTCAGGGTAGGATGGTTGCAGCAGTGCTTTAACATTCAGGAATCAATCCCCGCTTCCAATCCAGCTTATTAGGTTGATGTGTGCCAGCAGTCCAGGCAGGCAGCTGTCAAAGGCTGTACCTTTCCCTAAAACACATTGTGCCTGCACTGCTCCCTGATTCCCTGATAACATTAATATCAGGCAGATGTCCCTGAACTACTCCAGACGTTTTCTTAACATTAGAGTTATAGACTGGCCTCTTTTATTTGCCCAAACCAAATTCCTTGAAAATCTCCTGTGCCTTTTAAGAGCAACACAATATTGACCCACAATATCTTCCACATCAACAACAGCCGAGCCATTCGCTTCCCTAATGGTAGGAAAATCAATAGGTAACGAATGGGCTTATTTATATTTCAAGTGATGATGTGTCATGTTTTGGTTTTTGTGACAAGTTTATTGCTGTAGGGGGACATTGAGGATGCGACAAAGACGATGTGTGATATAATATATAATAAAGGGGGGGAAAAGAAAAAAAAAAATCACATTCCACAGCAAATGACATCTGTTCCAGATGGGGATCTCTTCCTTATCAAGACACTGCTCCACCTCTGTCATTAGTCTGAGTCCAACTCAGTAGCTAATCTAAAATGAAAAGACAGTTTGGACCCTCAGATCTCCCCCAATAACTCCCTGCACTATCAAAGTGTTCTTTGAAGTTCACATTCTATAAAACTGGTTCAAGTGTCAGGTCAGAGTTCCCACAGCTGAAGGTACGGAAGTCATTTGAAGCCAATTCTTCTTTCTACTTATTCCCCAATGCAACCTCGGCTGCCTTTGTATTCTTTATCAGGGGCCCTCTTCATGTTTATTGCAAAGAAGCAATCAGGATGGCCTGTGTTTGGACCTGGCCAAAAACCCCTAAGAACTGAATTGTCCGGGGAAACGCTTATTAACTTCTTTGTAAAGAGACCCATTTGCCAATCATCCTTGACAAAGAGTACAAAAAAAAGAATAAGGGAGTGAAAAGGCAAACAAAGCACACATTAGAGGATAGGATAAAGCTGATAAAAATATCAGTGCAAGCTCTAAGGGATCTAGTGAGAGAGGGGAATTATAGGGGAAGTTTAAAAAAAGGAGAAAATACAAACTCCGATTACAAGTGTCCGTGAACCATGTGAAGGCCAGGCCAGTCAGAGCATGACCACATCAACACTCCTACTTCAGGCGGCAGTGCTGTAATAATGACTCAGTCAGGAATATGCACACATACGGACACATGAATGCTTATGAATAATGTCAAAACACTCCGTCTTCCTTCACGCACCAAAGCAAAGGTTACCCCAATCATCTTTTCGGCTGCTGCAGTTTTACAGCCCCAGAATGACTGCTTCTCTCTCCATTACCTCTGCACTCGTTTGACTGGCAGATGGGTGGAAAGACGGTGGATGGAGAGTGGGCGGGTGGGTAATCACGGGGCTGTGTGTCACAGTGCGTGCATGTTCGCAGCACTATTTGTCGTCTCAGCAGGTGAGAACAGGAAGGCAGGTGAGACGTGGCTTAGCCTAATTTAAAAGCCTCTTTACGCTGCCCACTGAACCAACGTTGGCATTCCCTAATGGTGCATCACAGGCACGTCATCATCACCTTGCTGTTCCTCGCCATCCCTATGTCCTATGTCCTTGTCTGTTGTCATTGCTTTAATAGCTGCCACAGCTTAAATCACAGACAATATACGTCTGACAATACATAGCCTAATTTCTAACGACTAAGTGCTGTATTTTTGTGGCCTTCAGCAGTACTAATCTCTGTATAATCCACTTCCTCCATATCTGTGCTTGAATCATTTGGTTGGAGAAGGTGTCCTTTCCAGTCCAATGGTGGCAGTGATTTAAGTGAATGGCGTGGACTGACAGTGAGAGAGACAGAGGGTGATATGAGAGGCTAATGGAGTTAATATGCTGAGATTGAGAGATAGAGAAAAGGAGAGGTTAGATTGGAGGGACAGACATGGAGAATTAGCTGTGTTACAGACACTGAATCTGAATACAGATGTAATTATACACCTGATTGTTTTCTCCATAACTTTGCTTCTTGTTTCTCTAACTTTCTGCTGCTTGATGCATGCACCCTAATGTGTAAAATTTTGATTTTATATTAAAATATATATATTTGAATATATGAGCTGGCATTTTTATTTTATCGGGATTATATTGTAGTATTCAATTTTCCCACACCAAAGTGCTCCACCAACATTTTCATAGTAAAGTTGTAGTGTGTTGTATTATGTAAACAAAAATAAAAAGTGACTGCATTGCATATATTTTTGCATTCTCTTGTAATACTGACTGGAAAGGCATTTTCTTTCGGTCCATATCCTGAGGTGGAAAAAGCTCTTGTTTTCTTCTTTCCTGTCTACTTCTTTGTCATCACTTATTTGCCCTACTATTCTTTCTCTTGTTTTCTCTCTCTCTCATTTTCTATTTGTCACTCATGCTCTTTTCATGTCCCCACTCATGAGAGATCCAAGGTCATTTTTATATAATAGCAAATTCAGAAAAAAGAAAAAAAGACAAACAATTTTGAAAAAGGAACCACATTTCTCTTCATATTAAACACACCGAGAAACAATATGAATGCAGAAACACAGTCACACTTTGTAAATACTACAAAGCAATTATAGATACAAACATGTATAAGCTCTCAACAAGTAACAAATGTAAACTGCAGTATGGCTTGTGCCCACGAGTGCATATCTGGTTATGAGAGTCTGCATGAGTGTCTGTGTATTCCAATGTATGGTTGTTGTGCACGAGGAACTGGGACTGGGCGATATGGCCTATAGATATATAATATTGCAATATTTTAAGGCCTTTTAAGGCGATACACACTATATATCTCGATATTTTTAAATTTCCTCTAAAGCACTTCATAAATGCTCAATTTAACCCTTTGATGCATACAATCACACGACTGTGATGATTCTGGTAGGCCCTGCAACATATGTCTGCATTAAAACATCCTTCTTTATATTCACTGGTGGTTTATATTGGAACAGTTTTAAACTTGCATGCAAAAAGGGGGGAAAATCACAACCAAGTTAACCTTAACAAAACAGTATTTATTCGAACCAGGCAATTGCACACATAGGCTTTTCACAGTTGTTAAATGAAAATAAATAATGGCATGATGTAGGCCTACATACTGTTGCCTAGTTCTATAGAGCTCAAGCTCAACAAAGACCCTTAATAAAAACAGAGCTCAAAGCCACAAAAAAAAAGGCATTCAACAAGAAACCCTTCATTATCATTCACTGTAGTAAATATAATCCAGAGAGGGAGACATTAAGAATCATCTTATATGAGACAGGGCAGAATCATTAGTAAGATTTTTTTTTCCTATAGACCAATAAGTATTCAAATGATTTAATGCCAGGATTTTACACACTCTGGCACAGTAGGCGGCGGTATGCACCTTTAAAGTAGATTTGTGATCCACCAATAAACACACAATAGAAGAAGAAAAATAAATTTTTGTACACACCAAAGCTCCTAATAGTATTTGGCTGCTCTCAGTGACAGACACGACATTTTCTTTCCAGATGGGGGGTAGGGAGCAAAGGTCTCACAAAATTAGAGCAGAGAATTCAGTTCTGCAAAGAGGCCAGACAATGAAGAAAAAAAGAAAAATCTAGTCTATTGTTGGGCTGAAAATGATCAAACCCCCTGAAAAAAATATAATTAACATTCTATTATCTGTATGAGTAATTATTCCTCTGCTGTATGGTGCATGCTCTAAATGCAGACTTCAGAACCCAAAGTGGGAAGTGGAGCTTATATCTCTTTGCTTGTCTGCATGTGTCTCCACTTTGCTTTAATCTCCTCCCATCTGCTGATGGACTTCCCCTCCCTGTTTTGAGGCCTGTGTGTGTGTGTGTGTATATATAATACATATATAGAATACACACATGTATACACATGTATATATACACATATACACACATGTATACACATGTATATATATATATACACACATGTATACACATGTATATATACACATATACACATATATACACACATGTATATACACATATATACACACATGTATATACACATATATACACACATGTATATACACATATATACACATGTATATACACATATATACACATGTATATACACATATATATATATATATATATATATATATATATATATATATACACACACATATATACATATATAAACACATACACACACACACATCTGTGTGGTGGGTTGCTTGATCAGCCTGGTTCCTCATGAAGTGGTGTCATTAAAGCAGAGAGAAGGAGCAAACGGGTGATTGCAGTGATTTGGCAGAGGTTGCACAGAGTCCGTCCTCCAATCAGAGCCTTCGCCTGGCCTCCTCCAACTCCACTGCAATCACAGAGCACCAAGTCCAAAGAGAGCACATGCGTGAACGCACACACAAACACAAACACACACGCACAAACAAACAAAAAAACAAACTTGCGCACACACACACACACACACACACACACACACACATACACACATGCAGAAACAAATCCACATCATACTAGTTAATCAGCCCTGGTATGGGCTTGTCATTGCCATTATCTGCTTACATTGGGGATACACATAGCAGAAGATTTCACATCAGCATGTCACAGTCAACTTGTAATAGGGATGTAAATATTTTTTTCATTACAATGAACTGCACAAATTTTGAGATTAATCACGTTGAATTTCTGTGTCAAAACTTGTTTAACTCAATTGAAAATCTACAAGAATCCTATATTTAAAAATTCAAGTTAAGGAGTAAGAAAAGACACTTGGATGAAGTAGAATAAAACGTGCTGCTACAGAATCTGCACACTTATTTTAATTGAATGGAAATTAATGGAAATGGCCAATAAAATGAAAAAGTTCACAAAACAAAATCTCAATAATACAAGTCTTAAAAAAAGTTCAGCTTTCTTGGATATCCATGCAACTATACCCATTCCCATAAACTGGTTAGCATAGCAAACCTCTTTGCTAATCTAGCATGCACTATGAATAGAAGGAGCTAGGAAGTGTGCAATAGCGTTGTGAGATTATTATTGAAATCCCGCAATTGTCCACAAACACCTTACTTTCAGGTGCCTGTGTAATGAACAGGGAAACTCGACTGACATAGATAAAAACATGGAATTAATTTTTAATTAACATCATGTTTAATTTGACAGTCCAAACCCTTAAACTGTAATTATACTGTACTACGCTGTACAGTAAATTGCAACTTACCAATATCCAAATTTAATTGGTGGTTAAGTGATGAAAGGCAACCAATTAGCCCGTGTCAAAATATCTTATATTAATAAGATGATGGGATATTCTTTATAGTCACACTGAGATATAAAATTATATATGTATTATTACTCAAAAAATGACAACTCAAACATCAAAGTGCTGAATTTGTGTGGTACAGAACATAGGTTCCAATTGTCAGCAATTTGGGCATGTTTTGGCGGTGTTCAAAGGGTACAGAGAAAATAGGCATGAGAAAAAGAGGGGAACAAAAAGGGAGAGAGAAAGAGAGAATGAATTATAAAGTGTAGGGAACTGAGCACTAAATTGATCTGCAGTCTGTCTGTCCCCAAAGAGGTTGAGGTGCTGTAATGAGAATGGCAGACCACATGCATACGGGGGGCGTCTCTCCCCCGTCTCCATCCCTCTCTGAAAGAAGACAAGTTTGTTTCTCAAGGTGATTGTTGCGGTGATAAGGGAGAGGTTGTTATTAAGGGTGACAGCGGAGGGGCTGAGAGGCAGTGGCTGACTGGATAACCTTGTCCCCATCCCCGCCTCGCTTCCTTCTGCATGAGCATCTCTACCACTGGCGTGCCCTGCCTGCTTGCTCGTCTGAACACAATCTGCTGGCTGGAATTACCTCCCGGCCCCAGGAAAACTAAACATGATTTCTGACCTTTCCTTTCTGTGTTCAACAGTAACCTTTGCTGATCCGCCTACGCTACGAGACTATCGCAACAAGCAAGGGACGGAGTGGAAGGGAAGTATGTGTGTATTTTTTATTTTTTTATTTTAAAGCGTTTTTTTTTTTGGGGAGGGGGTCAGGATGACTGTGTTTAGTTGAATATATGTATATATACAAATTCACAGGTGAGTATGGGGTTAGAGGCGATAACTACAACACTCGTTTGATATCGCGCAACAACGATGCTACCTTACAAGGTTCAAATTTTGCTGTCAGTTGTTGTAATTTTTAAGTTTTCCATGTTGTAAGAGCTTTATAAAGTGTTTCGGTTATTTTGTCTACCACGTGTAAGTTGCTGCTACTTCCATCTGTGTACGTGTAGACTGAGTGTACTAAAGAAGTTGCAATTTTGTTGGAAAAAGAGTATGAGACACTGCAGAAATACTGGATTTTTCAACTAGCTAAATTCATTGCATCATCACTCTGCCTTCTCTTGTTGTTCTTTGCCGTGTCAGCAAGTTTTCCATTGGTATAATCATCAGTAGTTTGTTAGATAAGGCTAATTGATCTCCACCTACCCAGTGTATTAGCAAATTGTTGGGATCTACTTCTTCCACTGACTCTGCATATCTGCTACAGCCTCAGCACAATCTGACCCTCAGGAGCAAAGCACATCCCTATAGAAACGATTTCATCATCTCTTTCTCTCCCTCTGTTTGTCTGGTACTGTCCTGCTTTCTCTCCTCTTGTCTGTCTCCCATAAACCTAATTCACTCCACCCCACCACCTCAAAACAAACTAGTTTGTGCTGATGCCAGGGTTAATTTAAGGGCTTACAGGCAGAGTGACCCCAATGTCCCAATTCAGCTCGGTGGAGTTAGCTAACTGAACTCCGGGCTAGCAAAGGCCTGTGTATCAGTATTGTTTGTGTAAGAGCACCAGAGGGGATTTGGACAAGGAGTATGAGCTCTGAATGTGTGACCCACAGTTGGCCTTACCATTGGATTAAATCACCCTGATCCTCACAACCTCTGAACATGCTACCTACTATTTCAAGATCTCTCCATTTATGACCAGCCAAGCACATTGTCACCAGTAATCTATAGTTTTCTTCTCTTCAAAAGGAGAAGATATACAGCTCAGCTTTTTGTTTTGCCCCTGCCGCTCCTCCGTCTCACCGGTTTATAAACACTTTTCAATGTTTATTTTGCACTTGTCCCCCCCTTTTAGTGTATCAGAACAAATTCCCTTCTTTCACCTCTCTACTCTCACCAACCATCTTTTCTCCCCTCATTCCCTTCACTCCAACTACCCCTCTCTCCTATACTTCCCCTCTCTTTTCTAAAGGGGATCAGTGGAGCTTAGAGGCCTTCCTGCTTGGTTCATTACTGAGCTGCTCTGACATGGGAGCTCCAGTAAGAAAAGGAGAACACCAGTGATGTTTAATACATGGGCCACTCTGTTGTCTTTTACACCAGATAAATTCATCATCAAAAACTGAGCGCAGAACAGCGACAGAGCATGTAACCCTGCTCTATCAATCTAGATTCCCAATCTTTCTTTTTTTTCTAGCCCTCACTCTACACTTAACTTATTGCCTTTCTCTCTGTGTGTCTCTCTCTCTCTCTCTCTGTTCAGTCACATCTCAGTGAATTCAAGCAAACCTTTTCATTGTCCTTCACTTGGAGTAAACACACAAACAGAATGCTACGATGCTGCTTGGCCCATAAACATGAAACAGAAAGGAAAAAATTGGCCCATTCAATTCAGCATGTGTACACTGTATGTGTCTGTGTGTAAATATGTAACCTATACTGGATATGGCCCTGTGTGTGCACACTTGTTCTTATTATCATGTTATTCTACTTCCCACTGTGTGTGTGTGTGTGTGTGTGTGTGTGTGTGTGTGTGTGTGTGTGTGTGTGTGTGTGTGTGTGTGTGTGTGTGTGTGTGTGTGTGTGTGTGTGTGTGTGAGTGTGTGAGTGTGTCAGAGCCGTATGGGTACGTATGTGCTTGCCTGTTTGTCCTCTCTGTGTGGGTGTGTGCGTGGGCGGCAGGCCTGCCTTGATAATGCCAGAACCTGTTTCTAATCCAGGACTCCTCAGTGGGCTGTAGCTCTAGCTGTGCCAGGCAGGCCTGCTGCAACACCAACAGAGCCCCAGCTGACAGCTAGCCTGCTCCTCTCTCTGCCTTCTGGACTATCTCCGAGCTCTAAACTTTAACAATGGTTTAAACTGGGAAATAAGAAGAGCCAATAAAGAACAGAAAAATGCACAGAAAAACAATTTAGCCTGAGAGCACGACAGATCTTTTAAGATGAACTAAAAAAAATGATACAAAAGAGAAAATCAAATGAAATGGCACCTTGCAAAAAAAGGAGATGAACAGGGGCAGATAGTAATGGTGGAAGGCTATGGGGGGTGGGGGGGCACTAGTAAAGGGTTCAGGATGAAATCAAAGTGGTTAAAGCTGATTTATCCTGTGTAAGGATGCCAAGCCCTCTAAGGAGGCACTGAGCAGCCCTTCAAAAATGAAATATCAGCAGCAGTCAGTGCCAGTCACTGGTGCCATGTGTGATGGAAAATCAATCTATTTCATATCAGAGACCTGTGAGGAGAAAACAAGAGAGACAGGTCCCTGCTGCCTCTACGCTGCGCCTCTTTAAACGTCTTCCCAACAGAAACATCCCAGAATGGTCTGCGTCATCAGTGACAGAGACATTCATGGTGCTGGTGGCTGAATGTGTAGCGGCTGCTGTTCTGCTAGATTAGGTGGGTGATTGGCCATTAATATTCATTTCACAGTATGTCTTTGTTAGGCGGCAGCAGTGGCAGACAGAGTGTTTGGATGGATTTACTCTACCATATATTTCCCTTTAATTTCTATAGGCAAGGTGCTTTACTCATATGGCCTCCGTGAAGCTAGCTAGTGGCTAGATGTACTGTCATTTTTGCCAGGTTGTTTTTAGTGTCCAACACTGTAAAAGTTATTAAACTCTCCATTGGAAAACTGCTGAGTTTTGATCAAATGTCTAAGAGTCATCAAATAATTAGAAGAATTAGTTAGAAGAATATGTTATACTGTCTTCCTGTTTGATCACTGTAGGCAGGCAGTTTCATTTTTTATTGCAACAGTAACGAGGGAAGGTACACTAGTCTGGTCTGAGCCTGTCTGGTCTTAATAACAGCAGAGAATTGCTCCTGGAGGAGCAGAGGTCCAGCAGGCATAAAACCATAGTAACAGGTCTTTCCCTAATGGATGGCTAACCTGGCACAGGTGATCTGAACTGTCCTCCCCATAATGAGATTAAGGGACTAATTATTATGACTGTGTGTTGTAGCGTGACTGTGTGCACTGAGGAATATATGCCCCCTATTGGACTAAAAGTGGCCCCTGAGAGAGCGGGCCAGACTAGGTCTGTCCCTGGTGTCCCTCCCTCCGAGAGGCTAATTAATATTTTTTGCATCCGCTCTTCTAACTCCTCTACACCATGCTAAAGTTACAGTCCTGAAGTTACTGATCTGGCTTCTGGCAAAAGCCGGCAAATGAGAATCAAAATAACAAAAAAATAATCTTGGCAGTTTTGGTTTTGACAAAGAGTAATAATTACAAGACCCTTAAATTTCAGACAACACAATGCAATCCTCTTCAGCGGTATTTTAAAATAAGAAGTAAAGGCTTGTAAAAGTGGGCCATGGAGGAGAAACAGCAACACAGACCATCAGCTAACAGTAGCAACTGAAGACTGAACCAGATATAGTGACAACCAAAATTATCTTTGCCAATGATTATCACAGAAAGAATTAAAGCCAGCAGATTAGAGGTAGGATGAGAATAGGAGTTCTATAAAAAAAAAATGAAGATCCAATCCCTTCCCTTTTTTGCACATTCTGTCTCCCACTTTCACTTCTACTTCCTAACCCGTTCAAGTCACGCTAGTGTTTGATTGCCCCTGCAGCGCCACTCTGACCTGTTCGTTTAAGATGATGTGCTACTCTCAGGTCTGTCCCACTACTCATTTGTTCCTCAGTGGGGTCCCCACGGCTGGCCAATAAGAGGACCTCATACTGACCAAAGTGCCCTGGGAGCTCTAAAACTGGCCACTCACAACCAAGTAAAGAGACAGCTGAGTGTCATTGTTAATGTGGACACATAGCACCACAATGGTAAAATCAATGGTGCTATAGGGGACATCAATCTTGACAACACAAGACCCCTTTGCTTGTCTCACCAGTCCTCTAAAGCTCTGAATGAATGGTTGAAAAGGAGAGAGAGAGAGAGAGAGAGAGACAGAGAGAAAGAGAAAGAAAAAGAAAGAAAAAGAAAGAGCATGGGCAACTGAAAGCTATCTTTATTGGCCTTTCCCCCATCCATCTCAAGGGGTTATGCTGTCCTTTGAAGATTGTGTGCATTTGACAGGCGGCCAAGTGGCCAGCCATCCTAATTCACCCAAAACAGGCAGAGGTTTTTAGGTAAAGCCTCAGAAGTGCAGCACAGCAGCTGTATGCAGTTGGCATCATTAGTGCATTTTCTCTCCCTGCCTGTTTTTCACTTCCAAATCTCTCTCACCCCCTCTCCACCAGGATGAGAAAGAGTGAAAACAGGGTTCCTCTTTTAAGTAACAAAAAGGCACTTGCTTTGTGACGGGGTGACACATGAGATGCACACCAAAAAACAACAGCGAGCTTCATTGTCTCTGCCACTGACTTGAAGGATGCCTCCACATCTCATTAACATATATGCAGATAGGCAGCGAGTAAATGAAAGCCTCCAAAAGCGGAAGAGATCAAAGACAACAGAATTAAGGCCAAGTAATGAGGATCTTGGCAAGAACAACTGCAAATTTATTGATTGTTTGGCAAGCTGTATGTGCTCCTGCTCCATTTTTCCCTCCCTCTATAGCATTTACTCTCGTGTTTCAAATGCACACAGATCAAGCAGTGTGGGCTTTAACAAGGCCTTTGCGTGGCTATGGCTCCAGTACTGAGCCTAAACAGCATCTAATTTACAGTGCAATGATAATGTACTTGGCATAGGAAACAAGAAAAGAGAGAGCAGCACCAGGACAGCCCATCAGAGCCCTACATCATTTCAATAACACAGACACTTGAATCAGTTACAACCAATACAAGGGTAAAAGCAGGATGAGAATGTGCAAAAGAAAAAGTGAGATTATTCCATAAACCCAGGGGATCGGAACCAGTAACACATTTTTAAAAATGCTACAATATGTGGAATATGAGGTGAGATTATAGACATTTCCACTAAAATTCATTACAAATGTCCACAAGTTTAGAGACATGCATTCGAACCAGAATGACACCCACCTCATTGTGTTAGATGTCACATAATGTGTTTAATATACATTCAGACACAGTTTGGTTTAAATCATTTGTTAAACTTTGTTTGCAATGAATAAATTGCTACAATTACGTATGTAAGTGCAGCAACATAAGAATGAAAAATAATTAGGAGGAAGATAAAAAAAAAAAAAAAAAGAAATGTTGCGTTGAGAGCAGTAATACAGATGAGATCAGAGGTAAAGAATGAAAAGAATTAGCTTAGATAAGGCAGATGAAAAGGGGACATGAATAAATGATGAAGAAAAGAAGACAACTACCTCCACGGCTCTCGCTGTCAGCCGGTTTCACCTGGATGGGGCGAGTCATCTGGAGGAGAGAGAAGAAAAGGTAACAGAAAAGTTAGTGCTGGCGACTCGGACTGTCGTTGCTACAAAAAGAGGCCACAAACCAGAGGTGTCAAGGCCCTCTCTCCAATACTAATAGCTGTTCTGCGATACTTATCAAAGTGCCTTGGATGGAGAGGAAACCAAAACACAATCATGCCGCTAAGCTGACTTGACACTATAATGTTTCTGCTGCCTGGTATTCAGTCTAAACAAAACAATTTAAGTGGTACATACGTGTCTGTGTGCGCGTGTGCGTCTACATTTTTATTTGTGGTTTATCATGTCGGGTGTATGGAAAGGTTGAAGGGCTGCATACTGTATGTGTGTCTAAGTGAGGAACACCGAGGCAGTCCTAATAAAAGTGAATCCAGCCACAGGAGGAGAGAGATCAATGCAGGCCTATTGATCCAGGCCCTTGGGCTGTGGAGAGTGTCTGGCTGGGAAGGATTCTCTGGTTAGGAGGCTCACTCTAATCCACTGGACCCTGATAAGAATGGCATTGCCTGGATTAGATGCCTCTGTCATCACAGTTTTTCTGTCACGCTCGCCTCCTTCCCCAATTTCATCTCCTTCTTTTTTCATTATTGTTGTTCAAGCTGAAAAATGTAACCAGACTTGGGTCCAATTTGTTTGGAGGAAAAGTTTGAAATATGTAGCTGTATATGTTTTTACAGCTGCAGCACCATTTTTTTTTTAACTGAACACATGCCTCCTAGTCACACATTAGCACACATAACTGAATATATTGTGTACCAACCCACACACATGTATAATATGCATATACTGTATGTGCTATAGCAGAGCATGAAGCTTACAAGATAATTCATGTTCACAGATATGTGCAAGTGACACTCCCCCTTTGATTCAGCCCAAAACAAATAGATTTAATAATAAAAATAAAATTTGGGCCAAAAGTAGCACAAATTTAAAACAAGATTACTGGAACATAAAAGCAACCTCTTACCACACTCGGCTATTTACAGTAAACCATTTGTAGTTGCTATTTAAGCATCATTTTTATTGCTCAAACTATATGCCATTACCAGGCATCTCTGCCAAATCACTAAAAACAATTCAGCGCTGATATTTTTACACCTTCATATGTATATTTTGTCGACCTGTCATGTATCTTTTTTCCAGTTCAATTTCAGAGCAGGGCTGAAAAGGTCAGATTTAAAGACAGGGCAGTCCAATAAAAGCATGACATGTTCAAGGAGAAACACCATAATGGGATTTTAAAATGTCTTAATAACATGCTGATATATGGGGGAGAGGCTGAGGCCCGATTCATTAAGTGCTAAACGTATCCATTTTCACCTTGAGGAACTGAGTAACCTTCCTTCACTGAAATTATTCCATAAATTTACCCATCGTAAATAATAACCAGCACCGGCTAAGTCTTTGTAGGAAAACAGGGAGGATATAATGCTCGTGAAGGTTGAGGTTTTAGCTACTTGTTTCTTGGCTCACTCCCCATCCGTCTCCCTCCCCGTCTACAAGTGCTTTCTTTTCCTCGTACAGCACGAGCAAAGTATCCCTACAGTATGCTAATGCCAAGCCACAGGGCGCACTGCTCCACAGCATGTATGGATGGATTACAGAATCAACCTCGACGCTATCGTACACGTGTACAAAGCAACCTCTGAGACAGAAACACCTCCAGATGAGGGGAAAAAAAACATCCGCAAGACAAATTCACATACAACCCTCTGCTCATTCACAACAACACAGGAAATCTTTGAATTTGCCTTTGACATGGCAAACGGACAAAAGATGCTTCCATCCTACCAGCTGATTTTTGTTCACATGCATGATGGAGGAGGCCAAATGTATGGCTGAGGCTCATCTACCATGCTATGATCTCAGCCATCTCAATAGGGTGCCTGTGTGTGTGTGGGAGGCAGCTCTCTCTAAAGCTAGTTACTGTTCAGCCTCCAACATGCCAGCTTAATGGTCTATTTATTTGCCTGTGAGCAATACATTATGGTCCCGAACAGTCCCAAACTACTGATGGCTCTCAGTTTTTTCCATTTCCCTTCAACGCATATGAAAAAAAATCATGTAATTCCAGCAGAAGTGCATGTTCCAAGGCACATTTGTACTATACGCATGCACACAAATGCACAGACATGGTGACTTTAAGTAAAATTTATTAAGCGCTGCTGTTACCACGGAGACCATTCATTAATTTCGGATACTGTAGAGCATGTTTTTACTCTGTCCTCTGTTCCTCTGAGCTAGTAGCTTCTCGACACACCCACAAAAACTGATGAAACAGTCACTGCTGCTTTCTCCAGGAATAACACGTTTTATTCGGGATGTTTTTAGTTAAGGGAGTGGTTAGGTGATGCAGTTGGGAAGCAGAAGAGGAAAGAGGGAGAGATTGTGGAAAACGACAACAAGAGATGGAGAGAGGGGTAAGAAAGATACAGCACAGACAGGGAGAAAGCAACTGGGAGAGAAAAAGCTGCCTGCAACTCCTAGATAAGATTGCTTCTCTGTTGAGTGGTGTTTCTACAGCTCTGACTCCACCCACCTGTTTTTCACTTTCACACCAAAAAAGACAGCACAACTGCTCCCTACAAACACTGTACATTTAACTGTACAAATCAACCACCTGCCTTCCTATCGCAACTCAGCTAAAAATGTACGGTTTGCATTTCGTGGGACGTTAAGTAATAAAAAAAAAATAATAATAATAAAAATGCATATTTCAATATATGAATGGTAGAGATGTTTCCCAACCCAAATGTGATATTCAGTGAAGGGGAAATAATTTGTCTCCTACAAATATTTGTTGTTTCTGAATTTGCTTTGTATTATTTGTATTTGAATACCCATGAGGAAAACATAGTTTTAGTCCAGTGAAAAACACTTTCTTAAAGACAGTGTGTTCTGCATGTTTCAGCCCTACAAATCAAACATGTAGTATGTTGTTGAATGTGGTTTTTTTGGTCTCCCAGAAAGCCATTATTTTTCCATTTATTTATTAATTTCAGCATTGTATGAGAACAAACTTGCAGACATGTGAGATATACAAGTTTAATATAAAAAAAAGTTTTTAAAAAAAAAAAAGGGGTGGGGGGGCAAAAATAAAAAGGAAAATCAAAAAAAGGTGTGGTCATGCTATCGAAAGACTCATTTGACAAGTCTTTGCTGACTTAATGTGTATGTTTGTGCTAGTGAGAGGCTGTAAAATACTGTACAGTATATACTACGTTGAAGAAACAGCACACATGGACATGAGGACACTTTCCTGGGGACATCAGTGACATTTTTTAGCGCTTTTCCTTAGGCTCTTTTGTATCCCAAAGGCCATAACCAGGTTTAAGCTGAATGTTTTTGATTAAACTGAATAAACAAGCTTTTCTGATTACTTACAACATCTCAGTGGCCTCACAACCCTTGAATTAGTTACTGCTCTTCATTTTTCTCCTCTAGTAGAAAATATGGTTTTTGTTTTCCTAGTACAATGCCCCTGTCTTTCTCTTTTCCTCACTCCACAAGCTGTGCTGCTCTAAGGGCTTTGGCAAATCTATAGTTCCATATGCTTTTATTGGGCCACCTCATCTGCCCAGTTAAGCCTCCAGTCAGTTGAATTAAAGCTCTTAGCCATAGTATGCTGCTGTTTTAAATGGAGGATGAGATAGAAAATCCCCAGGCCTACAGTACATAATGTCGTGTGCAATAAGCCTGGAATAGACAAACAGAGCCCGCTGGTTTGTTTTTGTTTTTTTGTTAGGCAGTCTCTAAGACTGATCATCTGTTACTCTTGACTGAAACTGGCTTCAAATTGATATGCCTAAACGTGAGCACTCTAGACCAATATATGAACATTATGCAGATCTATGATTTCTCTGGCTTTATTACACAGTATCTCCAGTATTCTGGTAAAGTTTGGCATGGCTGGGTAGCAAACGTCTTTCTACTGAGACTATTATTAGCCACAAAAAGGACCAAAGGCCCAGGGCTGCAAACACAAAAGACATTCCACTGTCCGATTTCAAATTACACCGAGCTAGTCAAGGAACTGTAGTCAGGACCTGGCCTGTTAGTGGTGGGAAGGATTTAGAGTCTTCTGTTGGCACTATCTATGACACTAATGAGTTCATGACTAGTAGAGTTTAGCAGGATGGATCAGTACAGAGTCCCAGAATCCACACTGCTGAAACTCCAGAGAGGGCCAGTAGCAAGACAATAATATTGCTTTGGAAAGGGTTTCAAAGACCTGGTCCAATTCCAAGCCCCAAACTTTGCTAGTCTTGAACTTTAATATTATCCCAAAAAATAAACTTCCAATAGACGGGAATGCAATAAACAGAAATATAATTGCAGTAAATCTTGTCCTGGTTTTGCCGGAGCTCATCTCTCAGTAGTAAAAGTCTTTTTACAACAGTTATGCAACAGCACTTACTTACAGTGCTTGCAATAAAATAACTCTAATAGCCATTCACTATGTGTGGTGTCTTCTGGCTTTCACTCAGGTTTAATATACAGTAATGTTTGTCCTGGGATCGTTAATACGTATTAGCGGGCCTTCAAGCTCATATTGCTGCACTGCTCAGTAACAGGAGCATAAACAGCCCCCTTCTGAATGGGTCATTTCTTCTGATATAATTAATATTTCCAATTATTGATCCGAGGGAGTTCTGAGTGGAAACTGTCCGGGGGCCCCAGCTTCAGCTAATAAATCTGTACTGTATACAGTAAGACAAAGACAGAGAGAGTAGGAGCGAGAGTTACAGTGAGATACAGTGAGAGAGAGAGCGAGGGACATGGTGTAGTGATTTACAGATATGAAGTGCTTCATTGCAATAACAATAATTGGTCATTAAGAATAAAATTACAAACCAAGATCAAATTTAAAAGGCTTACTCAAGCTGGTAATGAACAATTTCTTAATATTGTAAATTAACTCGATATGAAATGACATCTCACCACTTTTAGATGAAAATATGATGGCATTATTGTGTATGTTTGCAGTGAATGATATCATCATGATTCATTTTTCGACAAAATGCACATTTTTGGTCAGATAACAAAACACTGTGACAATATTAGGTCTTTGTAATGAACAAGTACTATGGTACAGACAACGTAATTTGCAAGTCAGTAATTCCCCTGTGTAGACTCTTTACATGGGATATTTGTGGTGCACTGAAGCTAGACAAAGGTGGAAAATGTCCAGGCTTATATCTACACCCGTTTTCTCAGTTTACCTCACGCATATAATGTATACTGTATATATGGAGAGAGATTATTTTGGTGGAGTTTTGCATACTGCATTATTTTTGTTATTGATTTATCTGTCATTTGGTCTACAAACTATTAAAAAAAAAAAAAAAAAAAGTAAAAATGCACGTCACCTATGCAATAGATAGATAAATTGCATGAAATATACTGCTTCAAAGATAAAATAACCTGTTGTATGTTTTACATATATGATATATTAGTATCTCGTCCACATCTCAGGTGGGCTTTATGAAATTAATCTGCTCAAATACACAAGTACATATGTGCAGGTGCATTCCTCACTGCGTCATTACTGCACTTCTCAATGAAATGTACTCATGCTATAGCAGCCCTGTCCTGTGTGAATGCGCTGAATCTATGTTACCATGTTCATATATGTGCTTGAATGCAATGCATGTGGGAGAATGTTTGTGCAAGTGATCTATAATGTACCCATATGTGAAAATGTGCTGGTGGCAGCAGTGTGGTGGTCCTGATAAGAAGCATCAGTCAGTGCTAAGGAGATGGCAGCCACTATAAGCTCTGGGATTCCTATCAGAACCAAGAGGATTTAGAGCTGGAGGCGCTGACATGGACTGAGAGACACCTGCAGACCTCAGCTAGTCGGTATCACGGTTGTATGTGTGTGAAAAGTTGTACTCCATGCTGCGCTACCCATTTTGAATAATAAAAAAACATGAACTTTATTATGACTTTCTACAGTATAGTGGTTGTATTCTGCGGGTTTTGTCATTCAGAGACAAAAATACATGCTTTTGTTTAGAAATTGCAAATTCATCGTTGCTTTCTAGTTATTTTGAACAAGTAAGTGTTACTTTTTTTTCGAAGGCTGAATAGCTACTTTTGGAACAAAACTGTTGATATCCATCTGTTACACTGAATGCTCCTTGTAATACACCAATTAGCAATGAGGCTGCAGCTAACTCACAAACATGTGCGATTTGTAGTATCATTACTTCGAGTACCACTACAACATCTCTGATTAAGACCATTAGACCTTCTGTTGCCTGATACCATCCAAGTTCCTGTTTATCTCTTTCCCCAAAACAGTAACTGCCTCCCAGACAGCCTGAAGTCCATCTACCGAATGCTTTCCAAAGGGGTTTCCAACCCTCTCTATTATCATAGCTTTACTAGCTGAAGTGATTGGCCAGCTGTCTGAGTGCTACAGCCCTCATTATACAGACAGCAGAACTCAGCTCTCATCAAGATTTCATGAAGGTGAATGCCACACATCAAAACCACCTCATTTAGGGTGCCCCATGACTCAGCAGAGTTGCATGGCATGAGCCTGTGCTGGTTCTCATCAAACTCTTTATTACTTCTGATTAACTCAATATGCCATATAAAAATCTCACCCTCCACCTCTGAGTTTGCTTATCAATGTCCCAACCCTTTTCACAGACACTGTCACTCGTCTCACGCCATGCATGTCTGTCTAGTTGATTATGTCTTCCTGTCTTGTGGAGTATAAGCTCTCTACCAGTATTTGTATAAGAGACTCTGAGTCCTGCAAGACTTGTGCAGAAGACTAGGGTATGTGGGTGACAGAAACAGTGTGCAATCATGAGGGGGAGTAAGATAGGGGGATTGAGCTAATGCCTAAATCCTGTCCTACTGAGCCTGTAGCAGGGCGTCCAAGAGATAAAGAGAAACAGAGGGAGAGAGGAGTAAGACACTGAGAGAGATGGAAAAGGGGGAAGGAAAAGGATCTTAGAAAAAGTGACAGAAAAGGGAAAATTAATGAAAAGATGCTTAGGAAGATGTAGAGCTTGAGGGAGAAGAGTGGGTGGGGGTTTATTAATAAGTGAAAAGACAAAAAAAACCCAAAAACAAACAAACAAAAAAAAATCATTTTTCCCCCCTCTCCTGCCCCTCCTTGTCCTCCACTTCCTGACTTATGAGGCACACTTTGGTTATCAGGGGAAGGGCATCACTCCCAGACATCTTTGGCATGGCTGCTTTTCAAGCCCAGAGAGCTATTGACATGGCGTGTTACTGTAATGCGTGAAGCAGTGGGAGACTCATTGTAAATCTGTGTCAACAAATGCTGGAGCAGCAGCAAGCTCAATCTCGCTCTCTCTGTGTCTGCCTCGCTTTGCCTCTCTCTTGCATTTACCAACCTATCTAATGAATCTTATCTGCACAGCACACTGGAGGCTTAAGCTTTTGGTGGGCTCACATCTCTCCCACACACACAGACACTCTCTCTCTCTCTCTCTCTCTTTCTTATTCGGCTCAATGTTTGATGTGGTTTACGCTCTTCAGTTCATTTTGAGGAACTGTCCTCAGAAAGATAAGATCATGACGACAGACCCAACCCAGCGGCTTCAGAAGGGCAACATCATGCCAATCCCAGCGTGCGTCACTGCGAGGGTCCGGAGTGAGCAGGAAGTAACAAAATGGCAGAGGATATGTTCCGTGACAGAATTACAGATCTAGAGTTGTGTGAGGCTTTAATGCTTAGAGGTGCCCTTATGCACTGATGCCATGCTCCCTATCTGGCTGCTGCCTTGATATTTGCTTTGAAGATTATGTCCTGCCCGACCGTCAGTGAGTTACAGCTTTGGTAATGATGTACAACATCACAGCTAGCACGCTATAGCAAGTTCACTTAGGGCTAGTTAAAATGATCTGAAATCTATATCACAATTAACTGTAACATTTACCTCCATAACAATAAATTAAACATATTCTTTTTACAGAACAATAAACAAAGTTATTAACAATGACTATGAGTAACATTTATTTCTATCTGTGGTACGGTACAGGATTGACATTAGCTAATGCTTGTGTAATCGATTCAAACATGCCCTGGTGAGTCACTGTGTGACTTTTTGTTCTTTCTTGGTTATTCACTAGTCATACTGTATGACATGGTTGTGTTTCCGTTTATGAAACAAACTGCTGATGCTTCCTCTAGAAAGCGGATTTATTTTGCTCAGGTTAAACTGGGCACACATGGTTATTAAAATTGTTTAAAACTGCTTGGTGGAACAAAGCTGACTTGACTTCTCCAATTTGAATTAAACCCACAGAAATGACACAAGCACAGTGATTAGTTGTTTGCACTTAGGATTAGATGTGATTCATTGTTGTACTTTCAGGTGCATTAAAAGGTTACGCTACATTGACAACTTACCTAACGGAACGAATTTACTGAACATACCAACATGACGAATTAAATCGTGAGACATGCATAATGTCGGTTTTGGTAAATTTTCCACTCATTGCACAGCCCTTCATGCACTCAACCACACTCATACTGGCTTATACATAGAGATACACACACAGACACACACACCCTTAGCTGCATGTTTCCTTTACCCTCTTTGTTGAGCCCAGAATGCTCCAGCTGCTGTCACAGCAACTCCAGGATTGTGACAGATTACGGCCTGCTGCCCTGACCAATAGGAGCCAAGGAGTGTTGCCTGCCCACTGACTCATAATTCTTGGCATACCTATGCCGAGTTGACGTTTCTTTAATGGTCCCTAGACCTCCAGTAGGCATCCTTGTCCTGAGCACTATGATTGCCTCTTAGCAATTCACCAGCTCTTGCACTTTTCTACCCCTCCACTCCCTTTGCCACCCCTCCAAGGAGGGGAGAGGAACAGCAGAAGAAGAAGTCGGAGGAAGGTGAAAGATAGGGACGCAGCCAAGCATGTTGGCTTAGGAGTGGATAGAGGTCTGGGGGTGCCGGAAAGTAAGGCAAGAAAAAAAAGTAGACAGAAATGGAGATAATAAAACAATATTCCCAAAACCAGCTGCATAATTTCAAAAATGGTAATGGATTGTCTCCCTTAACTCTTTGTCCCCCTTTCGCTGTACATACAGTCTACACACCCTCTTCCCCAAATCTGGCTGTATACTCTGATATTCCACTGGAGGATTTGTTCGGTCTCATTAACCAGCCACATCTGCCATAGCTACTGATCAGTATGACATACTGGTTATTAATGATAGGACCATTTGTTATCCTATAGGACTATTATCAAGTTGGTAAAATATGGACACTGCACAATTTCCTGAGCCACGTGTATATTTGTGTGTGTGTGTGTGTGTGTGTGTGTGTGTGTGTGTGTGTGTGTCTATCAAAGGGGGATTGTGAGAAGGAGCCAGAGCTCACAGGATCGACACAGGGCCAGCCTGCTCTGTCCATCTGCTCCCAGCTTCATTCCCAGCATATCAATACCCCATGTCTACACACACACGCATACACACACGCACGTACGCACGCACGCACACACAGCATTCTGTCACCAGCGACTTCTGCTGGTTCCATCACTCTCCCACCACTCCAGCTCTTGGCTGTGAGGCCTGCTTATGTTTCATCCTGACACTTAGAGAAATTCCCTGCTTGTCTATAAGTGCATGCGGCACCAAACAAAAGGGACAGGCCTGTCTTCTAGCCCCGTCTCTCATCCCCTCCTCCTGCTCTGAAGTCTGACGCTGCAACACAGTGAAATTGTTTGCTTAATAAACACAAAAACCCCTCTCACTTTGTCTGGTTCAACCTTGAACTCCACAGAACCTAAGGGCCAGAAAAGCAGCACACCGGCCTGACCTCTTGCCATTTCTCCCAATCTGCAGCAAACACACTCTGACGAAGTGAGAACAAGAAGCACTGGGGTGGAAAACACATTGGAAGTGTCTCTGCCAACTCCCACTCCTCACTGGCCCCCCAAGGCCTAGGGTGGCTTATTTCATTGGTGGGGTTTGGAGTGGGTGAGTGAATGTGGTTTGGAGCAGCATTTTGTATGTGCGTTTGTACGTTCTTGTCAAAATTTTGTCAAACATTTGAGCGCATAGAGAATAAAAGAAGTTGTGACATGTACTATGTATAAAAAAAGGACAGATCCCTATCCCCACCACTAACCTCATACTGTGAGCAGCGTTCTTGACAGCCCAGGCCCTCACCTGCCCCTCATGCCTCCCACCATCCAGGAACATTTGTATGCATGCATGTATTCATGAGCGGGTTTCAAATTTAAAGATGTTTTTTTACAGTCACTGATACACAGCTAATGCAAGCCAAGAAGAGAGAGACAGAGTGAGGGAGGAAGAAAGAGAGACACCGTGCACTCTGTATGAACTCGAGCTAAATCACACTCAGAAGCCTCCCACATTTCCGCCCCTTCCTTGTCTTAGCTTTTATTATTTATTAATTTATTCTTTTTAAGGATGTTCATCTGAGCACATTCGTCTAAAAAATTAAGACCTAAAAGGTTTAACATCATGCAATATAGGACCTTAAATCCTACCAAAATTACATTTGGGATTTGAGATGCATTCTCCGTTTCTTTTCCCCCTCCTCCTCACCCCTGCAGTTGTGAGGTGGATGTTGTGTTTGTCGTTCCATGAGGTAAGGATTGTTTTCCTCGATTCTTCTGCCTCTGAGGGCAGTCCTTGGTGCTCTAATGGCTTGTTCACACTCTCTGCTTTGCATTATTTCCTACCTGCAAATACCAAGGGGCCATGTCACAGAAAGCGCCCACCTAAAGCACTTAAAAATGTAACCTACATACACTCAAGCATGGACAGAAACACGCATACATAGACACTAAAGCAAGAACATAAAGTACACACACACCAACACTTGGACATGGGGGGCTCTTAGCTCAAGGGGAGGGGGTCACACAGGGGACGCTTTATTTGCTCTCAGACTACGCCACCCACAGAGCTCAGCCAATACGGTGTACAGCCCTTATTCCAAAGTAAGGAGGACAGAGAAATAAAGGGAAATAAGAGAGAAAGGGCCAAAGAAACTGATTTTGCCTCATAGTTCATCTTCATCTGGGTGCCCCATCCCAAACCCCAGTTCATGAAATAAGTCCTGCTGAAAATCAATGGCAGTCGGAGCCGTGTAAAGGTCAGCCATTCAGCAGCGATAGCCTTGGTGGACCAGTCAAGCCCAGGCTTGTACTGTGAAGCTCAGCTAAGTAGAATTAATGGGGGGATCGATTATTCTGCACACAACTTAAACTGAACTAAGCAGAGAATCATTTTAAGGCAGGAACTGTACCATGACATAGAATGAGTTGCATTTGCCACATAACCAACCCCAGAACTCACTTAGAAAGCACAAAGTAAAAGGTGGGAATAAAAAAAAAAAAAAAGGATTTTTATATAAAGGATCTCACACTCCATCTCTGTTCCCTTCTTTTTGAGATCACCCACTGTGCCCTGACCTCCAGATAATACCCTGAACCCACCTGGGACCCAACTAATAGATTTGATACATAGAAGCACTTTTCCTCTTTTCTCTTTCCTCCCCCATCACTCTTTCCCCCTTACCTCTTTTTTTTTTTTTTATTCCATGTCACCTCCGGCACCTCATTCTTCTTGTATTTTTCCCTTGTTTAAAACAAAATCAATATGGAACTGGAGGAGACAAATCAACGTACGGTGGCACTGCAGGGGGAGGCCCTGCAGGCTCCCACCTCTCTGGTCACATGCTTCTCTCTTGCTCGCTCCGTGGTATGGGGGAGGGGCAGAATAAGTGAAGGAAGGTAGGGGAGATGAGTGGAAGTAAAGATGTAAGGTTTGACTTATGGAACTGATGAAATGATAAGAGACCAAAGGGCTGGAGAGGGATGAAAGGGAGCTGGTGAGGGATGAAACAACACTCCAATGGGAGGGCATATGGAAGGAGAAATGAATGGATAGAGGAATGAGGGACAGAGAGGAGAGGATGGTGGTGGTTGGGGGTGCACATCATGGAAAATTCTGCTCCAGTCACTGGGGTGCTGAATGGGAGCCCTCATCTATAATGTATATCATGGATCCGTGAGAGATTTTCATACATATAAAATGGAGCACCAGGAAGTGTCTCGCTGCCACAGCACAGCCGAGAATCGCCCATGGGGGCAATTTATATATTCTGTTCTGTTTGTACTTTCATACTGTTAATTCACATATACCCCTGTGTTCCTTAGCGTTGCTTCATACTGTGTAAGTCAAAAAGGATTAAAGGCTCCATGACTATATGTAAACACATTTTATTCAAGATTATTCAAATACCTCCACAACGAGAGAAGATGGTTTTTGTGTATTTAACCTATTTCTACACTTAAAGAGAACGCGCTCTACTCTAGCAGCCTAAAAATAACAACCAACTCAATTTAGGAAAGTTACAGATTCAAAAGTTTATGAAACACAACAGACACCAAATGATATACTGTATGGTACTTACACATCCATCATAAGCCCTTGTCTCTCCCTCTGGTCTTGCATTTCTTCTTAAACAGCTTGGACAGCACACATAGGCATCATGTGAGGATTGGGTAAAAATGAAATAAATAAACATGACAAGTGGCCACTTAGCCACAGCCTCCCTCATTGAAACCTGATGAGGGCCCTGTCTCGGCAAACTTCAACAAACGCTAAGTGACATGCTTAAGTGGGTTCAGGTTGCGCATCCGGGGTAATTCAGTAAAAATACAAATGAGGCTGGCTGGGAAAACAGATCACTATGCCCTCATTCAAAATAGAAAGAGAGAGAGAGCCAGGGAGAGAGAGAGACAGACTTTCATTTCTTTTCTCTGTCCTTCAGAGGATTCTCTCAGTCTCACATCGACCGGTTGGTACACAAACACACATTCACTCTCTCTCACACTCACACACACACACACACACACACACACACACACACACACACACACACACACCTTGCCCAGCCATAAACAGCACTATATAGACCTAGTGATTTCCCTCATTGGGAATCGATAACAAATAACCTCACTTTTCACTGGCCATTATGGTTGGTGTCGACCATACCCAATTGTCTTTATCTGCACACCAGTGTCACGCTTGACCTTGAGCTCTCTTCTCTCCTATCTCTCTGCTCCCCAGGTAGATTTCAAGCAGAGGGTTCGGTCCTGGTTTTTGGAAAGGTTCAAATTGAGCCCTATGGGAGAGAGAAGCAGGGAACAGCTATCTCCCATGACAGATCAATGGTGGGTCTCACCACAGGGCAGGGGGCCAGCGACTCGCACAACCTGCTAATAGAATCCCAATGTCATTGCTGACACTACATCGCCGAGGCTGCTGGAGGTTAGCCTGAGGTAGGACAGTGGGACAGCCACAGTTTAAAATACCTTCAAGGTTTCAATGTTGTACATTCTTCTGTCATGTCTGTGTGTATGTGTGTGCCACTGTACATGTAAAAGAAAACAGTGAAGAGAAACTGTTCCATATGTTCCAAATTATAGTGTGTGGATGTGCAGGGTATTTGCCACAAATTCTGTATATGATGCTGCATAAAAAGCAAAGGGGTCTATACAACTTCCCTTAACTTCCTTACTCTCCCTGCAAACTCTTTGGTTCCTTGCAGTGTCTGTCTCTCTCTTAAACTGAATTCAGGCTCTTGCCTTCTCTCCTTTTGCATTTTTAAAAATCTCTACTTTACCCTCGCAGTTCAAAGATACAGTGGCAATTTTAGGCCTTCATTAACATCCCAGACATCCCACTGCAGTGCAGAGAAGTGAAACCCATGATTCATAGCACAAATCATTTCATATGTTCCACTTACAGGCAGGTTGCAGTGGCTGTTAAGCCACTATAAACACCTTTGTACACACACAGATGTATGAGTGAGCGATGAGTGCAGGGGAAATCTTGGTCACCAGAGGAAACTTGTCTCAGAGAGTCTTAAGAGCTCCTGATGAAGATGAAGAGAGGATTTAGACCTCTGCATATTTTACTCCCACTTTTACTCTCTCTGTGTTCTACTGTATGTGTCACACATACCCAGGATATATAGTATAGGACTTTAGAGCCTTTTTCTGCTGCTCTTCTTTTACTGGATTTTGTATTCAACACCCACACTTAAGTTTTATAGCTTGAGACACGAGTTTCAAAAACTTTGCACTAGGCCTGATGCTCAGTATTACATATGCTTTAATGGGTCCTGGCCCATAGTATAACAGGCATTTCTGACATGTACAATAGCCAACTCTGGGGCATGAAACATGAAAATGTACAAACTGTATCAACAGTTAACACTCAGTCCATTTTCTCTACCAACTTTAATTACCCGTTGACCCATCTAAGCCTACCCCCTTTCTCCTGTCAGTTGGAGTCATGACATTTGCCAGTTGCATAGCATGTCAGCCCCCGGGGGCAGCTTGGAGATCCCCAGCGAACAGCTACTGTACGTTAATTAATTACCATGAAATTAGAGTACCATCTTTTCGAATGGCTGCCTCCATTACACTCTGCCCTCCATTTTTCTATTACTTCACCCAAACCCATATGCCCCTTATAGGATCCCTGAACAACAGAAATGAATGAGTGCTCTGTCACTCCCATTCAGGATGAAGACAGATGGACAGTAAAGACATCTAAGCAGATTCCCACAGACCTAGCCATGTGGAAAAAAAGAAAAACATTCACCAGAGTGGTAAACGCCACAGGCAGAGCGATACTGGATTTTAGAGGCCGATACCAATACTGGAGAATAATAACATCCTGGATACTGAAGCCAAACCAATAAATAAGCTGGGCCAATATATCAGCCAATATTAGCTTATTGTTGATTTATCAGTATTGACATATGTGTCAGCAAATAAGTAACAAGACATTAAAGGTAGGGAAATGCTGAAGATATGTTTTAGATAGTTTAAAAACAATGTCACCATTACTTAGTTTTGTCCACCAGAAAGCATGAACAAGTTTGTTTTTTGACTATTGAATGCACCACTCAGTCAAAATTTATTTTAAAAAAAAACAACTTTGAGGGATCCTTGTCAATAATGTTTGTTAATGTTATCTGCAAAATCAATATCAGCTGATATACTGTAATATTATAACTTTAAAAACTCCTAAATATTGATTATGCTAAAGACCTCAAAAATCCATTCCACTGGCTACAAAATCAAATAAAATGACTGAATAAATATATCTGAAACAATTACGTGTAGGCATGTGCATATTTAGCTGTGTGGCTGTCAATATTATTGTAGTGCTAACAAACTCAAAGAAGATCCACTACAAAATAGCTTATTAATGGTCGCATTGTATATGTCTTCCAAGTAATACCAAAATTTCAAGAAACTTCATCATCATGTGGTTTGCCAAAGTAAAACTTGTATCTGTGATTACAACAGCGAGCACATGAGCTCCACCCTGGAGGTATCACATACAGAATAATATCCATCTCTGTAAGTGAATCCAGATGAATATGGATGATTGGTTAATTTCAGCGCTCAATGACATAAACAAAGTCAAATACAAACCAACATGTGCACACACAAATAGACAAATGCATTCACAAACCAACACCCTGACACTTGCTTCCAGGCCAGGCAAGCAGAGAGTAGTTGTGTGTGCTTCTGCCTGCATTAATTCTGTTAATGATCACAGAGGGTCAGCCTGCCTGTGATCCCTGTCCTACCATTAAACAAATAAAAACAACACTGATTACCAGGATGTTCACTGGATGCATCAATCTTGAGTAATTAGAGAGTGGTGTTTTGACTCTCTCCCCTTTTCTTCTCCTCTTTTCTTTCCCTCTTTCCCCTGCTTATACCAAAGTCAGGCAGCAGCAGCAGACTCCTTTTAATGAACTAATAAGGGTGCGTGCTTGACTAACCAAGAATGAGACAGGAAAGAGACAAATAAGCAGGAAGAGAGGCTGCTTTACCAGCTAAATAAAGCAGCTACAAGCGCTAGCTCTGCTGCCTTTCTCAACAAGGGTTCATCGCTCTCCTTTTTAAACTAAAAGAATGGAATACTGTATTTTGTGTGGAGATACCCAGTTTTATGAGTGTGTTGCCGCCTGGAAAAGCACACAGCTGTCAAATTAAGATCATGCAGGCATGTAGCATTAATCTCTCTTGTAAGACCTTGAGACCTAGAGTACCATGGTACTTAGGGTAGTACTTGCGTGTGCGTGTGTGTGTGTGTGTGTGTGTGTGTGTGTGTGTGTGTGTGTGTGTGTGAGTGAGAGAGAACATGTGAATGGTTGCATGTCCAAGGAAGGATTGGGATGAAGATGCTAGTAGGGCATATGGTCCAGGATTCAAATCCAGATGTTCACACAAAACAGTGGTGTGAGAATGTAGTATGATAGAAAAAAAATGATGAAAGAAGAGACGCAAAACATGGGAGGTTGAATGTAAGATTGACTGGTGTTTAAATAACAGCTAGAACAGAAAATAAATGAATTAAAGAAAAACAGAAAAAAATGACAGAAAATTGATGACGAGGTGAAAGATTAACATGAGTTTGGTAGAGGACGCTGTATACAACATATATTTGTGCCTGATTATGAAGTGGGTTGTTGCTTATACTGTGCTGCACTGTGCTCTGCTGAGCTCTTATTCCTGCATTGTAATGTGCAAAGTTTGCTATGCTACTTGTGTGCTATGCTAACCTGACTATGCTGTTTCTGTGCTGTGCAATGCCACGCTGTACTGTGATAAGCTGGCTATGTTGTTTCTTTTCTGTGCTTTCCTGGGTGGTGACAGCCCCAGCCACTGACGGGTCCTTTAAATTCACCACTGCCAATTAGAGTCACTCCAGACCTGGCGGTGGATGCGTGGAGAAGGAAGGGAAGTGAAAAAACTGCTTGGACGATGGTTGCAGGCCTGACAGGCCTGATGTGGAGATGGAAATGCGGTAATTTGGAGTAATTCGGCAACTCGCTGGCGCTTGCCTTGCCTGCCTGTCTGTCTGTCCGCTGAAATAAATGGGGTCAGCAGCGTGTGATCGGCAACTTTCATTTATATGTAAATGACCCCATCGTTGCTGCAGCAGCTGCTGTGGAAGCTGCTACTAAGTCTGTACACACACTGAAATGCTGGGCCAGAGAGAGAAAGTCGGCCAGCCTGACTGACTCCTGTCTCTGCTTCTGCTTTCTCCTTTTCCCTATCTCAATCTTTGTTGGTCTCTTTCTTTCTCTGCCTCTCTATATAGAGCACTGTCACAATAATCCACGCATATACTAAGAATACTTCTTAACTGTTCTTTTCTCAGTGTTAATATACTAATATTTTTAGCCCACAGTCCATTCCACAAAGCAGTGAGAGCACCCATTTCAATGCAACCCTTGTATATATTTGAATATCCAACAGTAATAGTGCAATTGACAACCGTCTTGTAAAATGGAGAAGAAAGTCAAATTCTTGTCAGTATAAAAGTACATGCCCAAAAAAATGTGATGATAAGCAGTGCTGAACTGGTTTGAAAAAAGTTTTTTTCTACTGTGTGGAGTGTAAGATTGCATGCTTAATCAGTTATGTCAAATATGCAAATGCATCATGGGAAACCAACTTTCGCTGAAATTGTAATGAAAAAAGAACAAAATGAACAGGAATTTTTTTTGCAAATTGTCTTCTTTGCTGTCAGCACAAGAATCATAGGGCTACAACTTAGAATTATTTTCAAAATCGATTAATGTGTAATAAAAATAATATTTCTTCAAAATAAGAAAATGATTTACTGGTAAACATCACAGTTTACCAGAGCTCAAGGTGACATCAAACAAAACCCAAAGATATTCCATTTACAAACAGAAATCTTCACAATTTAGATAATAGAACCTGTGAATGTTTGGCATTTTTATCCATTATCCAAAGTTGTTGGTCATTAATTGTTTGCAATTTAACTAACTGATGGATCAACTAATCACTTGGAAACTATTAGAGAGCCAAAATCTTCATAAAATATTTTACTAATTGTTTAATCTATCTTTTCTTCTAGGGAACTTGATTGTCATATTACATTATACATTATATTTATTATTATAAATGAATACTAACAAGTCTTCCTCTACCACTCACAGCTGGCATGCCTTTCCAGAGATATGCTGCAGTAGTGTAGATTAGTGTAGCAAAAAGCAACAGAGAAAACAGTGGGGTAGATCAGGACAGTGTATTGTAGGGCCTGGAGGTTTGTTCGCTTCATTACCTAGCTAGCCATTGTGCTGATGCAAAACCGGGGTCCTGTAAATTCCTGCCTGCTTGTGACACCATAGATAATTACACTTCCATAAATAATGGAGTGTGCCTTGCCCACTTCCTATAGAACTGTCCTAATGAGATTAATAAACAGGGGCCAGCTGAAAACACTTGGCAGGTAAATCTTATATTTTTTTGTTTTTAATTTAGATAAAAGGAATACTCCCCTAAAAATCACCCTAAAAAAATTAAGATTGTTATAAACTGTTACTAGTGGTATATTATCTACTCCTGAGGCAATTTCAATGCAATCTCCTCTACTACAAACTGGGTTATGTGAGAATTCGCCAAAGAGGACAAGCCATTTGCATCTGTTCCTAATGTTAAAAGGTTATCCAAGCAAACAAGTTTAGCATTAAGGCTAGATTTATGTTGAAGCAACTAAAGTATAAGGGTAAAGTTAGGCATCTACTGTAAATCAGTTTGATCAGGAAAAGTCTTTGATCATATACCTCTCAAGACATCACAAGTAGTTCTTGAAAATCAAGGGACCATTCTCCTCCATTTTATTGTGTGGTGGTCGATTTTTTTTTTTTTTTATTCTTAAAGATAATTGGCCAAATGTTGACAGTGTAACATCATGCTGAGATTTTCTTCAGTGCAGCTACAATGATGTTTAATGGGAGAAAAGTTTTCAGCTCTCAGAGACATCAATGGTTATTTTCACGTTTTGGTGTCAGTCCCTCAGAATAAAAGCACAAAGGATGCTTTCCCAGACTTACTCCTTTGCACTGAGAAATAATACAGAGAGAAATCTATTTCCAAAAGGGAGACATAGCAATTTATCCCCCAACAGTCATCTCTATAGACTCTGAGGCAATGCAGTATGTTCTGAATAGGGCTTTTACTTTTTTCCCCAAATGGTAATGACAGATATGGCTAGTACTATTGCTCTTTTTACCTACTTGTAAAAACAGAAGCTAAATTTACTTTAACAGTATCTCACCAACCACCCACAATGAACATCTACGTGAAAAAATTACACATTAGCTCTCTAATGTACAGTCCTGGACACATTAAAGTGAGTTTTTTATGTATATTGCTATATTGCTTTTATATTTTGCATTGCCTGTGAGTCATGTTTATTTGTCATAACTAATTCATGAAATAAATGCCTTTGATGACATTGATTTCATATATATACATATGAAGTATGGAAAACATACAGAAGACAGTCTTGCATCTCTGTTGTGAAATTGAAATACCTTTAAAAAATGTGTTTCTTCTGGTCCCTTCTTCGGTCCCTTTTAAGCAAGAGATCTTAACATGCGCCAATGGCTGAACCAAGATCTGTTCAAAGTGTGATGATAATCCCATAGAAGATGTTTCAAAGACAACTTTCAAAAACTTTATCTGTCCGTGTCAGATCTTAGGTTGTAATGCCTGTGTGTGTGTGCATTTGCATGTGTGTATGGAGTCATCAATGAGGACCAAAGACTCTTTAGGGTTACTACTGGTAGGATGTACCATTTTTCTCACAGTAGTGAGCCAGCACATAAAGTACCATTCTGCAGCTATTGAAAATACCTCCAAGAGTGTTATGGACAGACACATAAAAACACACACACACACACACACACACACACACACACACACACACACACACACACACACACACACACACACACACACACGGCACTACAATCCCATTCTTATAGTTTCTTCTCAGTTATATTCACTCTGCTCTCCAATTCCTTCCCAACTGCCAAGGCAATAAAATCACATCACATTGGAGCAGTGGCTAATAAATTTGATTTGTTTGGACGGAGACACACACCCACACACATCTAAAATGAGCAGTTTTGTGACCATTTTCATTTGAAAAAATATATACTGCCAGGGTCCGTGGTGCTTTTGTCAGTAGCTAAAACTTATAAACATGCATGTGGATATGTGTGCTGACATGCTAATAACTGAGTTGTCAGGTGGTACAGCAGTTGTTCTTGACTTGGACAATGGACCGGTTGACTGTACTTGAAGGGCATCCAAGAATTCCAGGAGTCAAGAACAGCTTAATTACATTAAAGTTTATTTCTAAGAAGAAGGGGGAGGCTACCTTTAAACTCAAACCACAGCTCCCCAGTATCCCATCCCTGTCTTAGGTAATATTGAGGGAGAAAATAGTTCTGAATGTCTGAATACTCAACCACAATGTCTGTCTGTGGAGGGGAAATAAAGAGAGGGCCTAATTAAAATTTCAGAGGTACCAGCTGGGTGTCTGATCCCCCCCACACACACCCCAGTGTCCTTGTGTCTGGATTGAGACACACTCACCTTGATTTCTTCATTTATTAACCTTGACAGAAAAAAAATCTGCATCCCCACTCACAGTGCTACAAAGCGTGGATAATGGGGCGAGTATGCAAACATACAGTACATGTACTCACTCTCTCATGTATCAACACAAAGCCTTGCACACACGCATACCAATGTACATATACATTTCCACTTATACACAAAAATGCTCTTGCATGCACACACAAGTACTGTACACACATTAATGCACCTGCATGCACACACGCACGCACGCATGCGCGCACAACCCCTCGCCCCCACACACACACACACACACACACACACACCCACACCCACACCCTGTAGCCCCAGACATGGCCGTTCTTTAATGAATAGCTTAATGGGCAAAGAAAGATACAACAAAGCTGTCTGGGAGGACTGTTTGTAGTGAAGTGATCAAATACACTCGGCAATGATATCCTTAGCATGAATAGTTATGATGATAAGCACAGATGAATATGAAATCAGGTTCATTTTCACTAAATTGAGGCATCATTTTGCCACTGGTGCAGCATCCGGGGACATGCAGATCAACTGGAAAACTCATTCTTCATCATTTATCCATTGTAAAATGCACAGCTGATTAAAGATTTCAGTGTCACTTAGGATTCTGATTTAGTTTTGTGCTTGATTGCTGTTTCAAAGCTATTCTGTCATTCTGTACAAGGAAACAGAGCTGATTGAGTGTGAGCGCAAGAAGTATACAGACAATATGTTAGTACAGTATATGTTCATGCATGTATTGGTGTCTGGATAGGTGTTTGTGGTGTGCCCCCAAGAGTTGCTAAACTGAGGGGCCGCAACTTTGTTTGGCCTGCCGGATGGTGGCCTTGCAGCCCCGTCTTCATGTGTTTCTTGACTGCCTAATGAAGACTTCAGGGCCAGGCATACAAATTCTAATAAACTGCCGTGCTGTGACTGAAAAGGAGCTGTAATACCACACACACATGCAAAAATATAGAAATACACACACTGTATACACACATTGCACACACATAATAAAAAATATATCCGTTAGCACACAGGCACAGCCAGGCAAACAAACAGGCACACACACTCATTGAATATTAGACAATGCATTAATTCTCATCAGCTTGGGAGCAAGAGTGGATGTGACGATGTGTCCTGCGAATGTTTACGGTTCTAGAGCTGCTTCTCTCTCACAAAAAAGCTCCTTTAATATAAACATTACAATCAATATCTGATATCCCAAGTTAAACGTTTAAGAAAAAACACACCCACCAATCGGCAAAACTTCAGCCAATCGTACACAAGAGAAAATAGATGAAATCTTCAGAAAGACAAAAGACGAAGGAGACAGAGCAAAGGAGTAAAAAGGTCAGTTAAGTGCGAGTTTGCATCTCCATGTTTGTTTTTCTGCAGTGTGTGTATGTGCGAGTACGTGTGTATGTTGTGTTGGGAGCGGTAGTTGTCACCACAGCGATGTATGACCTTTAAAGGGTGTTCAAATGTTAGGTGAAGTTGTCTTTCTTCTTCACTTAAAGGGGAATAGACATTTAATAGTCCCCAGAGGTCAAATAGGGTAACAAACACCAAATAAAGGCTGCCCGATGGCTAAAAAAGGAATAATCTCACTCTGTGTAGATGAATGAATGACTGCGTGTGAGTGCGTCTGTTCCTTTTTTACATGTTAAAGTGTTGGCCAACCATTCATAAAAAACTCAATAAACTCCACCTAGCTACTTCACTCCATCTTGGCACACCTTTTCTCTCCTCCTAAATTGTTACTCTTCCTCATTTTTACTCCTTATTACGATTCAAATTTTTTTTCTCTTGTTGAACCCAGAACGTCTTTACGGCTACTATACCTGTCCAGTCCATGTTCTACGGCAATTAAAAATACAGTCAGTGATTCTAATCCAGTACACTTTTTGTCAAATTCAGTGAATATCTCCTCATGGTCTGCTAGCTGTCCGTTCTGTGTGTGTGCTGAAACAAATCTGGTCTTCCTGCACAGCCCTGGCTCTGTAAATTGAAAAAAACAAACAAAGTGGCTCGGACCGAGCCACACAACACTATTTCTGCCAATCAGCAAGAGGGAGCGTTTGTGCTTGTGCAAAGGGCAGGGAAAGGAAGAAGAGAAGCGGGTAAATGGGTGAAAGGGGGCAGTGGGAACGAGAGATGGTAAATCCGGCACATGCTAACTAATAACGGTGGATAGCTCCGATTTAAGGATTAGCAGGAGAAGGAGAAGGAACAGTCTACCCTACGCCACCAGACTGTGCGGCGTTTTGAAGGGGATTGATCGGGACTGCAAAAGAGATCGGCAGCGACATTAAGGCGAGTGCACGGAAGGAACACCTACCGGCGGCTGTGTGACAGTAGTGTAAACACTACAACATAATCGCATCATGAAGAGGGAGAGATGACTGAGAAACAGTCAAAGAAGAACAAAAACTGAAAAAGAAGTGCTATGATCAGGAAAAGGCCACAACGTCTGTGAGGCTTTCCAACCAAGAGTTTAAAAGGCATGAAGACGGGTACGGAGGTTGCTTGATAGGTGGGTTATATTAGTTTTGCTATGTTATGAGACAATAGGTCAGCATTATTTTTTTCCATTTGCTAACGTTTGTGATAGCCAATCCCAACTGGTAAGTTAGCAGGCTGGTACCTGTGTCGCATTTGTGTGTCCGTTAACCTACATAACTTGCCCACGGACATTCAGTATACATCCTAGTTTGCCAAGACATGTTGGTGTGATGCTGGCTATGGAAGCAGGAGAGTAGTAAGTAGCGCTGTCCGCAACTGGTGTGCTGAACAAGGGAAACCGTCTCGTCCTCTCGCATGTTAGCTACGCAGCAGCAACTGCAGCACAGTTTGCTGTCTCGTAGTTGGCTCTATAACATGGTATTTGTCTGTACACATGCAAAGGGTTTTATTGCTAAAAAAGACCTATAAACACCAGTTTACCATGCACAGTGGGATATTTGGATTGATGCATAATTCGAAATGCTATGGCCGGTAACATTACCTTCCTTGTTAGCTAAGCTACAAACCTACAGTCCTTTATCTGTCACTGTAGTTTTATAAAAACAACCTAAACAACTAACTCTCACTAGTTTTTACTCCGTTCTGTTTTGGATGCTGTGTTTGTGTGAGTGTCGTTTGTTTGATTTGTTTTAAGGTTACTTTCGCTTCAGCCATGAGAAACAGTTCTCTTCACTTCCATGCCGTATAAGAGGCTCTGGATTCCTCCTTTGTGTTGTTACCTTGGCAATGCGCACCCATGAATTTGGGGAGTGGAGCTTCTGAAGGAGCACCGGAGGAGGGGTGTATTTGTTTTATTGTTGATTTCAAATATCAACAGTCTTTCTCCAGAATCGCTTACTCTTCCTTTAAGTGTAAGCCATGGAAAGGTGGTGAGATGGAGGGATAGAAAGGAGGAGTGATGGCCCAAGGCGGGCCATGCGCTCCACCACACCGACCCTGTTGCCATTGGTCACTGTAACAGATCTCTCTAGAGTCTCTAGAGTTTTAAATGATTCAAACATTTGCCCTATGCTGGTCCTGTGGTGGGCAAAGATGTTCCTTGTCTCCTCTCCTCCTCCGACTCCGCCTCTGCCTCCCTCCCTCCTTCTCTCCTCTTTATTGTTATTCGGTTTCTCTGCCACTTGTGGAACTAATTTTCTCATGCAAGCAGCACACTTGCTGAGCAATTTACTACTTTATGCTTTGTTCCACTGCTAAAGCCCCAGCTGTGTTGCTTGAAGCTGAGCATACAAATTTCAAAAAAAGCTTCTTATTGATCATCACTCGCGAAGACCTCTTTCCAGGATACCCAAAAAGTCTTAAATGTTCAATAAGTTCAATTTTTACTGTCCAAAAGAACAACATGTTCCTCCTGCAGTTGTTTTTACTGGATGTGTAGTCTAAAAACCATCCTTATGCATACATATACATAGTACAATGGCATTCCATGTGCACAAAAGCTTATTGAATGTTTGATACAATATAAATTTGGCCACAGAACTTAAGTGAATATCAACTACAGACTAACAGGAGACTGTAGTAAATTAAGCATAACCATAGCTTAAGAAACCTGAAACGATAATCACCCACATCTTGAACCGAAAAGCCTGGAACAGAGAGAGATGTATTTGGATATAATTGGCAGACTTCTCTCAGTTCTTGGCAGGCACGATATTGGACTAAAAATGAGGAGAAATGTACTGCGTTCACTTGACAGAGCTCCAGGGAGGTAAGTCTTTCGTTCCCCAGAACTAAGCACCGGAGGTGAGCAGATGAGGGGAGTCCAAGGGTGCAGTGGGCAAACGGCAAAGCAGCAGCGCAACAGAACTCCCAAGCTCTAATGACTGACAGACCAAGAGCAGATGAGCATTCAGTAAATACATTAATTACACAGACCAAGGTCAAGCACAGCTCAACTGAGCCAAGCTGAGTTGAGCTGAGCTGGGCTGAGCTTGGTTGAGCTGGGCCGAGTTGTCTCTCACTAAGCTAAGTTTGGCCTCTATGCAGGGCGAGTGGAGGATGCTCAGTCTCTGTGGAGCTTGCTTTGCAATCCCCAGGCCTCATTAGGGATGCAGAGAGGTTCTGACTCCCATCACCTGTGAGCTTTTTATATCTGGCATAATCTCTTAGTAGATATTTCCTACATCCAATAATGAGCAAGTTATTACTCCATACAACAGAGAGGGGGAGAGGAGAGGGGAGCAGGGGAAAAGAGGAGCAGGAAGGAGGGAGGGAAGGAAAGACATAAAGTGAGCTAACATAAAGAGAGCTGAAATACAGAGAGAGATGGAAAATCCACTTAGATTTAAAAGGCAGTAGCAATAAGGAGGCATCCCTATTCAGTTTGGTTGTTAACATCAGCAGTGTTTACAGCATTTTTGACCCTGGTAAAATCAAATAACTTGACAGCCCTGCCTATTCAAGCCTCGGAGGGAGTGGAGGGGAAAATGGGATCACAGGAGGGGGGCTGCATAAATAAACAGAGTATCAGACCTCTGCCTGCCATGGCAGAGACAGCACCTGAAGCACTGGAAGACGAGTCATCCTTCTCTCTCTTTCTCTTCTCTCTGCTGTCTGCATTGATTGATGTGAAGGAGGAGGATCAAAGGCTGCTGAATGGTAGTACTCAGGAAGATGGAGAGATAGAGAGGGGAGGGACTGAGAAGAATGGAGGCAAAAGAGGGATGGGGGGATGGAGGGGGTAACAGGGGAACAGATAGACAAGTTCAGGGCGCTCCCGTCTGTCAGTCAGCTCCACGAAATGACCCTCTAACTACAGGGCTAAGTCAGACATTAAGGCCTCCAGAGTCAAAGAGGATTCACTCATTCTCATTCTCCCTCTCTCTGTTCACCTCATTTCCTCCCTCTTTTCTCTCTCTCTCCTTTATCTTTTCTCCTCTATGTCCCATCCTGAAGAGGAGGAGCAGGGCCAAGCACCATTAATCTCCTATCTAATAACACTGGTAATGTTACACATTATTGGAAAGAGATGGGCAAAATGAACCAATAAGTTATCTGATATGGGTCCCCCTTCTCTACGCACGCTCCGATCCCAAGGACATTTAGGCAAAAGAAGAGACAGAGATGCAGTGACTGAGTAAGACAGAGAGAGAGGAGGGAGAGAGAAGGAAAATTAGTGATGGAAAAAGGGTGGGCAATGTAAAATATTTCCTGCTATCGACCTCTTGGCCAGGGACATGCATAGATTTCTGTATGTGGAAGATAAGTGTCTTTGATAAAGTAGGTTAGCATTGATTAATCCATGAAATCTTGGGGCCGTGGACTTGAAGTTAATGAGTAAGGTTTTCTATTTTCTCTGCAATCTCTCACGACATACGTTCTCTCAGCAGTGCCCGGGGACCCCACGGCCGCAGCACGGCAGCCCCCCTCATTTCAGACGTCTGTTATTTTGGGCTAAGATGGCCAATCAATGAAGTTAACATTTGTTACTGTGAAGGATTCACAATGCAATCATGGGATAAGGGTTGCAAGGGCCTGGTAGGGCCTGCTAGGCACATATAGAAGGGGTGGAAAGGTCATGGCTAATCTAAAGGGAACAGGAGTTATTTATCCATACACACCAGAATAAAAAGAAGATGAGAGACACAATCTATATATACAGCCCCTGGGGGGTTATGGAGCCATCGCACACACATACAGGCACACACACATGCACACACAAACAGAGCGTCCTATCTGCTGCAAAGTAATTTCCCTCCTATTTCAATTGGTAATAAACACTGTGCATCAAGTGACCTATCTCACAGCCCATAACTGAGTTTTGTAGCAGCATTCAACAGCTCACAAGGATGAGAAAATTTGAATACGCCATTAAACACTCACCCATGTAAGAGGTTAGAGGCTGGAGATAACCCTGTTTGAAAAGTCCATCTGCATCATTTGTGTTGCATGTTTTTCTGCCACATTTAATATGGTATGACATTCTTTTTGCATGCAGCTGTAGTGAAGGAAAGCAAAGCAAACAGCACGTTGGCTGTGCACATCAGTCACATTTAGAACAACCTTGAAACAAATAGCACTATGGACACATTCTCGGGCACAGAGCGCTGGGAGAAAGAAATCAAGGGAGACAGACAGGCGGGCATTGCAGGCAGGCAAACAGGCAGCTTTCTCTTTCTTTCCCTCCCTATCTCTCCTACTGACTGTACATCAACACCTCTGTTGCCCACACTCTTTCACATTCTGGTCTCTCCCTCCTCTCACTCACATTAATCCATCCCTCTCTCCACTGTAAATCATCCCTCGCTTTCTCAACCTCAGCAGCAGCTGTGCGGAGGAGGTAGAGTGGATGTCAAAATATTTGGCAGCCATCTCTAGTGCCGGTGTAGCATTTTAACCTCCGTGGTTATTACACATACATAGGTTTGTCTGACATCCCCCTAGGCATTAGCCTTGAAATCTCTCTCTGTCCCTCTCTTTATCCCACTCTCTCCCTCTCTCCATTCATCACATCATTATCCTTATGGCAAGAATACACGAACAACAAGCTCACCCCCACCCTCAACGCTCAGCACTCTGTGAATGGCTGAAGCTTTACACCAAACAAAGCATCCACCAGAGTAAAAACTGGAGTAAGGCAGAGGGCTCACCTTTGCAGCACCATTGCAACCTATAGAGTAAGGATGGACAAGCAGAAAACATACACTCAATCGTAGGTCTTGTGTAACCGCAAACACGCCCCCCACTGCACATACACACACATACATACACACTACATGGCTGTCTCTCACACACACACACACACACACACACACACACACACACACACACACACTTTCAGTAGCTAATTATCTAATTCCTTCCTTCAGCATTGACTTAGAGAGTGTAAATCATGAGTGTTGCAAGAACTGTCACCCCCAGGCTCTGCCTCCACCGTGCATACACACACACATATATACATACATGTATCAACTCCACCCTTAAGTCTTTGTTTCAGTGCTTTTTTTCTTCCAGAGGAGTTGTTGGTTATTCCAGGAAGAGAAGACAGCCCCACAGGGCTCTTGACAGCCCGTGTAAATCAAATGTCACAGAAAGATCTAATGGTGCTGCATGGACCTGATATACAGTGCTGTAGTGTGCTGACAGTCGCATATACTGTGTGTGCACATACACAAACTACACACTAACATACGCAGACACACACAAGTGCAAACAAGTGCACACAAGTGTAAGCAAGCACAACTGGCATGTATACACTAATGCAGTACATAACGCCCATCTAAAATGTGGCTGACAGTTGCCTTGCTCAGCAGTACAATGGCGGTATGTCCCCTTGACTGAAATGAATGTCTTTTTTTTTTTTTTTAATTACACACAAGCTTTGAACACCAACAAAATATACACAGGTATACACATACATACAATACAGTATGTGTGCGCTATCTACTTTTCCTGAATATGAAATATGTCCAGCCCGTAAAAGTAATTCCAAGAGCTCTACTGAGGTAATTAATTTGTATTTTCACTGCAGTTTCACCTGTTTCAAGGATCCTCTTGAGATAATTAGCAACAACATGCAAAAGGGAAGGTCAGTGCAATCAAGATTACCGTGTGATTCAAGAATATCCTGGACACAAGTTGATTTGCATTAAAACAGGTGCAATTATTTCACACCATTTTTACTTGTTTAAGGAAAAATAAGATGTAAGAATTAGCAAAAGACTAAAATGCGTCTTATTAAATAGTTGTCCCACATGTACATGTACACACACAAAGCATCTGCACGCACACATATGCATTTAAAAAAGAGAAGAAAAATTATTTTCTCCCATGTTTGTGTGTGTAGTTTTGTTATGGTAGATCAAGGAAAACACAGGGGCTACTGATGTTACTGTTGTGGTTAAGATGCACAAACATATCTCCTCTTCCTGCCCCATTAAAACCTGTTCTCCTCTCCTGTGCCCTATTATCGCCAATCCTCCTCTGTTCTTCTGTGTACCATCAAAGATATTTCCCTGCAGTGCGTAATAGACTAACTAACCATAAAAAAAAAAAAAAAACACTTGTTAGCATACTTCTTAGTATACTGTCACACTACCACAACACACTAACAACACAGTGCGAAAGCACAAAGGGATTCACTTCTATGGCAGATGCGCTAACACAACATTCGGCAGTATGTACTGAAGTGCCTATATATAGCCAGTATAAGGTCTGTATGAGGGCACAGGATTATGGTATTTGGCTAGAAAAGTTCAGGCTGAACTACTGAGTTATGTGGTTTAATGCAGTATTAACTTTGTTGACTGACTTTCAATGTAAATCAGGGTATGATAAATTTTACACGTGCCAAGATCGTATTAAGGTTTCACAGTATGACTAACGCTCCCACCAATCCCTGTTCCAGCTGTGTTGGTTCACACAGTACAGATGAAGAATATACAGAATATGAAGCTACATGATGGAAACATGATAGGATTCATTATCCACAATAAAGAGAAAAGGTTAGAGAAAAAGTAAACGACAACTATGACACTTGAGATGTTAAAGCTTTCGGGTTCAGAAGTGCATGGCTGTAGCTATCCAAGTTAAATTTATAATTTTCTCCATCTGCCTGATGCTTACTTATGCACATCATGCTTCAGCCTGACAACTGATTTGACAGAGGAACCAAGCACAGAACGTGATGACCTGTAGCCTGACCACCCCAAGCATAAATATTTATAGAAAAGCCAGGAGGCCAAGGAGAGTCATTTTAACCTTGCGCAGACCTGAATATAGCATCCAAGAGTCAGAAATCTTGTTTTCATCATCTTCGGATAATAGTTATTTCTGCTGGTGTAATTTGTAAATTATAAATTATAAGAAGAGCAATGAAAAGTCTTAATGACCACAGTTGAGGCTTAGGATACTAGTGAGGGGAGAGAGAGGCACACTAGGAGCAAGACAGCAAGTGTGTGGGGGTGTGAGATGAAATGGTCGGGGTGAGGGGGGTGAGTGGGGATGATAATTAAGTATGAGTATATGGAGTTGGTCTGAGAGAAAGTGCTGGATGCAGAAAGCAGCTTACTCAAACTGGTGGTGAATCATTACGCCATGCCTTATAAGCTCTGACTCACTGAGAGGAGGGGTGAAAAGCAGAGTGTAGGTGGAAAACGAGCAGAATGTATGTGCGCCTCTGTGTGTGTGTGTGTGTGTGTGTGTGTGTGTGTGTGTGTGTGTGTTTGCTGCAGTGGTGACAGTGAAGGTCAGTAGCGTGGGTGTGTCTCAGGCCTCCCAGCTGTGGCCCGGGGCTAAGGAGCCATCACTGTCATATCTCTGTCTCGCTGCTGTGTGCTGCTGGCCCTGCAGTGTGGCAGAACACAGACTCACACATACACACACACAACCCTGTGGCTCTGAGCACTTACACACATACACAAACACAACACATAAACTAACCCCAGGATACATAACCACATGCAGACTCGCGAATAAATACATAGAGTGAGATTTCATACGGGCATATATTGCACATGCTCATTCAGAGCAACTTTAGTTTAGCTACAGCATGAAAGCAGACACATACACACACACATCATCAAAAAACTCCCTTCATGTTCCTGAGATGGAGGGCATACAGCACGTCCCTTCTCTAATATGTGAACCTGACGACCTTGTCCATGCTCACTCAATCACTAGCGAAGAGAGCACAATTAATCCAACAGCGTGCTCTGTAGTCTCTTCTGTAACACCTCAGCCTTGTTCTCTGCTACATTCAGCAAATATGTACAAAAAATCTTGTATGAAAGCCTTGTGCTTCTATAACATGACCTGCTCAACATGATTCCTCAATCTTCAATTCTGTATTTCCACAAATGTTTTTCACTTCTTTAAAGAATTTAAAAGTAATACATCTTAGACCCTCTACTGACATGTAACGTCAAAGCAATAGATTAAATTCGATATTATAAATGAAAGACATTGACATTAACAATGTAACACAGTAAAGTATGACTTATTATGTAGCATATATAGCAGTAAGAGTTACAGGCACGCAGCCAGTTGAGGTTACTGCCTCTTTCATTAGCCCTTTCAGAGAAACAGAGCAGGGGGTTGGGCCTCTTCCACTTCCTTTCAAAAAAGAAATATATGTGACCCATGGCCATATTGTACCCCTGAAATGGGCTGATGCTATAGCACACACCTCAGTGTCCCTCTCCCCCAACCATCCTCACATTGGCCTCTTTATGGCCCAATGCATGGCACTTAAAAAGGAGAGCACATTGCACAATTACTGCCTAATTAACTGGCCGATGTTTTATGTGGTCCGCGAGACCACAGACAGACTGCAGATCATCTGCTAGGGTTTTAGAGGATGTGTGTCTATCTGAACCGCTCTTAGGTTAATTTACTGACCCCCAAAGCTAATGTGTGTGTGTTTGTCTACATGTGAGCTTGCTTAAATAAAAGAGAGCACATACAGTATGTATTTGGAAGGAGTAGGTTATTTGTCTGAGTCATGGTTTATACCACTCCCCAACCTCGTCCCCTTTCCTCCTTTCATCCCCACCTCCCTCCGCCATTAACAGCAGCAGGTTTGCATTGGGATTTGAGGTGTAATTAAATTCAATAAATAGGCGAAGGTGAAGAAATAAATCAAGCGGAAACTGATGAACAACAGGAGATTAAATGCCACTGAGCCGTGCAAACAAATATTTCAACAGAATTTTCAACAAGGGGCACTTAGGGGCCCCCCTACAATCCTCGAAAACTTTTTAACTCAAAGTCAGCTCTCTAAAGCCACCACTGCTATAATTACTTTTGACGCCAATGTCCTCATTGACTTCATAACATGGCACACAATAAGGAAATAAATAACTATTTGAAGGACATAGAGTTGACAGGCTATGTTCCCTGCCCTCTGTCACTCACACACCTCATCATCTTCCTGCATCATCCTTTATTCAGAGGCCAGCCAACTCTTTATTAATGACTACTGAAGTAGCAGTTAATGCTGCATAATACATGAACTACAGCTGTGCAAATCTGAATAAAGTCTGATTAGGTTCTAAAGAGGATAGGGGAAATACTGCAGGTGCATATTAATGCTACCATTTTATTGGAGGGGGGGGCTGCTCTTTGTACCAGACCAGCCTGATGGTGTCAACAAATCAGTTATCCAGCCGGTCTTAAAAGTCAGTCACCTAGCTAGTCAGTAACAAAGAGACTCAGAGGGTGGGACTACCCATGCTCCCGTTCAATTTTAAGCAGTGACAGTCTGGCTGGGCTCACACACTGATTTGCCTGCACTACTCTATACCACACCATACTGCCCTCCTGGGCATAACAAGCCTAAGTGCTCTAAGTCCCCAGGATGGAAATGAGGTCTTTTTTTAACAGGCATCGTTCAAGGCCACACCTGGTGCACTGAAAACACCCGGGTCCACTGTTCTATGAATTAATGAAGGATCCTAGCAGCAGGGAGGACAATCTCTGACTCCAACTACTCATTGACAGACCTCAGACCAAGTATGAGAAACCCCACAAATATGTCTAAGTCTATGTGGTTGTGTGTATTGCTTGCCTGCTCATTCTCTCTCCATGGTCTTCATTGAGACATGCTGTCCAAACCTAGATTAAAATGACAAGGACAAAACGCTTCCACTCAGGCCTTTTGAAATTATTAGCCATGTCCATTCTTCTCTCCAATCCACTCTCTCTCTCTCTCTCTCTGCACTTCTGCTCTTTCGCCACTCAATAAATCTTTAATACCTAAAAATACAGTCTCTAGTCTTCCCGCAATTTCTCTCTCACACACACTTTCTCAGGCCCCCTCTCCCACTTTCTCCCTCTCTTTTCTCCTCCACTCTTGTCCTCTTTTGAACAGCTGCCCTGGCTTTATTATGTTGTGCTCTCTCTCTGTCACTCTCGCTCTCTCTCTCTCTCCCTCACTCCCCCCTGTCTGGCCTTTCACTCTAATCCTCCACTGGCCTTTCACATGCACAATATTCCCCCCCGAGCCCCCATTCCTCTCAGGCTTTCACATATTAGTTAGTCTTTGTTTATTTATTTATTTGTTTAGATGAGGCTATTGTCTCTGAAACTTTAACCCCCCCCCAAAAAAAAAAAACTGACTGTTTCAGTTTTTTTCTCTTTTCAAGTAGAGACATTCTGTTACATATCTATTTGGCTCTTGTGTACTGCAATTATTCTTTGGTGCTAGTTTTTGGCAGTGAACATGGCAGCACAAACAGAGTGTTTTAGAATGCACTGTCTAATGGAAGCTCGCAGCATTTTGTGGTTTCCAATCATTCAGTGGTAAAAGAAATACATGATAGCAAATGGGTTGAGCAGTGACCCATTAAGCCAGCCACCAATACCTCAGTCTAAATGTTGTAATGAAGTCCAGGCTGACCCTATAATGCAAGGTCCATGCATGCTGTCATCCTGACGCTTTTATAGACCTGACCTGAGTTATGATCTTCTCTCTGATAGGCCAGTGGACAGAAAGATGGAGAGAGGGATGGGGAAGAAGAAGGGTGGGAGCGGGAACAAGAGAAAATAAAACTGCACTGGAGAGCACAAGAGAAAGCGATAGACTGCTACAAAGTCAGGCAATGACAGGCAGATAGAGGAAGGGGTTTCCAGTAAATCATTATAATGAAATGAGTCATTTACCTAAAGGACAGTGTAGATCCAAGGAACTGTTATTAAAGAGCTCTATCCTGGCCCGGTCCTACCCTTCAGCCTTGCCCCCTTGGCCCATTAGCCCTGGGGCTGGCCTTCCATCTCTCTCCCAATCTCTCTAACCTCTCTAGTTAGCAAGCCCAATCAGGAATCAATAGCCATGTCACAAGGAACCCATGCTGCTCTGACACCAGTGGATACGACAAAAAAGTCTATTACAGGCCAGTTATCTCCATTACTGCTGAGCAACTTGGTCTCAAAAACGCACTGAATGGAGGATGGCAGACTGGGGAAATCAGTGAGAATGGTGGTGGTGACAAGTTGGGAAACTCTAATGCAGAGCAACATGTCTGATTAACCTGCATCTCTCCTTTGGGATTTGGTCTGTTTGGATGACAGAAGACAGAACACAAAGACACACCTGCTCCATAACGGACAGACATGTTTATGTTCACGAACTCACCTTTTCTCCCTGTTCTGACCATGCATATATTGTCCCTTACCTTGGCCTAACAGAGGTGCCAAGTGGGAGGAGCCACTGTTTCCAGAAGTATTATTCCCCACTCTGAATTCCCATTTCAAATCTTTCTTCCAATGACATCCTTCATCTTACTCAACATAGAAACACACGAGTCTCCTGGATAATGTGTTGGTCTCCTAATTATTTCAGTTTTGTTTTTAAGAAATCAGGAGAGTTTCATGTCCATCCCATGCCATGAAACTGCTCTCACCTAATATTGTCAATAGAGGAAATCAATGGGACTTTTACTTCCACAAAAAGAGGCACCCATGATAGCCAACTTCGTAACTCTGTGTACACAAGTACTCATACCTAAACACCAAAATAGGTAATTTGTCAGTGCTTTTAAAAAACCAACAACAACCCAATATACAGTAAATGTGCTATAGTCATATGAGCCTTTTCTGATCTGTCGCCAATAAGGTTGAAGTATGTTACACTTACAAACAGAAGTACTTTGATAAGGATACAAAAAGATAAAAGATCATTTTAATTATATATTCTATGTATCAGTATTTTGGCATATCTTGCCTTTTTCAGAACAAAAGCAAGTAAACGTCCGATAGGCATATATAGTGTATATGGTAGGGGTTTAAAATCTTGCTTTGTGCAACTAATCATCCATCCAAAACTACTTCCATCCTTACCACTGAATTTAAGCATTTGTTTTGTGTGGAAAACAACAAATGCTGTCATTTTTACCAGAGACAAAAGCTAGAGTATCCATGACGACAAGAGGTCACTTGTTAGGAAAACATAAGCATGGGCCATTTTAAGCAGAAACAATATTGACAGTTTTCTGGTGAGGATAGTTTCAATGTACAGAGTGTATTAGTGTGCTGCAGGGTCCATGCAGAGGGAGACCTACGGGACAGAAACCATAAAGCAATGTGACACTGTTCAATGGGCTTCACCTTGGCCCAGTAACCTTGATCAGTCAGGGCATCTGTCAATGTTTAATTGCTGAAATGTAATGGGTGGGACATAGGTAGAGGTTGGTCAATTACAATAGGGGGATTTTTTCCTCAGTGGGTTTCCTCTGTGCAGCACTCTGCGCCCCTCCTGCTTCCCGCTTGCTTTATGACACTCATTTGCCTGATTAGCTAAACAAACGCTGACTGCTCCCTCACTCACCTCAACAAAAATACTACTGGACCTTCGCTCTCTGTTGACTGCCTGTGTCTACAGCATGTGTATGCAGACTACACACACACGCACGTACACTCAAATACATATTTCCACGTGCAGCGACTTGGAATGAACAATTCGCATGATGAAAATTGTCAGCTGTAAAAGTGCTCATAAATCATTACAGGGTCTGAATCAGCAAACAGTGGCATTAATCAGTGGCTTTAGCACAGATACGATACAATTAATGCAATCTATTCATCTTCATTTAATATGTGTGGTATGAGCATACTGTACAAGCTCCATGCTTTATAATGTATGATAGGTTCAGAATGAACTAAAGATTCTAGTAATATTTTTTTCCAGCGCTTTATGTATGCATGTATAAGGTATGCAAATGACCATTCAGACCCTCCCACCATCGAAGAATCACGACATAACGTTTATCTTAGTAAAATATAGCCTTTGATGCACAGAGCTTCGGTGGTAATGAAAGCAATAGGTTTCTGTGAGTGGAGATTGCTTTTCCAGAGCTTAATTTTACAGCTGGCTGTTGAATACACTCCTCTGGCAACTCTTCTTGAATGTTTCATCACAGAGCAGATCCCAGGGGTTGGTACAACCCTCTCATCACACATACACATCACTATGAGGAGCCTTCACATCATGCATGTGGAAGATATGAGAGTCAACTGGATGCCATTTCATCTGCTAGGGGAGCGATTTGATTGCATATTCAATGTGGGAGGATACAAACAAGATAGAATGTCAAGTCAGGCAGCTATAGTAGCTACAGTTGCCCTGGTGTGTCGAAATAGCTTTTGGAGGTGTCAAATTATCCCTTCTTATCTATGGTGGAAAGCTTAAATACAATTCTCATGTGGCCACACACACATGGTCACATTTGTGAAAAGCAATTTCTGTGATGTCTTTTAGGCTTTGGGTTCAGTACCTTGATTTTCCTGTCACCAGGTTTTTGTGGCCTTTTAGAATGGTTTTAGGCAGGTAGGAAACTACAGTAAGTGAAACATAATAACTCTGCTTATTTTCTTGACAAATAATCAGTCTTACAATCTTAATATAATTATGCCATCCACAAATATTAGCCATTGCCAAGAAGATGTCAGATGGCTTATTGAAGGATTGTGACTGATGCATCTCTGTACAAAAACAGTGATTTTCTTCAACTCAGTGGTTCAACAGGACTATACAGTACATCTGTCTCCAAGAACAGACTACAAGACAAGACAAGAATGAAAAAGTGCCAGTGGAGCCTAGTCTTTGAAGAATATCAGTACTCTGTCTCGATTGAAACCACCTACCTGGGGAAAGCCTGCATGTGTGTTACTGTGTGCATGTTTCTGTGTGTATCTACATGCATCGGAGCATGTGAATTAGTGTCTCTGTGCGAGTAATCGTAATGCTTGCTTTGCATGAATTCTTGCGTAAAAGCGGTAGCGTATCGTTGTGGACGCAATGTTTGTGTAGTGTCAGGTGGAGGAATTTACGTTAGTGAGCCAAGAGTACATGTACGCTGCTGCCTCTGAACTAGTCTTTAAAGGCACGACTGGTATAAAGACAAATCTTTACATTAAATTTTGATTATTAATAAAATACTGAATTGAAAAATGTGTGCTCTGGAATAAAATGTGCTTATTAGCTTGTCAGACATCAATATTTTTAGCATTGTGATAAGAAGGTCTACAGTTACATTATTTCACAGTATTCCATATTTACCAGATGCAATTTTCTCTTAAAACGGGAAGAAGTCAAAAGTCAGATGTTAGAGCGGCACGTGTGAATGATGGATTAAAATATCTGCTACACAGAACCTTGTGTGGACACTGTTGTCACGGCTAGAAATGAACCCATTGCTCACAGGCCAAAGGCTGCGATTCACAGCATAAACTCTGTCTGCACTGAAATTCTAATCTCAAACACATAGACACAAACAAACTAAAAACAAAATTGGTATGTACCCTCAATCTCTCCGACTTTCTGTGTGTATATGTATGTAAATGCATAAATGTTGAGGCCATATTAAAAGAGAAGGAAATTAATAAAGAAACAAAGAAATGAAAGAAATAGGTCTGATCCTTCAAACATAAGCACACAATAAGGGCTAAAGCATTCAGCTTTTAATTAACATTAGCCATATCAGCATAGAGTAATTTGAAATTGTCTTTAGGACTTCAGAGAGAAAGAGTGAGAGACAGAGACTTTAAACCATTAAGCTCAGCTGATAAACCAGTCATACTGGTGGAGTCACTATCTCTTGCTATAATTTGATCTGTTTCACTTTGTATATTGTGTCTTTTTTAGAAACACATGGTGCTTTCCTTCCTTCCTTCCTCCCCCTTATCTGTTTGATCCAGCCCCCTTTTCTTTCCACATTTCTCTTCCTTCAAGCTTCATCTTTTTTCGACATTCTTTTTTACCATGTTCTGTATTTCTTCTTGCTCTCAGCTTTTCTCTTGCTTTTATCTCCACTTCATACAGAATAACTGTGCAGCTTGGTGAGTATAATGAGGCTGTTCCTCTACAACTTCAAACCATCCCTTCACCCGTTTGCCAGGGTTCTAAAACAAACCCGGAACAAATATTTTGACTTTCAGACACAAGGGAAGAAGTGTGCAACGATTCCAAGCATTCTGATTCATCTTCTACTAAAACAAAAAAAAGTAATAGGGATAAAAAAAACCCTTTAAAATACTGTAGAGTAAATGAGAAAGAGAGGCCAATCAAATGCTGATGTGTTTTGTTTTTGTTTTTTTTAACTGTAGTGATCTCTTTGATCCTGATATTAGCTGTCCACTGTGAAATTAGTAAGCATGATACTGGAGCTTATTGAGAGTGAGTGTAATTAAAGCGCAGAACAGGCTCTATATGTTATAGTGTAAATGATTTAGCAGACCAGCAGTGTAGCACATTGTCATGGATCACAGTAATTTGGCCTGAGCCAGCTTATTGTGCAGATACACAGTCACTGTGGCACGTTTATAACGGTAATTGCTATGAATGAAACACCCATGGTACTGTATAGCATGCCACTCCACAATAAACTTAATTATTATGGTAATTACATAAGTATAAAACACTTTAGCATGAGGGCCTAGATTTATCATCACAATTGCTGTTAGTGCATTTACAGAGCTGGGAATTGGGACTCTAGCTATTCAAAGGCCGAATCATCGAGTTGATGGGAGTTTAGCAAAATTAGAAATCCATCTGGAGAAAAGGAAACTTTCTTACCGCTGGGCTCATAATCATTTCTCTTGTTCTGCTATTGATTTAGCTATGGATGCTCTGGTCGCTTTCTCAAAAGGACATCGAGGGAAGGGAGAAGTTAAGGCCTGATGAAAAGATAGAGGGATGGTGGGACAAGTGGTGGGGCGGAGGAGGAGGGTCGTTGATGAGTCTAGAGCTGCCCAGAGCTGCCCAGAGCATTAATGAGGAAGCAGTAAAAATGAGACACAATGCATTGTGTTGTACTTTAAGGTAGTACATCTTTAAAATGAATAGTCCCTGAAGGGCCAGGTGGTTAATGCCATTTATTAATAGACAGACAGGGCCAGCAGTTTGGGCTGTGGCCCTCTGAGAGCCCTTAGTTAGGATGGAAAGAGAGTGTGAGTGACTAAGAGATAAAAAGAAAGAGTTTAGGGTGGGGTGGCTGGGCTACAACTGACCAAATGAAGGACAGAGTGGTAGACAAGGATCGTGCTGAGCCTGCCTATTGATTGCACGGATGAGCTATAATGGATTTTAGGGTGTTCGTAACCGTCAATAAAGAATATTTTTATTAAAAAGTGATGGCATTCAAGCTGGGATCAACTCTCTAATGCCAGCTAATCACCAGAGGCACACTTCATCTTCTTTGGCTAAGGTCCATGGGTCAGAGGTCTGGGCTTATTTGGGAAAATCTTCATGACTCGATCATTAAAAGAACATTCAAACATCATTGGATGATATGGGCAAATGCTATGAAAAATGAACATGTCACCAGGTGATTTTGTCTTATCAGTTCTAGGGAGCCGAGAGAAAATGCAAGAAATATGTTCTAACATTTCCGTTTTAAATTGGTGCATGCGTGGATGAAACCATGCATTCATTCTTGTGTGTGTGTGTGTGTGTGTGTGTGTGTGTGTGTGTGTATACACGTTATTTTGTGCATATGAAAGAGACCATTGTATCTGTCCATCAGCACCAGAGCGAGGAGCGTAGAGCAGTGTTTGTCTGGTTCTGAGCCCACAGTGACCTGGCCTACTAATGAACCAACAGGCATTACCTCCCTGTTAGCCTGCTCAGCACCCCACCATTTGTCATAAACTGGGGGGAGCTGTCACAGGAGGGCTGAGGACTGAGGAAACGCACCACAGAATGGCAGGAGCAGTACAGCTGCCCGAGCCGAGCACTGAGCTATTTTCAACATGAGCCACAGCATTTTGAGCATCGTCCCCGGATGCCACATAGCGACAGCTCTTGCCAAATAGCTTTCATTACATGGTAAGTATAAGTTTTGATAAAGGATCCAAACAAAAGGAAGAGAAGTGGATTTACTGTGCTGCTCCACCTGGGCTCTGATAATATTGATGGTGTCTAGAGTAAAATATCCCTGCTGCCATCTGCACACATCTAAATCTCTGAGTGTAGACAGTGTCAGTGTGTAGCTAGCTACAGGCCATATTGCTATTGATTGGTGGAATGATAGAACAATTTCTTACCTGATGTTTGAGATGCACCAGAGGCAAAGGCATGGGGGAGAGAAAGAGAGAATTTGATTAGTGGTGGCCTTGTACTGTATACAGTGTATGCTCAATAGGGAAGTACTAAGGGGGCTGAGGGCACTTCATTATTACACTATTGCAATCAAAGTCTGCAAACCCCACCCTGAAAATCAATTCAACATTCCCTTTGTGGTTTTACCACATTAAGAGATACAAAAACTGCCATGAGTGCAATCTGACTCTCTTATTTAAAAGATCCTAAAGAGTAATTTACTGTTTCACCTACTCTAATTGAAGAGCAACACCAAGACATGAATCAAAACCCCAACAGACACTTATTTGTAGCTTGAATTTTGTATGTGTACACAACACTTTGCTTATTTACGTGTTGATGTGTGTGTCTTAGTTTTGCAGCTATGACTTTTTAACTGAATCACTTAATTACTTATTTATTGCAATTTTTTAAATAACATGTCACAATATATTCAATTATTAATATTGTGATCTAAGTTCTACGTGTGCCAATTTTACTCTTCTCCTCTTCCTCTACTTTCCTCACTTTATTATAAATAATATTTAAAAAAAATCTAAAAGGGATGAGGGCTGCCCACTCACTTTTACAGAATATTTTTATTGTATATTCATGTTCCTTTCCCAGTGATAAATACAAAGACATTTTAAGCCATAAAGCCAGCTGAATAGGAATTCTCATCCCCCTAAGCCACACTCCAATGCCCCTTACATCCCCCTGACACTCACTAAGGCTCTGAGTCAAAGTCTTGTTCTCATATCCACAGGAGCCTCCCACCACAAATGTGCTTTAAACACATAAATATTCATTGGCATCGCACATAAACCCTACCCATACGCCAGCAGAAGCAGCCATCTGCATTAACAGGACTCAAGCTGTGAGCTAGGCTCCATCCACCAACCTTTTTCATACGTATATACTGTACATCAGTAGGAGCCTGGACAAAGCCAAATCGCAGCACCCAATTCCAAAGCAACCTACACTTGGCAGGTGAAATGGCAAAAAGTACAGCTCAACTACTGACGGTACAGTAGCCCTGTGCCATATATAGCTGTTCCACCTGATCTTAAAAAGGAGTGTTTAGTGGGCGATTGTTACTTTTATGCTAGTTTTTGAAATGCCTCCACACAAAGCTGCAGTTTGATCACTATAGTGTTTGGTTTTGTTTGTGTATTTGCTGCTTGTTGGCAATATAAAATGACAGAGAACACTAATTATGTATAGTGTTAAATCTGTTTCTGTCAGTTCCTCTGTTCTGTTTCTCAACCTGCTTCCCCTCACACAGTGTAAACAGCAGCATATTAGCTCATTACCAAATAGAAGCAGAAGGCCACATAGCTCTTCTCATAATGCATCTTCGACTAAAACCACTGGATCCAGGGTTAAAGTCGAGGCCAATGTATGGATTTTCAGAAAGATGCTTTAGTAAACGTTAGTTAGGTAAGCAATTGACGGCCAGCGGGAAAAAATTCACCTTCACCAAAAAAGGCGTAAAAATGAGAAATTACGCAATTTTTCAAGTAACACCCAGCCACAGAGAAACCTAACCTCTGATCTGCCTAAACTCTTAAGGATGGATCATCCTCCTTTTTTCAGACCCTGTCACTCAGAGCTCTCTCAGCTGACAGATTCCCTTTACAGATAAAGCCTGGGGATCTCCAACTAGATACTCTGTCACTAGAAAGCTGTTTTTCCCACAGATTACATCAGGCTTGGTTTTAAACAGCCAGGCAAACCGACACACAAGATGATCACAGCTTTGCCTATAAGTACCCTGCTTTAAGATGGTATAAACCACTGCACGGTGAAGGGGTTAAATTTCACTGAGCCCTATGTTTCCATTTGGCTGCTCGGGAGGACCTCTGTGAGTAATTATTTAAAGGACTTGTATTACGGTCTACAACAGGAGCAAACAGAGAGAGGCAGGGAAAGACAGAAGAAAGGATGGATGGATGGATGGAGGGAGGGATAGAGGGAGGGGTCAGGTGCCTGCTGAGAGAGTGTAAAGCCTTTCAAGTTGGTCCTAAGCAGAAATAGGGTGGGGGTGGGTTATATGATGTGTGTTACCTCCATGTTGCCATGCTGTGAGGCTGCAATAGGCTACAGCCAACAGCTGGCTCCTGGGATCAGCCACAGGGATGAACTGACTCCCTCTGAAATCAGAAATGAACCAACTGCACAACTGCGCACGCATGCGCACACACACATATACTTCGGTGCTATTCAGGCTACTAATTCTGATGCAACAACCTGGAGCTAGAATGCTCCAATGATGATAAACAAACAACATTTTGAATGGGGAGGGAACGGATGGAGGGCTGGATGGAGAGAAGGAGAGAGGGAGGGAGAGAGCGTGGCAGTGCTGGGCAAATAAGACTCAGGGGCTTTTTTTTCTAACATGAGATAGTTTCGGTTCTTTTAAAGTGTATGTTTGAAGTTGGGGCTCAGCTGAACACAAGCTGTTTGAAAAAGACTGATGCAAGAGTGGAGCAGGAGATGAGAGAGAGGCCAGAAAGAGGGAGAGGGAAAGGGGGTTAGGGGATGACAGAAAAGCATCCATGAGAAAAACATGTGCAGACATAGTGCAAGAAATATATGGAAAGCGCATGAGGTTATATTGCAAGACAAGAAAACAGACAAGAGACAGACAGAAAGGAGGCCTCCAGTGGTACAAGGTGGATGTTGCAGCAGAGATTTAGCTGCAGCTGATATGAAATTAGATGAAAAATTAATAAAAACATTGAGGGCCAAATAGAAAAGTCTGAGGGATGTAATAACCCCTTGAGGCATTATACTAATTTCCAAAATATTTTTAAAAAGGCAAAAAGGGATAAGCTTGAAAAATAAGTTTATCACATTCCAATATCTTTAATTTCATTCAGTAGATTGTGCATTGATTCTGCTCTTTTTAAGGAGGACTCCCATGAGGGAAGGTCAAAGATGACAAAGTGTCTTTTTTCCTTTGTACCAGCCAAAGCCTTTCTACTGTCCAAGACAGACACACATGCATAGACATGGACACACACACACACACACACACACACACACACACACACACATATTTCTGCGACACTTTAATCAGAGCATGGCATGCTCTCAGACCAGACAAAGCCCAATCAGGGCGGTGATAATTTGGCCTCTCCTTCAATCAGCAGCATCGTAATTGCATCAGTCACAATCTCCATTTCATCTTTCATCTCTGTGTCAGGGTGGCAGACAGGAGACAGAAGGACACTCTGAGGCTCAGACCTATCATTAATACAGACAACCAGCAAATCCAGGGGAACGGACATGGAGAACAATACAACTTGTTGTCATTTCAATAAGGCTCACTCATGTTCTCCCTAGCATCAACATTCATGGTGAAAATTTTTATTTAATCTCTTTTCTATGTCCTTATAGTGGCTTTAAGTGAAAGATTGCATTAGTAGGTAAGTAAGAAAGTATTTGCTTCACAAGTGCATATAAAAAGTCGAGACCATAAATTACAACACAACAATTACAGGAAATGGCTGAACATACAGACTTACAAACAACGTGAAGTGATCAGAGTAACATAGGTAAATTTACAATTAGAGTTATACCACTATTTCTTAATCTGTGATATGTATAACCTAGCAGTGGGGTTGTTCTTAATACATCAGTGAAAAACAGAAAAGAAAAGAAATCGTGCTGTGATCTATCAAAATAAAAGCCTTTGATCTCAAATTTAAGTATGATGATCACAATAGAAATAAATCCAATTTAGTAATTTATTAGTACTCAATAATGGGAGAGTGGCAAGATGAAGGAAGAGAGCAAGACAGAGTGATTGAAAATGAGAAATGGGGAGTTAGGAGACAAAGAAAGAAAAATAAAGAGGAGAGAAAGGAAGGAAGGAAAATACATGACTTCTCATGACTTGTTATCTTTTGGCAAAAGATAACAAGATAACATATATACAGTATGCTGTGCATGTAGCATAATGCATAATGTGTGTCATGTAAGTGAAATTAGCCCATGAATGATTAATGGGACATTTGAAATTTTCACAGGCAACACTAGGTATTGAGAGAGAGAAATCTCTTATATATTAAAGATCAAGGGAGGCTGGCAGATGAAGATTCACACCTGGATCTATAGGTATTACCACACCTGATACACATTCATTTATACACAATTAGCTTGAAATGCAAATTATTAATTTAACAAAATGTTACAACAAGGAATTAAGACATTAAGCCACATACAAAAAGCCCAGATTTCAGATTAACTTCAATAGACCACATGAATGGGAGCCCCGGCTAGACCAAGATAGTCCCTCACCTTGCTTGAAGGAAATGAGCAGGTCTGTCAGTAGTGTGACAGAAATATAGGTGATCAGTGTCTGATGCACAAAGTAGAGCTGAAATACTTTATAATGTGTGAACCGATCTGTACTAGCTTTCATTCCCAACACACACACACACACACACACACACACACACACACACACACACACACACACACAAACACACACACACACAGTCAAAAACACAACTGCACACACGCAAGTACATCTGTCCCATCCTGTCAATACATAACCAAATACACGAAGAGCTTTTCTCTCACTCCAAACCAATGGATCCATGCTGGGCAGCGTGGATAAAAGCAGAAGACAGAAGGATCAATTTAGATGATCTATGAATGTTATTAGTAATGACATTTATGAATATTTTATGGAAGGTAGAGAATGTCATCATAAATTTTTATATAAGGAAATGAGGCAGGAATATAAAACAAACAGCATTAAACATTGAACGTGGGTCCCATGTCAAAAGGATTCTGTCCAGAATAATGGGTGAGTTAACAGGGAAAGGGGGGGGGGGTGAAAAGAGAGACGACAATCAGTCGTCCTGAACTTTTCTGCTTCTTTGTAGATGGAAAGGTCAAGTAAGTGTGCCTAACAACCATTAGAGAAGAGGCCAAGAAGCACCATTTCGCACTGGTATATGAGTGTGTGTGTGTCTGTGTGTATTCTGACGTTCCTCGAAAGTAGGAGCCATCATCATTTATTCATTTATTGAATCAATCTGTCCTCACCAGTAGTATTGTTCCTCTTAATGTACTGCATTCAAAATAAAGGCCAGCAAAATGGTTGACACTCAATCTGCCTTGTCCCTGTATTAACATGCATTTGCAGCACTTTCATGTACCAGGCAGAGCGAGAGAGGAGCCAGTCGGGACACTATGGCTCGAACAACTGGGATATAATAAACCGGGTGGAGACAAGAGACACCTGATCCACCACTTCAGACTACACCACACTAAAAAAGAGTAATTCTAATTGTAATTCTGCTGTCTTGTCTATGTGCACATGGCTTCAGTGAATGTTCTGCATGCACTGGCTGTATTAAGAAAGCCTGCTTTTTCCTAAAAAGCTAGTACTACTGGTGCTTGGGGCTTTCCAGATTTTTCTGTCTTCCCACTACCTTGTGCTCACATTTTTCAATTCCATATTTACGTAAGAGTTAGCAGACCAGTGTGTATCCTCCCGTGTATCCCTGTCATGTCAGATGGGGTCTATTAAAAGCACAGCTGATCCCTGGCACAGATGGCCGGGCAAAAGTAGAAATAAAGAGATATTGCTCATTTTCATTGGGATCGCACTCAAGCAGAGACAGTGAAATGCACTATAAATACAGGTAGGGGACCTGACATTTTTACTCCAGACCATAGTCAAAGTGCAGCAGCCAAGGTAGTACATACTGATGTCCTTGCCTCAGTTAGTGTATATCACTTTAAAGAGGCTATATTTTGCCATTTAGTGCTGACGTGAGCAGATTTCGTAGGGACAAGAGAGGCATGGAACATCTGGATAGCGTTTAGGCTGTTTATAAAGACAGGAAGTCCTCTCTGACCTGTTTTTCACACTTCATTTAATGCCATGGATTGATGTCAAGTGTGTGTGTGTGTGTGTGTGTGTGTGTGTGTGTGTGTGTGTGTGTGTGTGTGTGTGCATTCGTGTGCATGTGTATGCAGACTAAGCCCATGTATACACATTACCAAAAGGAGGAAAGGATGCCATGCCATAATTTACACATATGCCCCCAAACACGCACGCACACACATACACACACACACACACACCCACACCCACACCCACCCTACTATGCATGCTCAACAAAAGCTCTACATTTTAACTATACTTGACATCCCACAACTTAACATCTCTGGGCAGCCTAATTATTGTCCACACGCATGCAGCTCTGAAGGAGTGCGCAGCTTTGGAGTGTCTTTCCTTCTGCCAGTGACAGTTGGTTTGTCAGAGGCCAGGCAGAAGAATAGCATGCGGCCAGGGGGAGGGGATTAGCATTCACATGGCACCTGTTGCCAGCCAGTGTGCCCATGCAGGCTACAGATAATTACAGTGATTTTGTGGGGGAGAGGAGTGGAGGGGTAATTGTAGTCTTGGCAGAGCAAAGGGAGAGGAGAGAAAGGAGGACAGCACTTTCATTATCTCACGCCACAGCGCTGTTGACGAACCCACATGCTCGTGTGCATGTGCTCATTCATACACACACAGATAGGATGCTGGCTAAAGCTGAGGGCCACGTACACGCGAACACCGACAGACAAACACATACGCACCTATAAAAAAACCATAATTAAGCCTTGGTTGCCATAGCAACTCTTTGCTAGACGGATGATAGTGTTAGGCTAAAGCGGCACAAACATTTAGAATGGTAATCAGAGGACCTAATGGCACTGATGTCTGCGGGGCCTCTGTAAGTAGACCTGCCAGGACTCTCAGCTCTCCACCATAGATCTGCTTTAATAAAAAACAACCCTCAGCAATAAAACACTTGCCTCTGCTCACTCACTTAGCAGGCCTGTTGTGCCATCACTTCAGCCATTACAAATTATGTTATTTAGTAAACGTCTGCTGCGACACCCAAGGGATGGCAGCGGGGGTGGGAGTAGGGGTGGATGAAGGGAACATATAATATTACATAAAGTGTTAGCATGGTGTAAAGCTTCAATGATTGGTGTTAAGGTTTTCATTACACAAAATGAGTAATTGCTTGTCATTTGGAGCTGGCATATCCCACAATCATCCTCACTTCTGTGCCATCAATCAAGCGTTTAAGTGCTGATGACTCTCCTCACATTTAAAGCAGGGCAGCCGAGCCACAATGCACTGGGGAAACTCATTGTTTGCTTCGTTAGTCCTCAAAGCTCAGCTACTTTGCGTGTGTGTCTTCCTGTGTATGTCTGTCTTTGTCTATGTGTGTAGGTAAGTGCGATTATGTGTGTGGAGGAGAAATAAGATTGGGACGTGGTCTTGTGTTCCTTTGTAGCACTTCATTCCTCAGTCCATTATATGTCAGGCAGTGCAGGTGAAGTAGCTCACAGAGCATACCTAAGGGCAAAGACAATAACCCATAGACTCACAGTGTACCATTTATATTTCTGTGTATGTGTGGGCCTACACACGCGTGTGTGTGTGGTCTGTGAGTGAAAAACTTACTGGGACTACCTTTAAAATTTTATAAACTCCTCATTGACTGTAAAGTAAGACAGTTTACACACACACACACACACACACACACACACACACACACACACACACACACACACACACACACACACACACACACACACACACACACACACACACACACACACACACAAAAACAGCAACACTCATATACACATTTCATTTGGATTATGTTCTTGGAGTGGGGCCATACATTTGCCCCATCTGCACCCACACAGCTCAGTGATCAATGGCAGTTGTGGTGAGTTACCATTGCCCTGCTCATGACCAGCAGGACATGAGGGAAACAGCCACTCAACCCCCCCCCCCTCCCACACAGACACACACGCACGCACACACACACACACACACACACACACACACACACACACACACACACACACAGAAACACAGACCCGTCTCCCCAATCTAGAGGAGAGCGGCAGAGGGCAGAGTGGGACAGGAGATAAAAAGATGGAAGGCGGAGGAAGTGTGGGGGGGGGGGGGTAAACATGACGCCAATCAGCCAAATTATTTGCAAAGTAAAGTAAAACTCAAGTGGAACAACAGCTAACTCTCCAGTCAAGCCTTAGCCATCATCTCCCTCCTCCATTTCCCCTTTGCTCCTGATTCCCACCAATCTCAAGCTTGGTTTGACAGCAATAAAGTGTGCTGCTTAGGAAGGGAGAGCTAGTAATATACTTTTTTCATACAGAACATTTTGGACTGAGATATAGCCAAAAAGCAGAAGATGAATATAGTATATAAAACAATGACAAGAAATGAGTCACAAAACTAGAGAGAGACACAAAGATAGATGGACAACAAAGGACTTACACACTAACACATGAAATCCTCAAAACAGTACTAGTACTAGTTATAAGCATGCACATTTGATTTAGTACACTAGACTATCAACAATAAACAATCATCATTCACGTTCTGAAAAAGACCATACATTCTAGTTTAATCAGAAATGCAGCTACCTCTTTTGCAGTAACCAGCTCAGTGAGCATCTCTGTTTTGTTGTAAAGTGTGCAAGCTGCTCCTCTTTGTTTACCCACTATGCACTAGCACCATGTTGAGAGATGTCTGAAAAGTTATTCTCCTGCTGTAAGAATGGCGGATAGACGGGCAGACGGACGGAGAGCATGAAACTGAGCTACAGCCCAGTGCCTGGGCAAAGTAAACAGGTATTTATAGCTGGTACAGGGCCAAAGCTGAGGCAGAGAGAGATCAATAGTTTAATGGAATTAGCCTGGCTTTGAAACATGACTGTCAATCATATTTACTGAAGGCTGTTTATGTTTGCTGTAGAACCTGCCTCAATATTTAAAAGCAAAGCACAGAAACTTGTCCAAGCCGAAAATAGGAGGAACAAATCTTCACTGGTGCTTTAACATAACAGTGGTTGTCTGCAGTCATTTACCTCTGAATGAACAGCAATGAGATACAAAGCATTAAACCCACAGACACATCCAAGGCTGTTTCACTTGGATTTCATGTCATTTCATGTCTTATCTATTGCACCAACAAAGAGGTAGTCTGGACCCATAGTCTGGACCCATTCCCACAGAGGCCTTTACCCCAGGACGATCATCAAAAACATTGTCCTGTTTACTGTATAATAGTGAAGTATAACATCCTAAAGAACATGGACCTACCCATCCCCAGAATGATCACACACGTTAACCTATATCTACGTTCACTGACAAATGTCAGTTATCTATAAGAAGTCTTGATGAATGCCTTATTTTGTTGACCCTGCCAGACACAGCCATAAGTCTTAACATCTTCCTCTGGTTAGGGTGAAAGATGTTTTCAACTTAGTTGTATCGGTTTGAACAAAAGGTGGTAACCATTGACTAAGCTCTTGTACTCCACCTTGTTCCTAGTGTGGCAACAATGCCTGTAGTAAGCCTCTGCCTGTGAAACCAGCCTGCAACCAGAGAGTAAATCCCCCTTACCCCTGACTGAAGGCAACAGAGAGGTGACACACCAAGACACCCTTACTGTACACAGATATAAATACATCCCTCCACACACCCACATATACACACAAAAAGCCAAGCTCACCACAGGGATGGCGGGTGCGGCAAGCGATTAAGGGCATGGAACAGATGCCCACCTGCTCCCCCTGAACCTGGCTATGCCTCGGCTATGCCAGGGTGCCCAAGGTTGCCCCTGGGTGCCTTAATACACTGTTTCCATCTGTTGCCTGGAAAGTGAAGGGCAGAGTTGTCCAAGTGCATGGGCATACACCCCCCCAAACACACACTCACACTCACACACACACACACTCGGTCTCTCTCTCTTTCTCCCTCTCTAAGCCTGCCATCTCTGTTGCATCCACCTACCAATCCACTGTAAGAGGAACTGTACATTATGGGAATAACACAGTGTCTGACTCTTCCCTTCAAGGCATCACACCAACTAAGCAGAGTCTTCAGCTTTCAGCTGACAGACCGGTTCTGTACATTTAGCGTAATGATAGCATGAAGGCAGGGATGGAAGGGATGAAGAAAGCTGCCCAGCATGTCGTCTTTGATTTAGCTCAAGCTCACCCATTTAACAAAGAAAGGCCTGTATTTGCACACTGAACAAAACAGCAGCAAGATGAGAAAAGGGCTGCCCATGTGGAGAGCGCAGTGTGTTTACAGATAGGATAAAACACTGATAACTACATAAAGTGTGCTGAACTGCCTGTCCGTCAAATAACAGTGATTCTGGATTTTTTTTCCTCTCTTTCACTGCAGTTGTAAATGATTATTATCAGTACAAAGCCTGCCTTTATTGTAATTACCTTGTAAATAAACTTGCTTGTCATTACTTTTCAAACCAATTACAGGCTGCCTAATGGAAGCGCTTAATTAGCAGACACTCTGCCGAAAAAAAAAAGAAAGAGACAGGGGGGAAGAAAAGGAATGAATAGAAAAAAAAAAGAAAAATGCTCGTGGGGGAGGGACTGCATTCACTGTGTAATTATACAGTCATCTGATGTTTTTTTTTCGTCTCCTCTGCTGTTTTGCAACGGCGCCACAATAGAGGTTGGACCTCTCTCTCCCCTCTCTGTCTGTTAAGCGGGCAGTTGACAATGGAACGCTCGGCAGGTGGTGACCTGGACCCCCTAATAGTGCTGTGGCAGCCGTGGCCCTCACAGCTGGAGGACAGGAAACAGCAGAATACTGCATGTTGGGCAGCCCAACCGCCCCCTCGGCTACAGCAAACCACTTCCAAACTACAACCCCCTATATATCTCCAATACACCCTCCTCAACACCCCATCATCACCTCTATTCACAGCGATGCAATCCATGCAACTAAAGACATCCTCTTCCTGCATAATAATGTCATCAATGCCTTCTGAACACTAGTCCGGCTTTGTCGATTTTGGAACAGAATTACACTTTTTCCATTTTTTTGGGATTGGGATGGTACCTCCGATTCCTTGCTCTCCGAGAACCTTGGAAAAGCTGCCTGACATTAAACAAGACAAACAAAATAAAACTGATTTGTTCGCTGACACTGATATTGCCATGTTGGGGATAATGGCAGGCTTTTCTATTGACTGTCAGGGCAAGTCACCATTATTATAATAAGAGTCCATTTTCCTTGACAGAGAGCTTTGGGATAGGGGAATGCCCCTCCGTCATTAGCAGCAAATGTTCCAGCCCTAGTAACAGCCTCCTGAAAGGGTTGTGACTAAGTAGCTGAAGGAACAACTGTCTGGAATTTCCATAGTATTCCTTAAGCCATCTCTAATGAATAAGGCAGAAGGTAAGGGAACATAAATATAATCTATACGGAAGAAAATGGAATATGAGACTACATTCTATACTGTTGGTGGGCTAGGGAAGGGACGATTCAAAATAATGCATGCTGCTGTTAACTGTGACATGTATTCCCCCATTACAACTCAAACATACTCAGAGTAAGTGTGAAACGCATTAAGGAAGAAAGGAGAAAACAGCTGTAACTATCTCCAAGCTGACAGGAGTGCTGCCCTATTCCATGGAGGAAAAAAAAAAAGGTTTCTTCAGCGGTGTTGTTATCAGGCACAGTCCATCTGACTGGGGAGGGTTGGTGAGGAGAGGAGAAGGCTGGGGGGGAGAGAGGCGGCGAGGGTTATGATTACAGCCATGTTAAGGCCTGAGAGAGAGATCTGTACCCACAGAGATTAGACTCTCTTCATTCACAGAAAGGTAGAGATGGATGGATGGAGGGATGAGGAGTGGAGGAATGGCGATAGAGGTGGCAGCAATGTTACACTGTTGTTTGGGGTTTAATATAAGAATTCTGCCAGCATAATTGCGTTTCAGCCCTTATCCTCAGCTGCATCAGGCCTTGTTTGGCGACAGTTTCGGGTGCCTTATCTGCTGCCATTCTCTCCCTATCCAGACCCAATCAAATTTGCTCTGGTTAGCTAGGGACAGGCAGAGGAGGAAGGAATACAGCAACGATAAGGTGGGGATGGGGGTGGGGGGTGGGCAACTTGTATTTTTTTATGTGTGAGGGGACTTTTTTTCTAATTTGAAATGAACAGTTTGCTTGGCATGCTTATCTTGCTTTCATTAGTGGGCTGTCATACTGTGAAGGCAGCCACAGAGTAAGGCAGGAGTGCAAGCAGGCAGGGGAGAGGGAGAGACAACAGGCAGAAAGGCTGTTGGAGGAGTGTGGAGTCATGCAGGTAAGAAAGGAAGACCGTCAGGAAGAGGAGGAGAGGCAGACAGATAGCCTCGAGAGAAGAGATGGAGACAGAAACAAAGACAGGATATAGGCTATAGTCAGGCCTATGACACATTCATAGTATCTAAACAAGAGCTTCATAACAGCAACATGTCACGAATGACACAAATTGAATGATGCAGTAATCTAAAGAAGGCTGACTAAAGAATTTAATCTCAATTTGTGAATGTGCCAAGAAGTGTCACTCTCAAAGATAAATTCATATTTATTTCACTCAATTGCTGAGATCTGGGGCCTCAGAAACATCTCTACAGCAAAATCTAAATAACTTTATTTGGCAGTAAAACCAAAAAGTGAGTGGGTCAGAGATGACCTAGAAAGTTGATCTGTGAACTGTGATAGATGTTTACAAAAGACAGTTTGGGTAATAATTTTTACTGTTCAGATTTATCATCTCTACCAAATAAAATGTGTCCAACCTGGGAGTTTGCTTAAAATCAACATGATTATTTGACTACTTGTGTTTTGTGCCTGACATCTTTTTACGTCGCAGTGTTCTCTCAATAACTAACTTGGTGAGAACAATGTTACTATTACCAATAGCACCCAGGTTGTATGAAACTAGAATTTCCCTCTAAGTCTTACATTATAGCATCCATACTGTAGTAGTCTGTATTTAAGGCAGAAGATCACAATGTTGCATGCTGTTCATTAGCAGTCATGTTATGATACATCAGCCACCTACTGGGGGCCTAGAGCAGCACACACCCATGCACCCGCGCAATACATGTTCACACACATACACACAACTGTGCTATTGTGTAGGAGGTCTGCGAGATGCCTTTGCAGTTTCCATTTTAAAATGTATTCTTCTTTGGACCATAAAAAATTGTCTCCTCCATGCTCAAAATATTCCCTGCCATCTTCGTAGCATTAGTCACAGTCCCGTCTGAAAGAAAAGGATGAGGAAATCACATAGGGTGGCAATGTAAATGCCGCATGTACTGCATGACTGTGTATGTTTGTTACATCTCACAAAGAAGTGTATGAAATGTTTACGTGCATGCGTGTGCATCACTGTACTCACCATACAGAACAAAGCGATTCTGCTCTCATTGTTTGGTTAAATAATTCATTTGAAAGCGAAAGGAAAAAAAGAAGCCTTTTGAATAGGATGATTAAATAAACACACGTTGATAAATTCTAATAAGTTAGGGAGAAGCCCTCAGGGCATAGAGATGGGTTTGAATTTTAAGGTTAATTTGCAAAAAAAGAAATACAAAACAAAATTACACTGGCCTTGAAAAATCTCTGCAATCAGATGTGCAGTAACATAAGTGAACATGTTGAGTAGTCTTGGGTGAATCCCCATCATCATGATCTGAGCTTGGCTGATTGCAAATGAAAAGTTGGTGTGTGTACATCTTTAATTACAAAGAAAAAATTATATTAATTTCTGTCTGCTGCATCAGATTACCTTGCGAATGAATTTAACACAAAAAGAATTATATACAGGTATATGATGTCATACTATAGATAGTACAGACGAGAACGCTTAACAACATTGTCTTTAAATGCAAATGTTATATGCTGTAAAGTTCTCTTATTTACTCTTATTTTACCTTGAAGTGTGACGTGTGTTGATGCCATGGTGCTTTCTTGTAAGACTCTGCAGAGCCAAACATGTTGTGAACAGTAGTTGCAAACCTCAAACAACTTATTAATTTTATAGTTCTCCAAGTGAAATAGTGTGAAAGTTGATGCAAGAGCTGTTCTACAAATAAAGGGGAAAAAAATGTGCATGGCATGTTATCAACAGAGTGTCAGAGGGCATATGCGGCATAGATTACAGAATGAATTAAAATGCGCTGAAATGAGCATGAAGTACATTTTTGTTCCTAGCCTGCAGTTTGTCTATATTTGGGCATAAGAACATTTAATAATGCAATCACGGTACGCAGTTGCACTTCAAAGTATTTACTGAATCATCGCCCGGGGTTAGGATTTAAATTCTGAATAAATGTGTTTATGGATGAGGCAGGTAGTGGTGGATATAATCTGACAGATTGGAACAGAAGAGCAGAATGTATGCTCGAACCAGGTGAAGGTTAGCATAGCCCCACAAGGCATCAATCTCCATGACAGAACACGACAGACAGATGGAAAGCAAGTCAGCCCAGGATGGAGAGAGTAACTAGAGAGAGACTGATAGAGGGGGAAAAAGTAAGAACGAAGTGAGAGTGAAGGCGAATCTAAAAGGAGATGAGGGCTGGCTAGATCGATAGAGAAGTGTTGCCATGGCAACAGGTCATTCAGAGCCATCATTGTCATGTTTTTTTTCCCTTTTTTTTCCAGCACCGTCGTCACAAAAGAAATAACGTAAAAACAAAATATCACTGAGAGGTGTCATTTCAAAAACTGAAATGGATGATGCAACACAGACACAATGAATACACAGGCCTTGGAGCCCCAAGTAACATGACCGACCTTTATGTAAATGTGTCTGACTGTAGGACTAGAAGCTATTTTCTGGTAACAATGTGTCTTGGCTTAAAGTGGGATAGCTGTTGGTAAATGAAAAGGTGGATGGATAAGGGTGAACAATGTCCAATCAGACTAAAGAGACCTCGTCTGCAGGTTTAAGGGGAGATTTCTGTATGCAGTAATCACACCTCAGACATCGACACTTAAACTATACGTTAACACAAAACACTAATAATTCTCACTCCTCCACCACACAAATTCTTTACAGATTTAAAACCAATTCCATATTCAAAAAAAAAAAAAAATTAAAGATCCACACATAAAATCAATACATTTCTTTTATAAACCTTTGTTATGGGTGGAGGATTGAGACTCCCCACTGGTACCTATTGTAGTTATTAGCTGCTAGAATTCATTCTGAGGGTAGGTCGTGTACAGCTGATGCTCTAATCGCCCTGGATCTGTGCGATCCATTTTTCAGCTGGAGAGAAGCTGCCGCCTTTCCTGGGCCCAGATGGTGTCATTACTGTGGTTGGGCTGAGTGATTATACATTGCTCACACTGGGAGAAACAATGGTTGAGAGTTCTATAGGCATCTTTACTGACACGCACTCCCTCCCATCTCTTTCACACCCGTCTGCTCTCTTCTCTCACCCTCTCTTTATCATCTTGTTTTCTTTACTTCACAATGCCTCTATTTACGCACTTTTTGGTCCTCCCTCCCTGCCTCTTTCATGTTCTCTTACATGGATGGACATTTAATAAAAAGAAGTCTAAAATGTTATTTGGGTACACACACCCACACAACGCATCCACACACATGAATATGAACTTAGCCACACACGCGCACACTCCGGCCAATCTCAACTCAGTGGCAGGAGGAGATGGGGGCAGCTGACTGGAAGTCGACAGGGTGGCATGATCACAGCGCATCAGCCGGAGCTTTTGTTGCCAGGCAATCTTGTCAATCCTAGCCAGCAAGGAGAGAGCTTTGAGCGGAGTAATCTCTAAGACAAAGGTCAACAAGTTGAGAGAGTGACAGAGAGAGCCGTGACATACCTGTCACACCTCTGACAGAACAGGGGTCAAGATGGAGGGGGTGAGAGGATGGAGAAAAGAAGGGAAAGAGGGAGGGAGGATGCTGAAAGGAGGAAAGAAGAGTCAGGAGAGAAAGGCAGCAAAGGAAAACATTACCAAGGCTAGAATTCCCCCAAAAATATATGAAACAAAATAAAAGATAAAGGGAAGCAAAGGGAGCCAGTGGTTTGAAACACAGAGGAGTGGAGTGATGAGTGAGCTAGAGCTGCAGTCTGTGATCCGCTGGGAATTGGGGAATGGGGAATGGAGGGCAGAGGGAGGGGGTCAGATTTTGTTATTTTTCCCTTTCATGGTCTATTTGGTTTGCCAGACCATGCAGCTTAAATGCCCTCCTCCCTCCTCCCCTTACCATCAGCAGTGCAAATTCATGATTGAGGCCAAAACACACTCGAACTTCCATATACAGTAGATACAGTGTCATGCATGTAAACACACACAGATGCATGCATATTACGTGCGCATGTCATCCACTTCAGACGTGGACATTTAATGCTTCAGAGTATTACAAGAGACGTAAATTATTAATAAGACACTGGAGTTGCGCTTGTCATGTCCTGAGTGGTTTGGAACTTGCTTTCACACAAGGTTACACTTTTAACATAAAACACCCATACAGTGCACACACATACACATAAAATCATACCAGTGTAGACACATATTCCCAGTTTTCCTTCTAAGCCATTTAATCCCTCATCGACCCACTCGCTTTCTCTGACTTTCTGACTCTCTGTTGCACACACACTGTACTGTATTCTTTTCTAAAATGCATCACTGCCTTTCACTCATCTCTACATTCTCTTGAGCCTTGGCTCTTTTGCCAGCCACACAAGACCTCCCAGTCTGTCTTTTCAGACCTCTCCAACCCTTGACACACTCGCTCTAATGTTTTCTTCTATACATCTTTACGCCTCTCTCAGTATTTCTGTCTGTTTTTTTCATGTCTTGTCTGTCTCCCCCTGTCTGTCCCATTTCCCTCCCTCCGGTGACAGAGAGCCTTCCTCATCTCCAGCAGAAGCCAACAGTTTCATAGCAGCAGCATCTGCTTATATAACTCGGTTAGCTTGTGTATTTCAGATGCCATTTTGCTCCCGGTAACCCTCATGTCTCTCCTCAATTGTACTATGTCTCGTACCTCCCCGTCTCAGTTTTTCCCACTTGCCATTCACTCCACCTTCTTCTCCACCTGTGTTTCCTTTTCACACTTTCTCATTTTAATGTCTTTCTGTATTAAAACTGTCTCGTTCTCTTTCCCTCAACCACATCTCTTAGCCTCGCTCCCCCGCTCTCTGCCCCCACCCATTTGCTGTCTGCACTCATTTTAATTCTCTCTTGTTCATCTCCACTCCCGCTCTCTTCCTTGTCACACTCTCTCCTTTCTTTTCCCCTTCTTTCTTTTCTGTCTTTTTTCACCCCTCCCTCTCTCACATGCTCTCCTCCCTCACACCCCTTTCAGCATGTTGAGATGGGAATCGCACAATGCCAGTCAGGAGAAGGGGGTGGTGGAGTGCCGTTTCTACATAGTATTCACACTTCTACTGGTGAGGACGTGAGAGAGTGCGCTGCACTGTTCGCAAAGGGAAAATATATGGCAATATTTGACACAACTGAAGGTTATTCAGTGCCTCTGGTTCTCACAGATATATGTCCAGAATATTCATGAGTATAAATAAAATTGCATTTGAGCTATTGACAAACTAATTTGCATCCTTAAATCCAAAGTTTCACTCGCACACACTTCACATACACAAAGCAACCAAAGCCATAATTTGGTTCCACCCAGGATGCAGTATTGCTGAGAAGACCTCTGTCTCTACAAGCGAACATGGCAAAGTGCCTAGACTTCTCATAAGGATGTGAGGAGCGAGGAGCGGCGCAGGGGGACAAAGAGGAGAGAGAGAGAGGGGTAGAGAATTGGTAATGCACTCCCCCAGCATACAACGAGCCGCATGGAGGAGCCAGATAAGACAGCCTGGCCCCTGCTCTGACTGCTGGAGTAAAGCCTCTCCACCGACGCGAGCGATGACTGCAAGGCTTTGGCCGACTCTTCGCTCTATCCATCTATAGCACTGTGATGCCTCTATTACAATGGCTGCCCCAGAGCTACGTGGGCCCACACCAGCTGCACAGGATTATAATTAGAGGAACCATGAAGTGCCCTGGACACTGGCAATTGATCTGACTGACAGTCCAGTATTTCCACCAGGGAAATAAACCTTAGTTTGCTACAGAGGCGAAGTGGGAAGGGGGGTTGGGAGTGGGAGCATTGTGGGTGTTGGGTGTAAGAGGGTGGAAAGTGAAATAGTAGAGAACTGGAGGGGGCATTTGGGAAATTTTTCCCTGCTGCACTTTGTGTTTTCTACTGTCACTTTAGGTTTCTAACAGAAATGGAAGGTTGATTGTGTACACATGAGCACGGCTGTACAAAACAGCATGTGTCCATGTGTGTGTGTGTGTGTGTGTGGGTGTGTGTGTGTGTGTACCCGCTATGGTGCTTGTGCCACTATGAGGGAGACTAACTCCTACCCCCACTTTAAATTCAAGGAGCACCTTGTCTTGCCTTTAAACAGCAAAGTCTCGTATGTTGTAGCGAGTTACTACTGCTCTTAATAATGTCTAGCCTTGGCAACGGTCTTTCAGCAGATATGTGAGCAGGCGCAGCAGCATCTGAAGAGGGGAAATACACTTAGCAATGTCAAACCCATCTGCTTTATTATCTCTCAAAAAGCAATATGTTGTATGGTGACAGTTTTCTACGGTAAGACTGAATACTGTTTTGAGTAAATCCAGGTCAGCCTGACAAATCCATGGGTTTGTGTCAACATTTTGAGGTTGTTTTAATGTTTCCTTCTGGTGTTTCCTCTGAGACTTTGGGGATGCTTTCAGCTTGACAGCATCACTACAATTCCCACAAGTCAGCTGCTGGGTCACATGCCAAGAGAGAGAGAGACAGAGACAGCTGGAAACTGAAATCAGAAAGAGCAGCAACTCAGAACAAAAATGGAGGATGACGATAACTTATGACAGATTTTAAGGCTGTGAAATGGGGGTACACATTGGTCTTGCTTTTTATATACTGAGCATGCCTACATATTTCACACAATATAACTGCACCTGTACTAGCATACTGACACACAGACAAGTGTGATTTTCTGTTTCATAATGAAATAGTTCACACGGCCATCCACACATTTGGCATTTTTTTCATTATATCCCTTTTGCCTGCACTAAGCCAGATGGTGCTGTAGGAGGTACAGTTCAAAATGGAAGCCTCTTTTATTAGCATACGTACAGTATCAAACTGAATTTTTACATTGCAACCCAATAATTCATTTTCTGCGTTTTGTCTCTCACAACTACTTTTTACTTTTTTGTGCATAATATCATTTGGATTTTTTTTTTTTTTTTTTTTTTTTTTTTTTTAAATGGTATTTTTCCGTCAATTTTACAATCTCAATGTGACAAAACTTCTCTGTCTTTTTATTCATAGAAAAAAAAAAAACAAGAGCCTAAAAGTCTGTAAGACTACTTCTCAACTAGATGCATGTGATAAATAAAAAAGGAACATCATAATAAGAGATGAAATTTTTCAAGATAGAAAGAGGAATAGAGAGGTCTGTACATGAATCGAAAGGATGTGTATACTTTATCCTTCAGCAGAACCTCTTTCTAAAGTCTGTTGCACATACAAACTGATGCAATCCAATACTGAATAGCTGCAAATATTTGGATTGCAATTTCCAAAATTTTAAATACAAATCACGTACAGACAGTACTTGTATTCCGTTTGAAACTCTTTGTTTGATAATTTAGTTTGGGTATCATAAGAAAAATGTGCATTTACTTTTAGTGTCTGTATTTATAAAACTGTGCTGCTTTCAACCATCATCCCAGATTTAAGACTTCTTGACTGCAGCAGAAAACCATCTTTCTTCAATGATTTGTTAACTACCTCTCTCAAGGAGAGGCTATGGACAAGCACGCAGTTACTTTACAGGATATAATAAACATTATGATTTTTCTGCATCTCCTTTGTGGCTTTCTTTGTTTTGTGCTATACTGCTTCTTTTTTTAAATTCTTTTTTTATCTCTTCTTCTTTCCTAAATTGGCCATTGATCAAACTTAATTCCTCATCTCATACCTCTCTTACTCTTACCACATCGCCCTTCCCTCTTCCTACATTTCTTTCCCTATTTTTCTTTCTTTTTTTCCAAGCCTCTGCTACCCCTAACGCATCAAGGCTTTCAAAGCAGGCACCCTGTGAAAGCTTGATGTGTCTTCTGCCAGGGTGACAGTAATGCACTATTTCTTTTCATCTTCAAGCAATGCCACCATTATCAGCGTATAAGATGTATGGCAAGACAATATTAATGGTCTCTTTCTCCGGTGCGAAATGAAGGAGGGCTCAGCAAAACAAACAATCTGCTCTTTCTTCTCAAGGCAACTGAGCAGGTATATCAATGGAGAATAAAAAATGACCACGATGTGTGCTGTTTGTCTCTGCTGGGTCATGAGAGAGATGGCTTTCCACAGTCGGAGTGCAGCAAGCGAACCTCTGCTCAAAGCCTCAGCTTTACTTTGCAAACGCGGGATCCACTCCGATTGTGACTGTTCTGCATGGAGCCATGAATGAGCACTGACACTATGTAAGATTATAACGCTTACAGTAATGCTTAGCAAGTATCAAAACGCTCAAGTAAAGCAGTATCTGATGCTGACAATGCAGAATATTAATAAGATAAGTAATAAAACCAATTGAATCCTAAGATTTTGTGTTACTGTACATTGAATCATCATACAGTATCACCAGTGTCAGCATTATGCACCCCCCTCTCAGCCAGAATCCATATCCATTCAGAGTCCATCTTTAGTGGTATTAGAGTACAAAGAATCCCAATTTACTAAAGGTAGTGACATTTTTTGACCACAAAGCTTGTGCACGTAGCAACTGGCTGTATAGAGCTCGGGGTCTATTTGTCAGGAACAGGGTATGACTATAAAAAGGACAGAGCTGTCTTTCTGCATTAAAACAAAATGTACTAGAATAGGGGGCTTTCCACGTGAATGAGTGGGCACAAAGTGATTTAATTTCACATTCAATGTGGTGGACTGTGTAAAAAAACAGTTCAGGGGCAAATGAGAAGAGAAAAATTAAGGCATGGAGCCCTTTTGGCTAATTATAAAGCATAAGCTTAATTGGAAACCGAAATGGTTATTTCATATCCATAATCCAGTGAATGCATTTTTGTCTATTTTTTCTATCTGCTCTACTTATGCAGATCTAAGTTTTAATGAGCATCTCCTAAAAATTATGCACAGAGACCAGGCCAGTCTGATGGAGAATAGGTTAGGAAAGGAACATTAATAAATTACCCTTCCTGTCTGTATTCATTCTTGTCAGGATCTACTTTGTCCAAGCTGATTCTATGCCTTAATTCCAGTTTAGAATAAGGTGTAAACAGGAACGGGGGGGGCAGATTAAATCCTGTTTTATTCATTAGATATAGATGTTTTAATATAATCAGTTTATTGGAAAGCCAATGCTGTATTCAGCTGCTTATAACGCTCTCACACACTGGTAATGAATGGAGGGGCTATCTGCTGCTGAAGAGATATATTACAGCGGGAGATACCTCCCAAGCAAGTTATTAAAAACACTAAACCATTAGCTGGTGGAGATGGGGCTCATTCCTCCTTCACTCTCCTGATCCTGATTCCTCACTTCTCTCTTCTCCCGAGAGCCTAAAATTAGACCGAACTTCCCTCTCTCTCTCACACACACACACACACACACACACACACACACACACACACACACACACACACACACACACACACACACACACACACACACACACACACACACACCTATTTATAGCACATTACCATAACAGTGACCTATTTGTTTGGTTTCTTAACCATCTGGGCAACACATTTTATACAGTCTATTTTATACACATTACGTGCTGAACATTTGATATTAAATTAGACACTGTATTATGAGGGCCACTTCAGTTAGAGGAATTTGACTTTATATCCACTGGTTTTAAAAATGATTTAGATTGCTATACTGCTGAGTGCTGCCTTGGCCTTTATTGGAGAGCAGATCCTTTGTCCACTGCCCATTGATACAGAATCCAGATACTTGATAGCTGTACTTTATTTAACCAGGACTAATATAAGCCCTGTCTGGTCTTAGACAGAGTGTTTGTAGGCTAGGTTCTGGCTCCAGGGAAGCCTGCGGCACTCTAGCACCCACAGTCCCGAGAGGAATGCCACCACTGCTGAGTGAGGAGAAAAATGGCTTTGAGACACAGAGATGGAAATATGTAGACAAGAGGTAAGAAGAGAGAAAGACACGGAGGGAGGAAGAAAAGGCAAGAAGGAGTTAGAGAGAAAAACAAGCGAGACAGAGACGGAGGATAACAAACAGTAGATAGGAATGTGCATTCAGACATTCAGACAGACCCTTAAAATATGTTTGTCCTAAACGTAACAGCTTAAGGACAGACGTATACAATAGCACATCTACTGTGATTTAGAGTACTCAAAACGGTGGTATAATTATAGTCATCATAGCACACATTAATTAACCTAACAAAATAAAACAAAAAAAAATTACAAAGGGGACCAAAAATGTTTAATCTAAAGTGTTTAATCCGTCAACAGTTTAGGGGGAGCTAAAAAATACTGTTATAGGCCTGTTATAGGGTTCAGGTAATTCAAAGGAGTTCAGCAGCATGACAAAAGACATAAATCAAAGGTTTGCATTTTGGTTTATACAAAGGCTGAGCTAAAATTACAGGTCAGAAAAGCAATTACTCTTTTCTGAGGCTGTAAAATCGAATAAGAAATGAGTTTTAGACAAAAGATGGAAAGCAGTCTTCTAGATGGGTGTCATAACACGCTGTAGTTTTGCCCTGAGGTGGTAAGAATCGTTTTGCCTTGCAAAAAATATTTTCTTTTCATGTGCACTTTCACTGCAAATGTTCGATGGCTCAAAACACACACATCTCATTCAGATCACATGTACTGAATTGTGGAGGACAACTCCACTGCTACCATGCAATGTGCCTCTATTTTACTAGTACTAAACACCAGATGGGGATCAGATGGAGAAAAAGAGCTAAGTTCATATAATTCACACGGAAGACAAACAAACAAGTTCACATCTAGAGAGAATGGTGCCTATGCTACTGGCCATTTCAGCACCATGGACAGCACTGCAGGCAGCAGACTTCAGTACTTTCTCGTTGCAACGGATCCTCCAATGTAATGTTACACTCTGGTAAGTAGGCTTCACTGTTTATGTCATAATATAAGCTACTAAAAATAGCTTTATAGACATAAAAACAGCACCGACCACAAAATATTGCATCAGATGTCACATATTTTGATTTCATTAACAGCTTAAACCTATAGCTTCATGACAACAAAATCGCAAATCCACCATCGGTCTGCACACCCTGTTATTATCCTGCTGGAAAACAACACATAGGCAAACAAACAAACAAGCAAACAAATTAAAATAGCAGGCTACAAAAGCATATAGCCCTGATTTTGGAAGCCAACACTCCCGTTAAAACCTCCATCTGTTGAAACGAATTCCCGAGGTGCTCCTAGAAACTGTGAACGCCCACACACAGAAAAGTCTGCCAGGAGAACAAAGACAAACATTTCAGAACCCCCATGCACCTCTCGCACCACAGCACATGGAGAAGAAAAAAGCTTTTCCCCCTGCTAAATATATGGGCATGACGTGGGAGCGTGTGGGCTGGTGAAAGCTCAAGATGCAATGCTTTACTTCAACACTGATCTGCAATATTAAGACAGCCATATCTCTTATCATTTCTCCTTACTCTGAACAGCACTCACATTCCCACAACACATAGCCCGGTTTTTTAGGATACATTTATCTCACAATATTTTGAGAGGAACAATGAGAAATATGCTGCCACGGCTGATATGATTAATGTTCTAATAGCTTTGTTAAAGTACATTACAATTCAGATTTAAGTAAATTGAAGCCTATGATTCTATGTACTTACTGTAAATCTCTTGATACTCAGTGTTCCCCTGCTGTCAGTGTTCCTCTCCGTAAATATCCACATCTCCAAAAAAAAGATTTCTATACAATAATAACCACAACCCCCAGTCCATTCATATTTATAGTCAACATCAAAGGGAAGAGGCAATGCATCGGAGCCCATTTTGGCTCAAGGGGAAAAGCCATTTCCACAGTTTCTCAACGGGAGAGTGAAGCTGCCTTCATCCTGTAACCCATGGCAATCCTAAATAACCCAAACACTGTGATCAACAGTCAAACAAAGACGTTCCATTTGAGGCACTGATGTCAATTTGATTTACTCTGACCTAATGCTTCTCAATCAGAGGGCTGAAGGGCCTTAAGGTTTAACTCCAGGCTCAGAGACAACAAAGGACACACAAAGCCCCAGAGACAGGTGCCCCACAGGGTTGAATTTGCCTTTGTGACAGCTCTAGACAAACACTTGTACACCGAGTATTTTTGCATAAGCACACATATACATGAGGATGCAAAAACCCAACATCATAAGGGTTTGTTTACTTTACTACAATGCCTCAGGTTCAACCATTACTATATGCAACTTCAGCATCAATGTCAAACCAAAGTCAAAAGATTTTTTTTCCCCAACAGCGATATACTGTATATCCAGATATGGCCAATGTATGCTAGGAGATAAAAACTGATCGATCAATTTAATGGCCTGTGTCCCACTGTTATGCATTACATCTGATAAAACTCTTCCCAAATGTAGAACAAAAACTTCAATAAGTAATTTTGTGAGTTTTAATCCCATTTTGTTAGTAATTATTAATTTGGACAACAGAATTATGCAAATTATATAAAATTGTGACAATATTACTAAAATACAATTCCAATGAATGTCAATAAATATACTACGGAATGATCAACCTTCCCCCTAATTAATAGACATACTCATGAATCCTTGTCTAACCCACAGCAAGTAATGCAACTTCAATGTAAAAGCACAAAAACTCATAGTGACAGAATGAATGCAAATCCAAACAGATTCTTTTCAGTTAAATCAAAATGGCATTTAATAACCAAAAATGTGATCAGTTCACAAATAGGATTTAATTTGTTGTCTTAAATTAAATCAAATGAAATCTTTTGGAAGATCCCCTGAATGATCTTTGGCTCCCATATGTCGAACCAGGACATCACCACAACATGTACACATACACAAAACCTCCTATTTACCTCTGTCCACCCATCATTGAGGGTGCTAGCGTCATAATAACCCCACACTTAAAAAGCACAAGGACATCCATTTTTTTTCCATTCTGTTCACAATAATTCACAAGGTGACACTAAGAGATCCCGTCCACCTCTCTCTGAGAAAGAATCAAACCAAACACTGACAGTTAGTGTGTCAAACACACAAGTAGTACATCATTTGTTACACAACAGTTTTAGCTCAAAATGGTGACTGGTGAATAATTTCTGCCTACTGTATAAAAATGCATAATTTGAAATCACCAGAGGGGTGATATTTAAATGTTTCTGTTGTTTTAAATCTCAGGAACAGTTGTTGCCTTTGGTGATGATTATTGTGTACATCATTTACAATGGGCTTTTGTGACTGTAGCCACAATACAAGATCTTATTTTTTATTCAAAGAGTAATCATTTTTTAAAAATTAAGAAGAAATACATTCAGGGTTCTTACATCTGTGACTACTAAACTGTTTTGACAACACACCGAAAACATTCAAACTGTAAACATATTTGTATTTAAATGTTTGACTTGGTGTTTTTGAATGCTCTTGTTTCTGAGTCAGTCTGGGAAACATCCTGTCTCTTCCTGTCTTCCAGGCAGTAAGAGAGGATGCAGCACCCAGGGCTTTGTTGTTCTCCCTAATGTGAGTTAATCTGGACACTGTCACATCAAACACAGGGACATCTTAGGTGTTATGTAGATAGTGTTAATAGAAACTTAGCCCGGCTCTGTCCCTGTGGGCCCCTCTCTTGCCTTTTCATTTGGATGGAGGCAGAGAGATAGGCCATCTTGAAAGCTCTCTGTGTCTTCTCTGTATCGACCACGCTCCTCTGCAGCCCTAGAGGCTTCCTATTAGAAAGGATTTGTCTTACAAGCTCTGTGTGTTGCCACTCTGAAAAAAGAAATAAAATATAAATTGAAGAGAAAAAATATGTTACCATGTGTGTTGTTCTGCAATTGTCCATTTGCTTTCAAATGCTTTTTAGCTCTACCTTTGTATCAGCTATCTAATTTCCTAATTTCAAAATAACACCTTGCTGCTCTGCCAGCATACACCGCACCTAGAGAGACATATCTGACAATGCAAGATATCAATGCGTCTGACCGACAGACCCACATCCTGCTATCAAACACACACTACTGCCATAGCTCCATTCACACATTAACCCAGGCAATATTTCATTGTTCTCCTTTATTGCAACAGGGAATAGATCTTTCTGCCTATTTGGTTTGCACCAAAAAATAAGCCCGGATTTACAGCTCAGTGATCCTGTGTTTTGATAGGGTGGGGCTGAGGTGGGCCGACATTTTTTGATATTTGTAATTTCTTATTTTCTCTTTAGCTGCGCTCCATGCTGATCCTTAGATAACCTGCCATCTCTTCTGCCTTTATTACTGTATGTCCTATTTCTGTAAGCTATAGCCAGACCACTATCAGGCATCTTCAATAAAGGGTGCTGGGTTGCAAAAGATAGCAGTGTTGACAGAGAAAGAAAGTGTGAGAGAGAAAGAGTGAAAGAGAGACTGGAAGGGAGAGAAAGAGAAAGAAAAGGCTTTTATTTTCTCTTCTGTGCCACAGCCTGAAATATACTCAGGCAGTGTAACTATAGCTGGCAAGCATATACCCACAGGGCTCTCACTATATACAGACACTATAATAAATCTGGCATTATCAGATCATGGTCATACAGCAGACACAGCCTAAGTGCTTTTAGATGTGTCAGAGGACATGACAGACTTTCACTGCCCCACCGATAACATCCCATTTATCCAGTGTAAAGTTAGTTAACAGTCCCCTATAGAGCTTTAAATGTTCACAATTATGGTTTTCTTTATGTACAGCATTTTTTATCTAAACAGACTGTGTATCCTTAAGGCCTTACAAACACACTTAATGCATTTCCTACTTTATGGGACATTTGCAAAGACTTTTATTTTTTTGTGAAACATTCACTGTTAGCGTCTTCTCCTCTTTAATTGGCACACTAATAAGATTACTTACTGACCCAAACTTTAAGCGCCCTCCATGGCCAGCAGAAATATGTATCATGTAGCCCCCATATCTCAGAGCAAGGATGTGCAACCATGCACAGGTGATTCTCAAACATGTTATACAAATACCAAAGAGATTTCTCATCAAACATTTGCTTTAGAGTGCCATCAGTGGTCAAAAGCTCCAGAAAGTACCTTTAAGCCCACCAACTGGCGGGGCAAGAGAGGTTTAGGGAGGAGATATTAGAACCGTAGAGATGGAAGAGTAAATGAAGAAGTGGGCTGGACACCACGCTCAACCTTTTCCCAGTCTTGAACGACGGGTACTGGAGAGTAGTCTTTCAGGAATATATTAATAACACTGCAGTCAAAGCACACCCATGGGTACAAGCTGAGCCCATCAAATTAATCTGAGATAAAATTGCAAGTCATCATCATCATATTTTAATATGTTTTAGAGACAGAATAAAAGATCAAAGAATAGAAGGAACTACTCTGATGACAAAGATGTGCGGTAGAAAGAGATGAGAGGCAGAATAAAAGAGAAAGAAAGTGAAAAGGAGGGAGAGAGTTTGCATAGCAGACATATTTTGATGCGCATAGAAGTGGCCTCGTAAAGCCAGGTAGGCAGACAAATGCATAGAAACTGGCATGTGGGAAAATAAGCAGGAAAGCAACCACACTCTGTATACTGCTACAGTGTCATACAGATTGATAGATTCATAAATAATGAATTGAGAAAAACAGGTAAAATAAACTCTGTAAATAAATGTGCTGGCTCGTCCTCTGCCCCAGCGCCTAATGGATTGTGCCTATGCACATCTTTAGTCTATATTTATGTGTGTGTGTGTGTCTCTGTGTGCGTACACTCATTTAAGCAGTGTGGTAGCCCACGCTGCCATGGCAATCATTTGCCTGAGCCCCATTAACGATGTTTTGTGATGATGATGAGAGACAGCTTTAGCATACCTCATAGAAACACTTACAAACACATGTGCATCCCTATGCCTTTCTGTCAGAGAGCATACACCATACTCTCATCTCTCTCATATGTGTCATCGTCTATAACTATTAAAATATACAGCCAGATTTACAGAGACACTTCATATAGTGAATGTCATAAAATAACAGCACAGAGGAGAAAGGCATTTTTTCATAAAAGGAGCTTGAAATTACATGACAACAAGGCAAGTTCAAGATCATTCCCATTTAAACATTCCGGGTGAAAAATCACCACAGATATGGTATTGCCATTTATATTCAGACTGAGCTTCATCACCTGCAACAGCTGTGCACAATCAAACAATCAAACTGTAGAGGTGTGTAAACACTTATTTCCCATTAGGTAATTTGAGCAAGCCTGACACTCCCTTATTAAAGCAAACTAAATTAGAAAATGAAGTACCCGTTTCCTCATATTCAAATATGTTTCTGTAAATTCCTTACTTTTCTGGCACGAAAAGCTACTGTTTTCTCATTATTTGTAATTATCAGTGGGTAGATCAATCTGCTGTGGACTAAGGTACGATCCATCTGTCCTGCACAGCAAATGTAGAGGAAACAGACACAAGTTTAAAACTGCACATTTTTGTCTGAATCCAAATTCGATCAACATTTTATCACAGACTAGTCTTCAGCAGCCGGTGCAGCTGTAAGTGTAACAAAATTATCTAAACAACCAGTCAATAAAATATGTTTCGTTAAAGTAGGAGTGTTAACATTGGAAAGTGCATATTTTCCATTTATGATAGATATACATATTTTAGCACACTTATACAGCCCCTTCTCAATATGGATTCGTGAAAAACAGTAAAATTGTCACTCTCACTACTTACAGGCATTCGGGGGGAAATATAGGCAATGCTTTTGCAGCAGTGTTTACACTATATGTCAGGTTAGCAAACAGCAAAAAAAGCACCAAAAAAAACCTTGGAAGCTGTTACATTTCTGCAGAATACCTCTTACTATTATAGCTGCAAACTGGACATGATCTGGAAATGATCTACACACGGATTCACTGACAACAGGCATCAATGGAAAATGCACACGACAGAGGACAGCATACTATATATTACATTATTATATTACATTACTTATATAGCGTATATTGTTACTGTGTGCTAAGACATCTACTGTTTATCATTATACGCACAAGCAGTATAATTAAGCATACCAGCAACAAAATGGCAAATTTAATATACCCATTATACTATGGTATATTGTAGTACAAGACAGTTGCCCGAGTTACCATAGTTACTTTTTTGTTTAAATACACTGTCATAGATTTAGTACACAAGGTAAAAAAGCAGAGGCACAGGAGTAAGTGCTTTGGGTCTGTGTATTATTGAGAGAATTGCTAGAAGAGGTTTTTTGGGCCCTGTCAATATCATATATTAATATATTGACAAAACAGAGCAAACAATGGACTCTGGTTCCATATGAAAAACATGAATTATCCTGGGGATGTGCAGGGATCAAAGCTGAATGATTGGTTTGGTTCTCAAGTATTTTGTTCATTTTGATTCACCTGCCTGCTTTTATCTTTCTGTCTTTTTTCTTTTAACAAGTCCATATATTCCAATATGAAAATCTGAGAGACAGTGTGTATTCAGCGAGTGAGCACCACACTGTCAACCTAATGATTGCCTTTGGGACGCCTTTGGACTTCACCATGGGATTCAACAAAAGAAGGACCACAGCTGTGCTGCTTTTCCCCTGATTCATACAGTACAGGTTAAAACCGACAGTCCTGATCAGGCAGTGAGACCCTCCATCAGTACCACCCACTTTCTATTTCCCTCTATCTCACTCCCTCTATCTCATTTCTTAATCTTCACAACTCAGTGATTCAAATATCTTTCCTCCTACATCTCATTCCGTTTCAGTCTCCCTGTCTTCTTTTAGACCCATCCCTACTCCTTTTCCTGTCTCTCTCTCTCTCTCTATCTAATTCACATATCTTCATCTTTTTCTCCCTCTTTTCCATTTTCTCTTTTCTCCACCTCCAAGCTGACTTCACAGAACCACCTCCTGTCTGAGAACTTGCAGAAAGCACATCAAAGGACACACACTGGCGAACCCTGCCGAGCGGCATGACTCTAAATTGCCTCCTCCAAAACGTGCCACGCGTATGTATGTGTGCCATAGCTGTGCAGGGAGCCATTGAGGCCTGACAAGAGTGAACGACCACAAAGTCTCTTTTAGTTGCACACTAAGTCTCTTTCACTCGTTCATACATGGACATATACACGCAGAAATGTAAAGCTCTGAACAGTGTTAAAAAACTCTGTTGCAAACAACAACACGACCTATTGATGTGTCTCCCTACAAGCCCTTCACAGGTATATGTTTTGGGGTTGTGGTGGGAGTAGGGGAATTTAGTGTTTCACCTAACTGTGAGCTTGCTGCCTTGAAGACATCCAGTATACAGTTTTACTTTGCATTATTAAAAGCTGCCTCTTATTAAACCCGGGACTGAAAGAGTTGAGAGGCCAAAGACTATAGCTGTTGGCAATAACTATATAATTTATATGCCAAGCTATTCTGCAGCCATCCATCTTATTGTAATTTTCTATATGAAAGGCTTTATGGCTGCCATGATAGACAGAACTGAACCACTTACACGAGTTTGATGAAAACAGGAAAACAAAAAAAAACTGCTCCAAAAACACTAGCAGAATCCCAACACAAAGAGATGTTGAATGTGCCAACACGTTTGATCTTGCCAGTGCTTGTTCAGCTACATCCAGTGTCTGCAGGGCAGATGACAGAAGATTTCACCGCTAGCGATCACCCTGACGCTGGCTCTCTGAGCGAGCTCTACTGTCAGCCCTCTTCTGCAATGCAAATACCCACTTCCACATGAGCAGGCCCATCACTAGCACTCCCCATACACTTGTATTCCGTGTCATTACCCCCAGGGTCCCTCACACACACTGTTCCTCTCCTCTACCCTATGCCTCATGCTGCTGCCCTTATCTGGTTAGGAAGGGGGCTGGGGCTTAAAACAAATCAGTTTGGCTGGCTGATACGTTGGTAGCCATGATGGAGGGTGGCCACGGGCTATTTCCACTCATGCCTCCTGTCAGTCACACTCCTCTCCTTGCCCTCCAGCCATGTGTACTGTATTTCATTAGTCCTGATTTTTGCTGACAAATGCTGGCTGTCATGCTGTGCAGCCCCTTTACCCTCTCTGTGGACACTACACCAAAGCATGGCTAGATCTGCCTTACAAATGAGCTCCCTCTGGTTCCACCACACAAGTGTGCCATTTCTGTCGAACACAGATATACAGCACATGCTGTGTGTGTATAGGCAGTGTACACACACACACACACACACACACACACACACACACACACACACACACACACACACACACACACACACAGACACACACACACACACACACAGACACAGACAAGGGAATGGTTGTTTTAAGTGTGAAGGTATGCCTTAAAGCTGTCAACATGACCCTGTGCCTTTCTCTCCCTCCGTTCTTTTTTTCTCAATATTTCAACTATTCTGTCACTTCATCCCCCTCTAATCTCTGACACAATCCTTACTCATCCCCCTCTCTCTCCCAAAGGCACAAGGTCCAGCCAGTGAGATGTCAGCTCCGATTAGCCACATTGGGTGATGCGTTTTAAGTGTGTCCTTCATTACTCAGTAAAGTGACATGTTCTCAGCTACACTTGTCTGTGCCTCCCAAACTGTCGTCTTGTCTGTTTGGATATCCAGTTTTTGTAAGCTAATCTTTTCTCTCCTCTCTCTTTCAATGTACACACAAGGACACACACTCACACAAAGACACTTGCACACCCCTATATTCAGGGCAAACCATGTGCGCACACCACAGCTTGCTCCCTCTCCTTCTCTTTGTGTCTGCGGGCAGTGGCACACCTGTACAAGTCTGTATGGGGACCCATAGATGGATTTTCAGTCCGTATCTGGGCCTTGCCTCTTGCACGGCTCCGCGCAGCCATGCCCGCCGGGTTGGAATAAAACCAGACTCAGACTCTGTACCACTGGTACAGGTGATGCTTCACAGTACCAAACTGACATTAGATCATCTGAACTGCACAGCATCAAAATGAACCAGACTAGCACACGTTAGTCTGGTATATAGGCAGTGACAATCAATGTCAAAAACAAACCTACCTACACACTTACAGTTTCCCCCATTACTGATGAACCCAGCTCTATAACCCAGATCACAGCTGTGTCACATGATTGAATCTCACAGACAGGCAGGCAAGCAGTCTCCAGCCACAACCAGAAATAGGTTAAACAGACTAAAAATATCAAAAACATTAATAATTCAGCTTTTTTGCTAACCTGTACCTCAGAAAAAATAGCACACTTCTCACTGTGAAGTGGCTTAATGGGCAGGGTGTTCAGTGGATTATTTTGGTATTTCAAGCAACGTCTCCCCCCAAGAGTCGGTTAGAAATACCCTGAGCAGTGGGTGGGGGAGCAGTGTTGTAATGTCATAAGTGATAATGTCACAGATGGGGTCAAACATTTTTTTCAAATTTTGGTAGTGTGGACATTTTCACTTTATTTTTTTATTTTTGTTTTTTTTTTATCTTAAAATTTATTTATTTTTTTAAAAATCATTTCTATTGTTCCATCAGTCTACTAATATATCTCATTTACAGTTTTGCATAATTTCCATACAAATAATGCAACAAATATACTTTATACTTTAAATGCAAAATGTATTCGATTGTTATAGTTTGACAGTACTCCTTGTGGTAACTAAAGAGAGACCATTACATATGAATGTAGTATAAACTGTATGAAATTAAATGAAATTTCACATTTTCAGTGGACGTTGTTTATTCTCCAAAGGCAAGTGCAGAGTGCAGATCCTCCTCTTTTTTTCCAAATACCTTTGGAAGCCAATCTCCTGGAGAGAAGAAGGCTTCTCTAAATACATGGTTAATCTACCACACAGAAAAACGAGCCGAACAAAGGAGAGGTGCATATGTGTGGGTATGTGCGTGTGTTTTAAAGGGGTACCAGAGGAACGACAGCGAGACAGAGAGAGACAGAAGGTGGAAACGAAGCAACACTGAGATGGCTCCAACAGTTACCCTGTGCATTTTAGTCTAGTGTGTGTGTGTTTGTGTGTGTGTGTGAGAGAGAGAGAGAGAGAGAGAGAGAGAGTGAGTGAGTGAGTGAGTGAGTGAGTGAGTGAGTGAGTGAGTGATTGAGTGAGAGAGAGAGAGAGAGAGCATAAGTGCATGCTCTAAGGGCATGGGGATTCCCTTAGGAGCACTCTGGTACAGCATTTCTTTACTGTGTGTACATTACAACAATATGCCATTACCAGTAGACACACACACACACACACACACACACACACACACACACAAACACACTTACTGAAACAAAACTAGCTTTGTTATGCTTACATAATGGTGCTGGCACAGTAGTAAAACCTGTGGCAATCAAAATAAGTAGGATTCAGGATTTTTTTTTTTTTTTTTTTTTTTTTTTTTTTTAAAACGTCCACCCAAGACAGCTCCCAACCTCTGTACTTTTTTATTATACCACATGCTCCTACTATTCATCAGTTTGATTTGACTGGGGTATGTTCAGAGACAGGCCAGGTTATAGACATAAAACCATTAGAGTACCAGTATCTACAAAGCCGTCTTTATTCTCATCTCAGTGTATCAACAAAGGTTATAAAACATAGACATCAGAGGCAAACTCCTGTAGCCCATGAGTTCAGATACAGCCATTGAACTTATTGTAGTGCTTAGATCAGCTGGTGGTATTTTTCCATACACGAAAATTCCCACCAGGGCAGGTGCCGAAATGTTTTAACGGACATCTGGGTCCTTAAATATGTGTTTGTTCATCACAGAGATCTTATAAGAGTGAAACCCAAATAAAACATCTGAGTTCACAAATTACATACATGCCCAAGGCTAATATAAAAAAGGAAAAACATAGTATAGGTTAGACAGGAAAGATGCAACAGCATCTTCAAACATCATTACTTCAAACTCAAATGTTAAATTCATGACACATATCCCTGTATAATTCATAGGGCAGAAAAAACATAATTATAAAAAAAAAAGACCTTGACCAGGCCTGTTTCAACTCCCACTCCACTATGATCTTCCTCCTGAAGACACACACACACACACACACACACACACACACACACACACACACACACACACAACGACACACGTGTTACCCAAAGACTAAATTCTAATGAGTCCCCTCTCTCTGCCTACAAGGTCTCCAATCCTGACAGCACCGATTGGCTTCATGCTGACCAGTCCACTCAACTCACGCCCCCACAACACAGGCATATACCATACACACACACACACACACACAATCATAGTACACTACACTCATACACCACCAACCTTCACAGAGTGTAGCATTGAATTATTCAGCCTTTGCAGCAGCTAGCCCAGCACACAAGAAAGCTTGGCTGTATTTGATAAACAGGTGGGTAAGCATGCACGCACGCCAATGTATATGATTTGTGTGTGTGTGTGTGTGTGTGTGTCTGTGTGTGTGCATGTGTGTGTATGTATGCATGTATGCACAAAGCCCTCCAGAGAGAGGCTGGGCGGTTTATGGCGTGTCGAGGAATGGCTCCGTAGCACGCCAGCCTCATTTCCACAGCACAAAGTCGACAACTCTTCGCAACACAGCCAGGCTCTGCTCCTCACTCCTCATACATCTTATTATGGCTGAGCTGAGCACTGGCACATACACACAATTACGCATACAAATCCACGCAAACTAATGCACGCCCATGCATATACACAGACACGCACGCATACACACACAAGCATCCACATGCACTGAACAAAGCAGACTAACAGTGCAGGTGTATGTGCAGCAAAGGGCACAGCGCAAGAGTGAAATAGAAGGAGAGACAGAATTGGAGAGAGAGGGAGACAGAGGCAATTGAGAGGGAGGGGATCTACTTAGAGTGTTGACATTGCAGGAGCCCACATGTGTGTGCCGGAGCATAATCTTCTCCCTGCTCTCATTGGGTTTTTAATGCGGGTGCTATTTCCATAAACCTGCCTCCTGAATCACTGCCAGCCTCTTACACTCCCCCCAGGTCGAGCTGTACTAATAGTGGGAGTAAATGCATGCAGCAAACACATTTCCACCAATGCCTCTCCAAGACAATCACTGTTGTACACAATGCTAGCCTGACAAAAAGGGGAGGGGGGCATGTTTTTCTATGCTACAGCAAATAGACTTGCTGCAGTGACTGAGATTATTTCTTGGATCTGCTGGATTTGAGGAGTGGCAGTGAGAGGACAGAGAGTTTGTGGGGGGGGGGGGGGTGGGGTAGTGTGAAGGATGCAGGATTTTGTCATGATGCTGAGCTGGGTAGAGTAAATCTCCTACAGACTTGTGTAGAGAGCTGTGACACTCACAAGCACACACACACACCAAGTGCTGTAGAAACACTCTGTTTCTGTTGTTTGTGTTTTAAGAAGAAGAAGTATGTCATGAAGGGATCACCAGGAAAACATTTTAGTGTCTAAGTCATCAGGGGATGCTAAGATTTTACATGGTGAGAGAAAAAGACTGACACTCAGGTTTTAAAGCTAACACACACAAGCATATTCACATTCACAAAAGCATTCATATGGTTATGTAATATAAAATGTAGTGCATCTTCATCAGCAGCAAACAAGCACAAAACAGTACACAAATAATCTATTCAAGCCTCACTGTCATGGGCGGTGTGTGACCACGGCAAGCTGCCATGTGCACATGTTTTTTCTTCCCACCTTTATACACTGCTATCTGTATGTACATAGGGCTGGCTGCAATGCAAAGCCGGCTTACCACACATGCACAAACACACATGGCTAATAGAGCCAAGCAACGCACACCTGGTAAACTGTCAGAGCTTCTCCTATTCAGTGGCCAAACTTGTGTCAGGCACTCGTGTCCCCAAGGTTCCCTTTGCACTTCACCACAGGAATCTATATTCCAGTCCAGTACACTTCCATTAGGCCATACTGTTCCTTTCAGCAGCTAATGTGGAACAGGGGGACATGGATAATAACATCCAAGAATAATGGCACTTCTTTCTAATAATAAGAGGATACTGGGCTTTAGCATCTGAGGTCATGCAGACGTACAGTATACATAACAATCATGTGTAATTAAAGCATCTTCAGGATTGTAATTTTTAAAAAATTACAATCCTTCAAGTTATAATCCTTACAATTTTATTTATCAAACCACATTTTTGATACACCGTTTAGCCAGTATTTTTTTAACAATATAAATTTAATGTATTAGCATTTTGGTTCCCTTACAGTTTATAGTAGTTTTCATTGTGTTTCCTGCACAGGATTCAAAGTGCAAACACCCACACGAGCAAACCAAAGGAAACGATCCATACATGTACTGGAAGTGATGCAGAAGTCAAAAGCCAACAACATTCGATCATGAATTCAGTACTAGCACGACAGATTACACAGTTGACTGTGTTCTATTAAAACATGAATTTTCTCAACCCACAGTTTATTTGTTTGCACAAAGCAGATGCACAAGCTGTTTGTCTTTCTTCGTATATCTGACAAAGTAACATATTTGCTGCCCTCGGGGCCAATTGTCTTTTCTGAGTTCTTTAACGTACTTGCCATTACCACTAGTAATTGCAGGTGATGCTAAACAACAAGGACTTAAATCTTAAGGGTTTTTAAATTTAAAGTCATTTTACTCATGTCCGCCTTAACATGAAAAGCAAGGCAGAAGTCACGGAGTCAATTCTTTGCCCAAGGACATTACAGCAGACACAGGGTGTGAACCCAGGCCTTCCAGCTGGAGACTTAGTCAAAAATAAAATACTCCATCTTGTAAAATTTAAATGCGTTTCACTGTGTATGCTGGTGTCCATGCATGCTGGCATGTGTGTATGGGGGGTACAATGTTCATACAGGGCTCTAGTCACTTGCAAAAAGTACATTCCAGCAGGATTTTGGTGGTTTGACATGAATTCAGTTTCAAAAATTTAAAATAACATATATGGATAAGTAGCCATGCTGGTCAAAGCCCTCTGCAAGAGAGCAGCAATGCAGGGGTTAATGGCCATACGCAGACGTTAATAACTCATAACTCATCTCTGTAGAATTCATAGTTTACATTAATTACACCGTAGCCCCTGGCACACTGCATATCAAGCAGGATTCTGCAAACAAACAACTGGCATATCTAGTTACCATCAAGCAGTGAAGCAACAGGGGTCATATCACAAAAGATTTAGGAGCAAGGAGGCTCAAGAGAGAAGGACATGAGAAGCGATGGGAGGCAGTCGAACACACAAACACAATGCAGTATGTATTTTATATGTTACACTTCTGACAATTATCCTTCCCTAAAACTGAGCACTTTTGTCTATAAATCCCTTCTCGGACGCTGCACCATAAGTTGTTCAGGGAAGCCAGCACGCTACAGTAATTGTGTAAAGGTAATGTTGTACCTACTTGTGCTACGTGTGGATGCAGTATTACAGCGCACGCTGCCTGTGTTCCCTTGGACCACTGGTGTTTGTTTGTGTGAGTGAAGCTGAAGGGAAGGGAAGAGCAGAGCAGCCTCTTCTGTGAGGCCTGACACCCATCAACGTCTGCCTGTTACATTTCTATGACATGCTCTGTCTCAGGAAGTGCAGTGGCAGTGGAGCAGTGGGAGAGAGGGGAGACAGGAGGATGTGGGGGGAATAGGACTAGGTGGGGTAGAGGGGAAGTCAGCAGGAGGGCTAAAGCAGGACTGAAAAGTACAAGAAAAGGGTTTTATTTTTTCACAAGTGATGTGCGACAACTTTCAGAGTCTGTGGACAAAAAAATGAGAAGTTTTCAGAACGCATGTATGAAAAATGCAAAATGCAAGGCTGCGTTTGCCCGTCCTGTACCTACTCTTTGTATCATGGCTGTACATATTTTTTTCTGTTAACATGAAGTGGAGAGACAAACAATAAAATCCTCTTTTTTTAATACGTTGCTGAACAAAGTTCTGACCTTTCTTGAACACATCCTCAGGCATTATTTGAAATAACTTTTTTCCTCTCCCTCTGTCTTCCATCTTATTATTCAAATGCAGAAGAAAAAGAGAATAACGTCCTACAGCCTCCAGCTTGGGCTAATTTGCAGGATAAACGAAACAACTTGTTTCTCAAGAGAACCACCAGAAAAATGTTTGGAGTTGGTGGTTGTTGTATTTACATGTTTAATCTGAAACATGTGGGCTGGGTTTCTAAAGCTCTTTGTCTTCCGTCAGAGGGGGTCTGGTGGGTCAGGGGTGGTGGGTGAGTTAATCTTTAGTGATGTTTCTCCCTGGTGCTGGCTGGGTTTGACCATGTTAAGACATGCTGCCCGTGTGGGGAGCCACTTCTACCCTCTCTCTTTCTTCTTTTTCCCTTTGTCATTGTCTTAAAACTAATAGCATCTCACACAGACACAGCTATGCACAGAGGTGAGCATACATACAAATGCATAAACACCAAACAAATGACATTAATATAAATGCAGGTGAATACTACCCCAATAAGCACAAATTAAAGTGCAATGGGGTGATTTTCTCTTTATAAAATTAACAAACTCTGTTTGACGCATTTTCTTTTGGTATCAACTTTCCAGAAAAATGCAGAGCTTTGCCCCACAAAAACTGTCATTCTATGCTATTGCTTCAAAATTATGAGGCAGAGTGGGTCTGATCAATGCTGGCAATATCCCCTAGAGAACAGACCCATGGAAAAGTTGAAACTGGGCCTTCAAAAGGCTGAGCTATTGATTGAATTGCTTTCCAAAGTGTTTTTCATCTCTGGGACTACACAAGGAGAATGCCGGCTGGTGTGCAGCCGGGTGCAGATGGCATGGCTGACCACCATAGAGAGAAAAGAGAGAGTGAGAAGCGGAGGGGAGGGAGACAGACAGAGGAAGAGGGAGAGACAGACACTTACCCCTGGCAGTGTTTTCTGTTCATGGAGGGCATTCTGGGCTTTGATGGCCGACTCTCGGGCACAGTAGGTGAGGAATGCGCAACCTGCAACAGAGGTAGACAATATATAAATCCAATAAGAATCATTTACATTAAAATTAGGATTAAACAAACATAAGCAATGTGCAAAACATTTAAAAACATTAGAAAATCGTGTAGCAATTTAAGAGAAATATCAACTAATATTATTTGGACAGTAATGAAAATTAATTACAAAGCAGTTGGACAATTACTGAGCAATTTAAAAAAAAAAAAAATAAGGAACCAGATCTGTATAGTGGGTCTAATCAGTTACTGAAAACACAAAAATCCTTGCAAACATTTCTTGGAAAAAACAAAGTTAGCTGATGAAAACAGGTAATACACTGAGCTACATGTGGATGTTTCTTATGGTGGCACGGGGAGAGGAGCAAAAAACAAAATCACAACAAAAAAAGGAGATGAGCAGAGAATTTCTTGGATGAATTGCCAGGGATGTCCAGGCCCCCCAGTCGCCATTAATATGTCCTTTCTAAAGCTCCCAGCAGCCTGGCCAGCACACACACACACACACACACACACACACACACACACACACACACACACACACACACACAAAAACATCCACCTAGAACCAATGGGAAGCATACACACACATCTGTCAAATTCACTGGAGAAGAGAATAGAAAAGAAAAGAAGAGAAGAGAAGGCAGGGAGGAAGAGCGACGGAGAGAAACCAGATGGAGTATTGAGGCAATCATTTTCCCCCTGACTGTCTGAATAAATAGATTTGCTTGTGTTCTATTAATGAGGTTCATATGGGTTACCATGCATCATATTTCTGCCACTCTGAAGATGGTTTATTAGCAGCCAATGCATTTTGGATCTCATTTCACCAGCCAAATGTATTCAGTGGGTATTGCTGTATAAAGTGTCTTTACACGGACAATATTCCAGTCCGTTTTCCTTGTTGCATATTAGACCATTTTTACCCACTGAAACATTCACCATCCATTTCTGACACGTGCCCCAGCACGTGTATATTTTGTGCAATTTCAATAACCCTTGCACTTTGGATATGTCTCCACTGTAAGCTCCGCAGGACTGCAACGAAAAGGAGGGTTAGAATCCCAGGTCACTCATTGATCCACTGATCGACCTGTAACCTGTTTTGCTTTGCTGCTCTAAGTGTCTGCACATTTACAAACAACAAGTATTTGAACGCTCCTATTAAAATCACATTCTGTTCTTTCTGTTCTGTTTCATGAAGATCCTTCCGTCTGTTTGGGACAATAACCGGTCAATCCTGCCGTGCTTTTCAGGACGAGAAAGACAGACAGTGATGGAGTCTGTCCAGGGTCGTGACCTTTGAGGTGGCTAACTGTAGCACTGGTGTCACGGCACAGTCCTCCCCATAGCCTCCATTGTTGCACCAACCCTAACCTAATGATTTCCAATGGCCACCAAGCAAATCACTCAATCACTCACACTGCTGTCTAGTTCCCTCTCTCTCTTTCTGCATCAACTTGTAAAGAAATACCAAGACTGCGGAAATGTCATTGTTGTGTTGGATTTGTTTGTGTGTTTGTTTCTCAAATGGGTGAGGCTAATGTGAGGGAATGGCTCAATTTTAGTGTTTGTTTTTCTCCCTTTTTCACACTCTCTGGGCTTGTTGTTGTTGGTTTACTTGACAAATGCTGGCCCCATCTCTGAATAAGAAACAACTATTTTGCATTACAATCACAAACATGATTTATTTGTTAATGTGTAACGGACAGGGCATTGTGAATAAATTAATAACAACCACAACATTGGCAAACAAAAGAGAAACATGAACTCAATTTAAATGTGATGCTGTGCTCTTTAATGTATGGCTTAATAAGAATTTGCAGGCCACAGGCAAAAAAGCTTTAACAACTCCATAATTGCAATCCAAACACGTACAAATTGCCACTGCTGCATTGCATACCAAGTACAAAATTGTGTGTGTGTGTGGGGGGGGGGGGGCATGATGAAATTGTTTGAAACACAACAAAAAGCCACTGTAATCTGAGCGTGCTGACACAGCAGCGGGGGAAGCCTTCCCATTGTGAGGAGATGATCCTCTGCATCATCTGATAGAAACCTAAAACAGCCTTATCTCACACATTGATTTCAGCTCCAAAGAGAATAAATTCCTGCTTTCCTCTTTGCTCCCCTTCACTCTTTTCTCCTCTCTTTCCCCGACGTCTTTCTCTTCACCAATGCCAACTCCACTCCTCTTGGCTCCTATTTCTTAATGATATATTTTTAAGTGTGCCACAGTGTGTACACTAGAAAATAGGGCTGAGTCTCTCCATCTCCACTGTGCTGAAATGGCATGTAATTAAAGCATCTTACATGGAAGATGGAGAGAGACTGAGTGAGTGAGGGAGACAGAAAGAGAACAGGAGACAGAGTAAACAGTGGTAGATACTGTATAGCTGTGGTGACAGCAGCCATTTACATTCACAATGGCCCAGGCTCTCCATTACCAAAACTGTGGGTCTGTCTCAAGCATGCATCTCGCATCTGTGTCAGGTTTACAGGTCCTGTTCAGAAAATCCGGATCTGCCCTAAAATTTAATGGGCTCTTCCCTAGCCTATGCCCTATTACTCCAGCAAGTTCGGTGGGAATCAGTTCTGTAGTTTTTGCATAATCCCGCTGCCAAATAAACAAACAAACAGACAGACAGACACCGGTAATCACATAACCTCTTTGGCAGAGGTAATAAATGTACTGCTCTGTGCTAACAAGAAATGATACAAGAATTTTGTCGACAGATATCACCTCTCCACTGCCAATTTAAATTTTGTAAAGAGAAAGGAAATTGTTTTTACAAAGATTTAATTCTTAAATTTTTCTCCTGAAGCGGTATCCCTATCATATGCAATATGTTTTTCTGCAACTGTAAGCAGCTTCTAGATTTCCTTTGTACAATGCTCTGTGGGACAATAAGGTCCATTAGCATTAGAAAATCAAGCTGATTTTGAATGCAAACTGACATCTTTGATTGTACTTTCTGTCACGCACTTAGTGCCTTCACAATAGACAACCTGCTTAAAATTAGAATGTACTATCACATGACCAGACACCTAAACACAGGGCACTTACACACAAATGGTACAGTCACAGATATGAACATAGAATAACAGATATGAACATACGCCGCCTACTACTACACGTGTAACTGCTATCATCCTCTGTCTGGCTCACACAGACCAAAACACTGATGAAATACACACTTCAATCTAATCACCTCTGTTTAAGAATCAATTGCAATTCTGCAAAAATCTTACACATTTTGGTGTCCTGCAAATATTGTGAAGAAATGGTCACAGCTATGAAAACGAAACTCAGCTGCTAGAGAAAAGTCATCATCACAGTTACGGTAAAATACAGCCAACACTAACATCCACACTCTTTTCCCCATAAAGCACTCTCTTAGTGCTTAATGGGGACACATCACCAAGGTAAGTGACACCTTTCACAGTGTCGTTCCTGTTATATGAAAAAGCACTCAGCGCCGCATCATGTGCTATGATCAATTGTGCACGGTCAGCTACGGTGCAGGTACACTATCCCAAATTTAGCACATAAGCAAAGAGTTTAATGAGAATTAATGTTGAAACTACTGATATTTTGCCCTCAAAGTAAACCAACTGTCCCTCACTGTCCCTCACTGTGTCCCATAAATAATCCAGTTTTTGGATTCATATGAAAAAAAAAAAAAAAAATTACTGGACCTAAATGGGAAATTCATCATATAATCCTTGGGGCGCGCTGTCCTATCACTGTGGCAAGGAAAAAAACATAAGAAAATCACCTTTGACTGGGTAAGCTCACAACATCAATCAAACTCACAAACCTGTCTTTTGTAAATGAAAGCCAGAACTTATTATCCTTCATCAGTTACCTTACAGGACTATTTGGAATATAAGCATAAACATTTTTTTTTTTTTTTTTTTTGGAAAATATAAAGACACAGTATTTCAATCAACTCAATAACTTCAATTAAAAGAAATGACCTTCCACCACAAATTCTGCAATCCATTAACCTCCCCTTTAACTCAAAAATACACAGATCCTGTCATATCAAGTTTAAAAAATATAAAGGTTATTGAATTTAAACTAATTAGATTTTAATTCATCGTTTTCTTTGTAAATCAGAATCACTATGGAGTAGTAGTACAAACACGTCTGACAGGACATTCATATTTTTACCAGCTACCTAAAGTTGCAGGTAAAGACTGGGGAAGTGCGGTGCACACAGGAGTTTCACAATATGAACAAAATGAGCCCCGCATCAACTCAAAACACTTCGCTAACTGCAGGGTTCTCTAGCCAAATACTAATTTTTCGCCATATCCCGATTCCGTTTGAGTCCCTTTTAAGTGACTTCCGGCTCGTGGCGTACAACTAATTTATTGACTCAACAACTTCCAGCTTTCTTTTGTGTCTCAGCTTTCACACGTCATATTTTGGTGAACGGGTTCCCCTTCGCACACAGATGAGATGAGCTCCCAACAAACCGGATGTCTCACTTCACATTTCTGACAAAACGTGCAGTGGATACTCACTGTTGTAACAACACCTGCGTCAGGTTTTTTTTTTCTTTTTTTCCCGCTCGGTATCAACCCTGGTAGCAGGTCGCAACTCCAGTGGCGCCTATAGCCCTCATACCCTGCTGTCACCCGATTGGCTCGTTCAAATTCAAATTAGCTTTATTGGCACGAGTGTCGCAGTGACATTGTCGCCAAAGCTAAATTACATATTGCATTGAATAATTCCATTTCACACAAGAAAACAAAACGGATGATCACAAGATAACAGACACACTTTAACTCGCTAGTTAGCTGGCAATGGTAAAAGTTAAATCAACGGTGTAATTAGCTGACTGTTAGAGTTTATACAAAGCTGTTTTGCTCAGTGAAATGGGTATATCATGTCACTATTATGTGTGTCTTGAAAGTGTTAATGTAAATTTACTGGCTATTAGAGCCACTAAACCTTTGCCTCTATCTAACACCTACTGAAGGGCTGAAACAGTGAACTAACATTCACTAGATAATTGTTTTTGCTGAATATGTTATTAATGCCCACTCGTCTCATCTCAGCTCTGAGAAGCTGGAAAGATACAGAGATGTGGTCGACCCCCTATATCCTATACAAGCTAGTAAATATCGAAAAATATAACCTTACAGAGGTGACAAAAACTATTATTATTAAAATAATAAATACTGAAACAGTGTGTGGAATAAATGTATTTGTTTTATCAATTAGTAACTTCACTGAGTAGCTTCCGTTTCCCAACTCATATAGCTAACAAATCCAAGTGCTGTTTATGAGAGTCATTCATTTATAAAATGGTCACTGCAAAAGCCTACAACCTCTGTGGGCTCACAAATTTAAAATATGGTCCCTTCTTTTGTATACTGATTTTGCAGAAATGAAACAAAATTTAACATGGAGGTTTTTGTTGTTCCGTTTGTTTGTTTTTTATACATGATGTCCAGCATGGTGGAAACTTTTTTCTATAACATTTCGCTACAACCTAACTGCCTCAGCAGGTACTGAAATTGATATATCCAAGGATAACCCTGAAGAGATTAACTTGTGCCTGCTACTGTGGCGACTGACTGCTATAGGTGTGATATCAACTGCAGGAGCTCAATGTGAACATCCTACTTCTTCATTGGCATTGGGCATAAATCATGTGCTGCAGAATATATATATATGAATATGAAAACAGTTCCCAGCAGACCTGGTTGGTTTAAACCATAACATTTCTCTTTTAACTCCCCCATTCACACCCTCTTTGCTCCCATTTCTCCAACTCCTTGGCCCAGCCCAGCTGCCCCAGTATAATGAAGAAGTGCGAACTTGCTCTCAATGTGGCATTCCTTTGGCCAGAGAGTGTGACGGTAGCAGAAACAGAGCCAGTCCTGGCACAAGTCTCGTCTACTCCCTCACACATCGTTTGCACTCTTTGGAAAATGCTATCACTGTGGGTAGATTACTTGCTTACTTCATTTACTGCCACGTGGGGCTCTGGGGGAACTGATAGCCTTTCAGAGGGGTCGGAAGCTGAAACACACATCATCAGCACTGATACAATGTGATTATGACCTGAATCACTGCCAGCCAGGGAGGCAGGAGGCTCAGTGGTGCAGAGTGACCGTGAGGGGGGTAATCAGTCTGGTCTCAGAGAAGCTTTTAGCTCATATAATCACTCCCTCAACTTTGAAAAAAGATCCTCAATCTGTTCACACACTCAGACAATCATGCTGATGTTTCAGGGAGAAGGAGGACAGACTGAGAGCTATAATAAAGAAGAAGAGCTGGAGCATGGAGTTGACAGGGACTTACCAAAATGCTCTCACTCATTGTTCTGACAACAATATTTTCTCTGCCCAGACCTAATGGGCTTGTAATGAGCGCTGTAACATAAGCAGTAGCCTAGCGTAACCTGTAAACCTTAATTAAGTCAGACAGCCACCTTAAAGTGAGCCAGCAACTGTGCTCAGTCACAATCTCCTGATCCTGACGTTGACTACACTCATCCATCACGCCTTCATCAATCACTCTATCCTTTCATCTTTGCTACATCCAGCTCCAAATGCTCTTCCATTTCTCCTCTCACTACCCATCCCATCATCCTTTCACCTTGAGCAATGGCTGGGGGAGGACGAACGTCGCAGAGCCCTGAGGAGCATCACTGTCCATCATGAGGGCAAGAAATAGTTCCCGAACCCTCCCTGGTATCCTTTCTGACCCCTGAGTAGGAGACCTCAGTCATTGATTTGTTGCTACTCACTCACATAGACTACACTTGCCTCCAAGCAGCAGTCAAACAGATCCATAGGCAACACATCCCGAAGGGCCGCCTGTGTGCGTGTGTGAACATGAGTGTGTATATACAGAGCGTATACTTACATGCACGTTATTGTGTGGCATGCATTGCTTAATGAGTCTGACAAATGCAATAAATTCTTTCTGATAGGCTCTGTACATGTTTCACGATGATCAATACTGGGGCAAAAGAACCATCATAACAATGCAAGGAGACAGACTTTGACAACTTCACACTCACCATCTATTAAATAGTTCTCTCAGGGCATAAGTGGTGCTTCATATATAACCCAACTGTATTGAGTATTTCTCTCAAAAGCTGACATATATACTTATGACTATATACTGTAGGCATACAGGAATAAAAAAGACCGAAAACAGTAAGCAATACAGTTCCAACTAGTTCCTGATAAAGTTTCTAAGATAATGTTGTTTGGCAGTGGGCACAGTTTTGGGAGGTGACGTGATAGACTGCAACCAGTTGCCCATTCCCAAGTTGGCCCGAATTCTTTCAGTATGTGGCTCTGCATAATACCTGAGATACAGCACTTTGGCATCTTCCACTGTGCTGTAGCCTTTAAAGAAAGCCTTGGCTTTCGTAGACTGTCTGGGTACTTCATCCCTCTTCTGCTATTAAAGCCAGGGCCCAATCTATAAATACATATAGTGGCCTGCATCCCTGATGAGCAAGCTAATTGACACTGTTAATGGATGGAGTTTCACAGAGCTGTAAATAATGTGGAGGTTCACACTTACTGCCTCCTGCTGTATTACGTCTGGGAGGGCAATGGGAGTGTACCTGCCAAGTTCCGACTGTCCAGTCCATCAGCCCTCCCTCCTCCAGCCAAGTCTGCTTGGGCCAGGGGATTTACTAAGAAATCAATAGAATTTTCTCTGAGCCCCCCCCCCACCACCACCACCACCACCAAAAGCCAGGAAACTGCATCAACCTCTTAGAAGAACTAACAAGTCCAGGCAAAAGGAAATAATAACATTACTTTCACTTTGCTCACACTCATTTCCTTCTGCTGTATAGTACAACACAGTGCACTAAGTTTCCACTGATGCAATGTCTTCATTTCATGCACCTGATTGGCATATTTGATGCAACCTTCCTAACAATGCTTGCCCTATTTTGAAAGGTGAAAGGCACTTAAACCTTTGAAAGAGATCAAATGATCATAGCAAAGCCACAATCATAGATGACTGACAGCTGCACACTGACTGTGGACTAAGAGACAGATCAGGTTTTCAGTCACTTTGATTTCACAAATTGAAAGATACCTTTAAAGACAGAGCTTCAAAGGCCCAGAGGTTGCCTGGATAGAGTGATTGAAAGAGGAATGAGTAAGAAAGACAAGGGAGGAGGATAAAAAACCCCTGCCTGGCTATACCACACACCCACACTCATCTTCATTATACTGCAGGCCACCTTGAGAGAACACATTAACACATATTTTCAATTATGCCCTGCATGCCAAAAAATACAACTTTGTGTCCTTGTCCCAGCTTTATTTATTTATTTATTTATGTCATGTCACCACTGAGCTGGAGAAGAGTAATAATTAACACTAATGGCCTGACTAACAAGCAGGCACCAGGGTGTTAATTGCACTGACGTATATTTCCTAGTAACCACATTCAGCCTAGAGGATTCCAGAAATACTTTTCTGCTAATGACCAACCAAGAAATGAATAATAGATAGATAGATAGATAGATAGATAGATAGATAGATAGATAGATAGATAGATAGATAGATAGATCAGAAGAATAAAGAAGACAGTTCTCTGAAATGAATCCAAAGAGCAGACGAAATTATATGAAAACCCATCAGCCATTAATTAATTTGAGTAGTCTTTTTTAATTAAGCCAGATCTACTGTTGAATAGTGAACCACAGATCGGGTGCCATGTTGGAACTCGTATAAAGTCCACAAGCTCTGCTCATTCAACCAAATTAACATTTGATCATCAAAAAAGAAACACAAATTCCATCTTTCATCTGTCTCTTCTGCACTATTTGGCTTTCAATTTGCTTGTATCACACTAAAAAAAAAAATGTGGGCGCAATACATCTCCAGTACAAAGCCCATGACCAGTTTGTGTATCTGGCAATAAAGTACAGAGACTGTTAGCTACAGCGTTGCTCCTTCAGTGGGAAAGATAGATGGAAGGAGCGAGGGGAGAGATGGCTGCGTGATGGAAGGGACGGGGTGTGAGGGGAGGGGAGGAACAGCGCTTGAGATGAGGGGGACATGGCCCTACAGTCGCCCACAGATTCTCCCTCTGTCTCTCCCTCATTCTCTCCCTCCTTCTGAGCACAGTGTGGGAGCAGTCTTTTGGGGGAGGCTGGCAGGCAATCAGTGATGTCATGCCAGCAGTGCAGCGATGGCAGCTTAACCTATTTTCGGAAATACCACAGAATTTCTAAATATAACCATGCTGAGCAGCATGTATCTTCACACATCCCTCACCGACCTGAGCATTCACAGACATTTTCCAATCTAAAATATGTCTTCATCTTCATAAGATGGGGATTGCTTAATATCTGTAAGAACAAGATCTTAATGCTGGTAGTACTGTTTACCATTGTCATGATTTAGGAGGGTAATGAGGAGAATTATCAACTAACAAGATAATTTTAATTGTTGCTTACACTTGTAGTTTAGAAATAATAACAGTAAATCTCAACTAAGACCAGTGGTAGAAGTATCAGTATTAGCACTAATAGGGCTAATGTTGGGAAAACTTCTTTTAGTGGTACTGGAGGGATTTTCTTTTGAAAACAGCTTTTAGGTGATTATTTCATACATCTGCCAAACTTGGTCTCTTCTCCTCCTCCACCCTCCATCCAACCCACTCCCCAGTGCCCAAACAGCTCTCAACCTGTCAGAGGGATCCTCCATGTCCCAAGCTGAGCCATCACTCTATTCTCCCACTGCCTTGGGATAAAAGCAACCATTTGTTTCTGCATCTCTGACAAACACTTCATCTTTTCCCCTCCACTTATCCATCTGTCCATACATCCATTGTTCTCTGCCCATGTGTCTGCCTGTCATTTGCCTTGTGGGCCCTGCTGCATACATGTGCCATCCTCCCTGTCCAATTCCTCTCTGTCACATTGGGCTGTGTGACAGAGAGAGATTGAGTGACAGTGCTAAGTCATACCCACTCAGCTTTGTGTTCACTTGCACTCTCAGGCGTACGACATTTATGTACGACATAAAAAAACAAAAAAAACATTAATGCTTTGTTCATTCCCACCAGCATCAAGGGCTCAACCATTTGGCAATCAGAGAGATGTGACAGCCTGACTAATCTGTGATTGTTTTTTGGCCAAAACATGGGGGTTAGCGAGCCCTCCAAGGGCACAGTACTATAAGGCAAGACAAATAACTTATTATTTTCCAGGCATGTACAAGGCTTTATCGCATGAGTTCTCCTAAACCATTCCAAAATGGAGAAGGATTATCACAAAACATTGCATTAAAATCTCCTCTCTCCCCTCTCGCTTGTTATTTCATTTTCCTTCTAAAATGAATCTGTGCCCAGTCAGGCTCAAATACAACATTAAAGAGCTCATACTATTCTAACAGAAAACACCAACCCCCTCCTCCTTCGCTCCCTCCTTTTTTTTTCTCCCTCTGTGCCTTTATAAACCCCCCTCATAAAAGTACACTCTGCTCTGTAGGCAATGGCACTCTCTGCTAAGCTACCCATACAAAATAGATAGGCTTCTATCCTTCTATTTAGACTGAAGAAATAGCTGTGACCTTTGTTCATGCGCAAGAAGGCAGTACACTTCTATCGACTCTACCTTTAGAAGAGAAATGTGACCTCCAACACACCAAAAATAATTCAACCAAACATCCTCTCTTGAGAAAATACTGTTAGCACAGACAGAAGAAAGTGCCCTTACTATTTTCTAATGAAATCAAATTAATTCCTTTTTTGTTGTATCAACTACACCAATAATATTTCTAACATTGACTGTTATTAAAGAGCCTCCCAAAAATCAATACTTTTTAAATACTTTTTGGACCAGTGCTAAATTTTAGGCTATATTTTCTAGCATCATCATCAAAGCATCTGCATCAACAAACTCTAAGATGCATAGAGAAACACCAAGTGCAGAAAGAATTACCAGTGACTTTACTTTCAGGTAGTCAAGTGATGAAAAACCATGTCTTTAAACACAAACACACATGCCATTAACATCCTGCCTCCAAATGTGACACTTTTCACACAGGCCAAAACCACCACAGAGCTTCTTTTAGTCCATTAAATTATATACACAGGTACTGTAGGTTTCATAAACGAATGTCTCTGTGATAAATCTGGCCAGTGTTCTACCTGAAACCTCACAGTACATCTTGCCATGTCTATTCCTGCTCCAGAAAGCAAAATATACTGCCAGTCATAATGAATGTTGCATTGGTGCAGGAAATCAATCCATCTGAAAGGCTCTCTTGGGCAGGGATTAAGGGGAAAGAAGCGGAGATAGTGTAAAAGCCAGGTGGGTTCTGTGTGCGGACACTAACCTCCATTAAAGCGCGGCCTTGTCGGCATCTGAGATTGGCAATCTCCTTGGAAAACCAACAGAAAAGGGGAGAAGAGAGAGGCAGGCAGCATTCCTCATCCTGAAGTCAAGGCCCATAGCGCCTGTCAGTACCAGTTGAGCTGCTGCATCTTTTATGAGGAAAGCCCTGTTGCTTATTACAATATTTACAGACGTTTAAAGATTGCGAAGCGAGTGTTGTTACTGCATTAGCTTGGCTCGGTGGCCTTCACTCACTAGCCCTGACAGAAGAATTTATTCTAGATTTGTTAAAGCGAATCACTGCACAAAACTGCGAGAAGACTGACAGTCGTTTTTTTCCTGCGACTCTGTGTTCTCATTCACAGGTGGAATGGAATTTATTTCTCCTTAAAACCTTTATGAAATAGTTTAATTTCATTCGCAGCCACACAATGGTCACAGTGGAAAAAGCCCTATGTTTATTAAACTAATAATATCACAGGGTGTTTATGTATGTACTATCCATGTCACTTCTACAGCTCTGTTTACGGGTCTGTAAGTGAATTTATTCCATCTGTTTCCTCAGGGGGGATGCTGTCCTACAGCAGTGCCATGAACTTTGACACTTTCCATATGGAGGCCACTATATGGAGACGTGTAGATGCACTCATACTTCCATCATATCATAGAGGAGAGAGAGGCTTTAACAAGCCAGAGCTTACTTTAATCAATGCTAATGCCTTTCAGGTTTGATTATATATTGGGAAACTTCTATCTCATGTTAATACCATGTCATTTTGGTTTGATGGATATACTGTGTTCCACAATTCCTATTTCCTTCCCTGTTCCCTTCTTATAGGGAGGACAAACCACAGAGGAATGCTATCCGTCAGACTGACTCAGAGGGAGAAAAAAAATAAAAACTTGAATAAATATTTCATTAGATTATTCTGTGATTTAATGTGCTTCTGCTTGGCTGAGGTCTACGGCAATATCTCTGGTCCATTTATAAATGCATTAACACAACGATACCTGACACTATCTTAATATTGATTCCGGGCTGCCTTTCACCGGCAGATCAGGGCAGCATAGGGACTGTCTTTTTGCTGTGCTGAATCACACCTGCAGAAATAAAAAAAATCTTTCTTCTTTCTCCTTCTTCCTTCTCTGTCTCTTTCCTTTGAGTGCCTGTTACTTAACTGCATTACGGAAGATTAGTCAGTCTCAACCAAACTCATAGGATATAGTCTGCCTTGACAAATAGAGCTATTCGACAAAAATCTACACTGAAAAAGATTCAGCATTGCTCTGAGAGTACGTTCAGTTTTTCAAAGCAGAATTGAATTTGAAAAAAGAAATCAGAAAACAACACATTAAAAAAAATAAGACTACTGATTAGCTTTGGTTCTGTATACATGCATGTGCATAAACATGAAAGTGTATGTTCTGCACGTGCTATAAGTGGAAGCTAATTAGAGCCAAAGGGAGAAGTTTTCACAGTCTGTGATAAATTCAACATCAGGAAATCCTCTACCTATTAATACCAATTGGGCAACAATAATTGGCAGGCCATCGACAGCATGGGCAGAATTAATCATTTGAAGAGGCAGACTAGACTGAATTTTTAATTGGCAGAGGCAGCCACTGTTTAGGAAGGCAACCAGCTGATCACCCATGAGACTGCTGCTTCAGACAATGCACATTTGCTAATCCTCTTGAGTCAAGTTATTATGGCCATGCATTATTATCACGCTTTACAAACTAATTCCATGTTTTCCCTCATGGATTACCAAGGGGAAAAAATAGTCGCATAAGAAGAGAGGAAATAATAAACACACAAAGCACAATGTGGATGAAATGAAAATCGAAATGACAGAATAAGCACAATGACTACAAATGCTCGACACTTAGTAGGATGAAAATAGTGCTTGTGTTTGTGTGTGTGTGCACGTGTGCATTCTTGTTACTTCTTTGGGACCTTTTCTGGTATAAACACAGACCTTGTCGGGACCAGAAGTCCTCATGGGCACCAAAGCCTGGTCCTACAGGGGCAAAACCTCATTTTGGAGGTCCTGGTTAAGTGTGGGGGTTATGCTGTCCACAATGAATGAAAATCAAAGCAATGTCCTAACAAAAATAGTCATGCAAACGTGTGTGTGTGTGTGTGTGTGTGTGTGTGTGTGTGTGTGTGTGTGTGTGTGTGTGTGTGTGTGTGTGTGTGAGAGAGAGAGAGAGAGAGAGAGAGAGAGAGAGAGAGAGAGAGAGAGAGAAAGAGAAAGAGACTATTTATCCCTCTGTCCATCAATGTATTTGTCAGTCTGATTGTGCCTCTTTGAGGGTGCTGTTCCACTGTTTCCATCGGGATCCATATTCATAATCCTTTCTGCTTAATAACATGATTAACTATAAAATAACCTAATCAGAGATCACTGACATATTAGGGTTTGATTATGTATTGTTAATTGTGTGGCCAGAATTCATTACATTCTAAGCCATTTAATTTCACTGACTTATCTAAATTAATTAGTTGTTTGTAAGTTAATGAATAAGGGTAGAAATTCACTTTGAGAATTACATTCAGAATGAACTTTTTTTTTTACTTATCTACTTTACAGTGAGGATCTCAACTATCAAACTGAATAAATGGTAACAAAACTTATGATTGACATACAATGGATAGAAAGTTCACGGGATGTATTTTTTCTGTTTAATACACTTTTTTAAAAAGGCATTTGTTACAAGTCTTCTTTTCATCAGAGTTTTTCATTTCAAACTGACAAGGAACCTGAGGAGGAGATCATACAGACTTTCACTGAATACAAACAGTATATCTCAATTGTAGAGTTCATAAAAATATATATAAATTTTTTTAGTTGTTTTACTTTAACACCAGGGCAAGACTGATGTAATAAACCAAAGATAGTTATTATAATAATATGTAGAAAACAGACAAAAAACTTTTCAAATGTAAAAATAGGTGAGCAAATAACTCAATATATTTATGCTAAACTACTACTAAAACAGAATTTATATCATAGTTGTAATTGTGTCATATATTACAATTGAATCATATGCAGATCTATCAAAGCTGTATTGTCTCTCTATGGAAATACATCTAAGAGCCTAAACTGTCTGTTCTCTGACAACGTGATGAGGCGACAATCAGTCAAGAGCTAAATACTGCAATCATTATGCAACACAGGGCAATGACATTTTAGTATATGTATGCACACACATGCACACGCAAACACAAACCGGCGAATGCCGAATGAGTGCTACACTAAAAAAAACTGTCTCCCTGTCTACTAGCTGACTATAAAACTATAAGATGAGGAGCAGCTGCCATCCAGGCATGTGGTTTCATGAAGTCCTGTATGTGGCATAATCTAACGCTAGCTATATCTGGTAGGAAACCTTCCTTAACTTTAACATCTTGTGATCCAAATGTGATGACAGACTGTGGGAAATATTTTAGATCTCCGGCTAATTTCAGCATGGGCACGCACATAAAAAATAAAACCATATATCTATATATTTGTTCTTTTGTCTTAGTCATTTAATGTCAAATTTACTCCATTTACTATAATCTTACTTTGGTTAGTTTGTTTGCTTAAATGCTGTGTCTTCTGTCTAATACAGAACTGTGCAATGGTAACAAATTTCATATCTTCTGACGGTGATTCTATCAGTCACAGAAGACATGACATTGCTTTCAGTGTTTGCAAATGGCATTTACATTGCTGTCGTAGATTGTTGTATGTCTTCTCTAAATGTCACTGCAGTAAAAGGCTTACCTATCTCCTATATTAATATCCTTCACGTATCAACATCTGCTCCGCAGGAGTGAAAGATGAAGAATCTAACATGGCATTCAGAGAGAGCAGAACTGTGAGAAAATGACAGTCATGGTCTGTAACATCTGCGGGACAGTTTTAGAAACACAAATGAAAAGTAAATCTATACATGTTATCCAAAAGAATAAAGCATTTCACAACTCTCATTCAGACGTTTTTTTGTTTTTGTTTTTGTTTTATCTCCCTTTGAATCATGGATATGGAAACAATGTCAACAGTGCATTGGCCCAATATGTTAAAATAATGATTACAACGAAACCAATTATTATAATACTGGTGACAGTTTATATTATCATGAAAGTCTCCTAAATGTCACTGTGTCGTTGTTTCAACCAACGTGCAGCCCTACAGTTGGGGGGGGGGGTTTGCTTTCTATTTGGCTGAGTGCAAATACAAATGAAACGTATTTCACAAAATTAAAGTTGATTGCAAGTGTTGTGGTGATGGATGATGATGATGATGATGATAATGATGATGATGATGATGATGATGATGATGTCTACACTGCGTGGATCGACTGTGCGGCGGGGGGCACGAATTGTGAAATGGCAGGATCTCTGCCCCGTATATCCTCGATAACCAGCTTCATTACGGAAGGGGGAAGTTGTCACTGTGTATAGTGCGCTGCGTGGATTTACACCCCCCCCCTCCTCCCCGCCTCCCCCAGTCTTCCATTTCAGCAGAAGCCGCGCAGCGCCGCTGCCCACTCTCCGTGGCGACGTCCGTCATCTTGTGACAGCTCTTGCGCCCCTCGGAGACACCGTGGCGCTGCACGGGTTTCGCCGTGGCGCGGTTGCGCCCGGCTCGCTCCATTCGCACACGGGGAGATGTTAGAGAAAGCATGCGGATGAATAAATGATGCCGTCCCTCCGCAAAAGATGGGACTGGCGAGGGAAGGCTCTTAAAAAATGCATCCTCTCCGAGCGCCTCTGCCCCACTTAGGAGCGTGTAAAGAAAACACTCTCCACTTGCAATAAAACGAAGAACACTGACAACAGGGCTCGTTTCCCTGTCCCTCGCGCCGCTGCGTGGACTCGTAATATTTGTAAATCTCCCATTTTGACATGGCCGCGTGAGCAAGAAAAGTGAAATGATCAAGATTGAAATACAAAGGCTCGGGGAAAATATTCAGCCGTCTTGACACGTAAGAACTTAAAATACTGAACAAAGGATCAGAAGTGGGTCAAAATGCCAAACCTCCTGAGCGGTAGATGAAAAACTGTGAGCGATGATGCACATGAAGGGAGGCTACTGATCAATGTTTTGGAATAGTAGGCTGATATTATTTCTGGATTAAGCCTGATAACCTGTTTTTTTTTTTTTTTTTTTTTTAATGGACAAATACCCTTCTTTCTCCGCGTTGCTATTTTAACACAAATCTGTTTAAAGGGTTCTGGCAATAATGAGCAATTATGAAGCTATAAATGGGCCTGGCAGCCACTTGAGGGGCGACACGTTACCTTTGTGCATGCCGGTGTATCGGTCCTTGAGAACTGTCAGTTCGTGGATTTTCCCAAACTGTTCAAACAGGGGTTTCAGGTCTTTTTCTTCCAAGTTCCGCGGTATCTGCCCGATAAACAGCTTAATGGCATCTTGGTCTTTCATGTTGCCGCTCTCCGGATGAATTGAAATGGGTTCTGACCCGTTCATGGGTTTCGGAAATGTGATCTGAGGGTACTGGTGCTGATGTGGGATAAGTAGTAGTGGTTGTTGGGTCGGTGGTGCCCCCGGTCCGGTGAAAACCAGGCTGGAGTGAGCGGGCTGGGGCTGCTGTGGATGGTGCTGCCTTCTTGTTTCAGTCTGAGTGAATCTGGCCATTCTGAGCTGGGAGCAGAGTGGATAATAATGACAACACACACACACACACACTGTGAGAGAGCAAGCACTCAGCTGGAAACCAGGCTGACTTTCTATCCGACACACAACACACACGCACACACAGTACAAGGAAAGGGGGGGTGACAGAGACGGAATAAACGCACAGGAGCGATATCACACACTCTGGAGCGACACCCAGTGTCACCTATGAAGTACTTCAATTTAGGAGAGACAGCTTGGGTCGCTAATAAGCTGGCAAGTGAAATATGGGCTCCGACCAGCTTTTGGATGTTTGTGAAAATACAGTCCGTCCAAACAGTGATGGAGAAACTGCTGCACGTCCTCTAGAGGAAGCAGCAAAATGGGAAAAAAAATATATATATATATTCCGTGGACGTTTTTCACATCACACATTTGGCTTGTTAGAGCAGGAAGAGCACACTCACAATGGCTCCTTTCTGTTTCAGTGTCCAAGCCAGCCATGACAGCCATCATTGATTTTATCATTTACACCTGTGCTTTTCCCACTGTGACGCCTCAAAGTGAACGTCTTCAATGAAAAGGCCATTTGCAAGCAAAAGCCCTCCATTTAAATTTTTACACGAATTGAAGTAAACAAGAATTGGCAATAATGTGTACATAAGTCAGACTACACTGTTCCAAACCACTGATGTTTTAATGTCACAATAGTATTTTCAGCGTAGGCCGTATGGGTACAGCATTTCCCTCTGAAATGTGGTGGACAAAAGTGTAGTCTCACAGAGTTTAAAGCGCCAAAATAAAGCAGGTCCTTAACTATGCTCGAGTACACTATGAAGCCTCAACAGGACCTGAACCAAGTTGGTATTCTGCAAAGTTACACTCTTTTTAGTACAAAAGTCCCTCTTTGTGTTGCTAGAAATCTGATGCAGCTCAGCAAGGAAACACAGTCTTGCAAAAACACATGGCAGGGATTTCCAAACCAGAAACACTGTATGTTTGGCAGACACCCACTCAAACTTGTGAATCCCAATGTAAGGTTTTGAACTTTACATTGCATATTTGCACAGAGTAAGGACTGTGGATTTTTTCCTCAAATTTTTGCCATGCAGTTGCACTAGGAAGGGCTCACTTCACAGCCAGTATTGAGAGGAGAAAACCATTGCAGAAACTCTTTCAATGCTTTCACTGAATTTTATGATGTGTATGGGCATGTGAGTGTTGTAGTAAGATAGGACTGAAAAAATGTGAACCAATCCTTCACTAGCGCTTTTCAGCAAAACAAATGATAAAATATGAAATGCGGTCAGAGGCTCATTTAAATGATGACACATTATATTTACTAAAAATTACAGGTCAACTCATTTCTGAAACAAAAGAGAAGAAAAACATGTTATACATCAAGACTTACTTAGTCTACGTATATGATAGATAAGACACTAATTCCATACTTGTCTGACTTTATAGTTTCTCAAAATCTCTAACGTCTACCTTAGCTATTTTTGAAAGAGCAATAATCAATACAGGGTCTTTGCTCCCCCTCCAGGAATTTGATGGAAATGTGTTAATTATCTTTATTTAATTTATTCATTCTTTCTGCTCTTTTGCCAAAATGATTGGACCAAGAGATTTGTTTGACAAGTGAGCATACATTCAGAAGTTTTAAAGAGTACAATAATAATAATAATGTTTAAATGTCTTTCCTTAACTCTAAGAGGTACAGCTAATATTGACTATGGCCCATGATAAACTGTAGTATTTCATAAACTTAAACAAAAAACTGAAAATTGCTTTATCATTTAAACAACATATGTTAAGCTGTGAATTATAAAGAGACTCATTCCATACTTTTCCATATAAAACACATGCTCATTGTGGTGAAATATACACCATTATTAAAAGTATAACTATAAGCTGGCATTTTCCTCTTCTACACTAAATGCTAGAAGTTAAAAGATACTTGGTGACCATGATGTACAGTAAATGCTACTAGCCACAAGTGCCCTCTGTGTAAGGCAAGTGGTATTGTAATCAGCAGTCATTCATTTAGATTGAGTCAAGGGAGCAGCTAACATTAACCACAATTAGGAGACTTACTGTAAGTAATTTTCAAATAGCAAGCAGGCTAATCCCCCAAGAGAGGGTTTATTTGCATCATTTGCCTTCTCTTTGCAGACACTGTCAATAGCACTCAGATCCAAATCCATCATCTAAATGAAACTGAAACTGAAATGAGCACAACGCTGACAAAACCAATGTACAACAGGCAGGGCAGTTTGACTTACAACTTAGCCGCAAACCAACCTTTAGTTAAAAAAACATCTGCTGGACAGATTTCTAATTACAGCCTATTTAACAGTGGATTAAATAGAGTGATATACTGTCTGTGACAGCAGGCTCAAGGCTGCGAGGTCAATCAATACTGCCGCTCCCTCTCTTATCGTGGAGAAGCGGCACCACAGGGGTCCCCTCCCAGAGCTTCGACTTGCGTATGGCTACGTCACTGTGTGTGAGTCTTGGCTTCAGCTGCCTCTGTTGCTCTGAATTCGCCAGTATGCCTGTAAAGCGAGGAAAGGCTCATATCCAACGGGCCATGTTTTGGCAGTAAAAAAAGATTGGTCAACAAAGTTCAGGGTTGAGAAGTTTGACGAAAGACATGGGTTATCCAGAGCAGATGGTTATTTTCTTTGGGAGGGAAGTGGGGATAATTTCAGGTCTATTGAACTGTGCTCATAATATTTCTTTCTGCCAAGTTCAATAAGTGCAAGTGTAGAGGGAAAGACATGAGCAGGCAGGGGTACACATTGACATTACAAGTCAATAAAACAGTGGGTGGTAGCTACACAGACAGGCATTTTTTATTGTAAACTTGTTCTTTTGAAATGTGAAAGTAATTCTTTGAAGCAGTAGGTCCCAGAGTGCAGAGTAAGATAAAGCTGCTGAAACTGCTATTTGTTTTCGATTTGCGCGCCCAAGTCACAGTGTTATTTTTATGCTCAGTTCATCATGTTATAAATTTATTGATTAAAAGAGGCAGGGTACTCACTGAATGTGGCTGGCCATCTGAATGGGAGCTGGCAGGGACAGGATTCGAAGTAGATGTGTTTGGCGGATGGCTCAGCATGTTAGCCTGCTTACATCTGCAGTGAGGAAACAAACAGTGCAGCTCATATTGAATAAGAGCACTGAGCTGTCATTGCACTGGCCCGCCAGCCTCTGAGGGAGGTTGAGGGGCTATTTTTAGGGATGTTCTCAACACAGGGGGAGGGGTATTGAGAACTTCCACTCCGTGGTTTTTTTTTATTGACCAATGCCATTAGTGTTTTGCCAAGCTGAAGGCAGAGACAAGAAATCAATAAAGGTCACACTATTAGTGCAAACTAAAAAAGTTACATACAATTTAACTGGCTGGCGATTATTCTGCTGCTTGTTAACCAGTCTGGACCCTGAGAGGGAGGCAGCCTGGCTTGATCTGTTCAGCTTGGGAAGTCTGGAGGGCCCACGGGGAGGCAAAGGCAGCTGAGGGAGTCACTTTGCATTCTGCGTGCACTCGCAGCCATACAGTCAAGACAGTCAGACAGACACACACACACACACACACACACACACACACACACACTTCCTAATTAGTCAAATTCAACATTATTCTCCACATCCAGCACCTCACTTGCATATCGTGCAAACAAAGCAATGCTCATACACACAGTTTAACTTACCATATGCCATCTAGTTATGAGCAGAAGTCAGTGAATGAATGAGGAACTTGACAAAACAAAATGTGCAATACTTTGCCGTTAAGGGAAAGCTTCTTCTCTGCTTGGGCTGGCATGGTGAAGTTCTGAAAGTGTAGCGGTGGTTTAATAAGCGGTAAGATTTGGAGGTGTCCCCCGCTGCCTAATTCACCATTGCACTCTGGTTATGCATTGCAAATCATGCTTGTTCAACTGTAAGGTGTTGTTCAGGAAAATTAGGGTGTGATGTGATGACGGCATATCACACTTCAGACAGTTTTACGGACCGGTGACTTAACAGGCTGATGAGATGTGATAAGAGCGGGCTGAATTGTGGAGTGAGTGTGCTGCACCTTCCTCTCCAGGCCTTAGGTCCCTGGTCTAAAGGAAGAGAAGAAATCTTTGATATCGATCAGAGCTTTTCCATTCCAGCATGGTTTCCTGATGTTGGTCCGGTTGCAACCGCTAAAAGGATAGGCACTGTTGAATATGATTAAGAAAATTAAATAAACTTCCACTTAAATAATTGAAAAAGTAATTGTACAGCATTATTTTTGAGCCCTAAATACATAAGTGCACTATATCAGTCTGAATTCATTCTAATGAAACCCCATGTCCTGAGCTGTCAAAACAGCAAAGAGCCGCACCCAGAAATGATTGTCGGTCCTATAAATTCTCTGTTCCTGTCTGTGGAGTGTAAATAATTAAAAGACAGGGATGAATTTAAAAGCGCACAGACTTTACAAACATTTGAGCAACCCGATATCATGGTTTTAATTCCAATTAGAATGAAGCATGAATGTAGTCATTAGTGGAAAGAGGGCAGAGAACCGTGCTCACTGTAACTAGCTGCCTTAATAATCACGCACTAAGTAATGATTACAACAGCTTTGCTTTGCCCACAATTCATTAACAAAATATTGTTTATCAAAATATAAGACTTGAACTGCACCAGAGGAATTTAAAAAGTGTCCCTCTCTTTAGATTTCCCCTAACATAGCGTGACATCTCCTATTGTCTTTTACCATTGCAGAATTAAATGTTTGAATGTTTCTCAAATTCCTAATTATCCCAGCCTACTTTGGATTTTATTTGATTCTGGCTGATTTATGGCAGCCAGCTGATTTGGGTACAGCTCTGCACAAATCCAAATCTTGTATGTAACTTCCTCCTGCTGAACAAGTTGTTCTCGGGCCACAGAGGGGCGTGAAGCAGACTGTCTTCTCCCGCACTAGGTCTCTTGCAGCACACTATATGACTTGCATGATAAGAGGAGGGCAGGAATCATTGGAAATGTTGAAACAATTTTCACATTTTGAAGATTAATTTTATCATCCGAAAACTGCCTATAAAAGAACCCAACCGCCCACTGTGATTGTTGCAGTTTGGTTGCATGAGAGAGAAATGGTCACCCTGCAGAGCAATCTTTTTTCTTTTCTTTTTTTTTTGCTAATCTAAGTCACTGCTGTGATCTGAGTAGCCTCAACAACTGCCTCAATTTCAAGATTGTCTGGACTGCTGCTGTTTTAGCATAAATTTAATTATCTGCAGAAAAATATCATCATATCAACAGACTACATAGTGTTCAAACTCCTGTGTCGTCCTTTCCTGTATCCTTGGCTCAATTTTGTCCATTTTATAGAGGGACTATCTGTCTCTCCCATGATCCAAAGGAAAATGGCTGGAAATGTCACAGCAGACCAAAGTCAAGTAAATCCTTGCAATATCGAAACAGAAGATGCAGAAGACTTAGAGGATGTTGAGAATGTAAGTGAGAATGATAATGATGCAGGTTCCTAAACAGGAATCTTCTTTTTCTTTTTTTTTTGGAAAAGTGAATACAAATCTGTGCCACAACAGCGGAAATCCCAGCCAACATAAGCAGCTGTAAATATACAACCATTCTTGTAAAATATTTCCTGTATCTGCACGAATACAAATACAGGTGACTGTCAGTTATGACACCCTAAGTCCTGTTCTTAGCCTTAGCATGAACCTTTAGAGCACACAAGTCACAGTATTTGGGGGAAAGGGATTTCCTGATGATCTTTGATTATCTGGATTATACAACACAGAAACATCTAAGAAAATATCAGTGACGCTGAATCCAACGTTGAAGTTGTACTTACAGCTTCTGACCACCAGATGGAAGCGATGCTCTGTTGTGATTTTCCTCTCCAACCCAACCAGTTCATGTACCAGGACACCCGGGGCTAAATAATGACTAACTTGTAATAAATTATTGCCAGACCCCCCCAAAGCTGAGTCTTAAATATCACATTTGCTGTTAATAATAAAGAAACAGCAAATATATACAATCAAAAAATCATACTGGCACCAAACAAGCAGGGCTTCGGTGATAGCTCTGGATATTCGGTCTCCATGGTCGGCCGGTAATCTCTCTGCTCTGGCACAGTGTATGCAGATGAGGCTTTTGCACAACTTTTATAGTGTGTTACTAAAAGCAGCTGTGATGTGGAACTTTGTAATACTGAAGGCTCATATCGTAATGGTGCCGTGACATGTAAAAGTGTTGGTATTTGAAAGCATACACCGATCAGCCACAACATTAATTTCAAAAAAAAAGAAAAAAGGAAGGATGCATGAAGGGACGACACAGGAGTTTGAACACCATGTAGTCTGTTGATATTTATCATGTTTTTCTTCAGATAATTATATTAATACTAAAACAGCAGCAGCCCAGACAATCTTGAAATTGAGGCGGTTGTTGAGGCTACTCACAGCACACCTCTCTCTCTTACAACCAAACTGCGACAATCACAGTGGGTGGTGGGGTTCTTTTATAGGCAGTTTTCGGGTGATAAAATGTCAAAATTGTTTCATCATTTTCAAAAGAGCAGGGCTTAGTAGATATCTCTGGATATCTGGCCTCCTTCGTTACTCGAATTTAGGCCGAACCGGTGTGGGGCTGTTTTAGGACCACTGAACAGCTGCTACGTACAGGCCTCAAGGAGAGTTCAGTGGAAGATGCCACAAACACTCCTCCCACACAGATGTCAGTATCTGACGGCATGTTTTTCAGCTTTCATTATTTCTATACAATTTGTGGGTCAGTCAAGAAAGTACATATGTGACTACTTTAATTCCTGTGCAAATAACACATGCAGGTAATTACAGTTGCCCCTGAGTTTTTAAAAAAAAAACCCAAACTCTTCAAAACCAGTGTTGGAATGTAATTAAGAAAACTTACTCAAGTACTGTGCTTAGGTACAAATTTGAGGTATTTCAATTTCATTTCACAATATACATCACATTTTACTCCAATGTAAAATATAACACATTGTTTTAGTTGAAACTTCCCAACACTTTATAAAATAGTTAAAATTAGCTCAACCTTGACAACACTAAAATGCCACTTACACATTAAAGCATCGGTATTAATAATGTAATTATACATCATATACTAGAGTATCACTCAGAGGAGACCGTCCTCCTGTATAAAATGATCCCAGAAGTTGTCTGTGCAAGCAGCTTATGAGGATCCACAGTTCCGTTGTAATTTCAGGCTACCTCAAAGGCGGCCATTGTAAATGTGATGGGAGCAAAGGAGGAAGTTTGCGATATGAGGAGCTTGGGGTGGATGGATGGGTCGACATAACACAGACCTTTTACACAAGTGACCGCTGTTCGTTCTCCTTTTGAAACTGACGCTGCAACACTGTTTCTTTTATCCGTGACTGCTCCACAACCTTACCTGTGTGTTTTATTTTGTTATCAAAAATGCCAAAGGTCCAGTGCGCTTGCCACTGGTACGCTCCATCGGGTCGTATCTGAGGGTAAGGACAAGTGACCTATTCGGTGGTTCAGGTTGGTGAACTTGTTGCTCAGAGGGGTCATTGTTCTGCACTGAACACTTTTAGTTTAGATAGTTGTACTTTTGACACTGCAAGTACATTTTACTGACAATACTTGCTGATTTTTCTCCAACTGTCCCTAATAAAAATAAGGAAAATGCTTTAGGTCTTTCCATATTTTAACTACAACCTCTCCAATAGTGTACTGCTGTAAATGAATAGACAATGAAAGCAGAAGATCCACAAACTTTATATTAACATTTCAAATTTCAAAATGAATCTACATTGTAACACTGCAACTGCAGTGTCCAATCTGTGTCGACCTTTGACCGTGGTGAACTGTGGGATAAGTTTCATGCTGGAGGCATGAAGCGCTTCCAACCTTGCTAAAAGGAAACACAAGCGAACACATGAGCTTGAAGTGGTATTCACTTTGTTTGACAGCTATCTATGGTGATTTCCACAGCTCTGTTGTTATAATAGATTTTTTACTATTTACTACAACATGAGCTGGAGTTGTGTTCCCTCCACTAAGTTCATAGTTGCTTATATCAAAACACTGTGAAAGGAATAAATTCAGATCATCAGACCTTCTTTGAAGTTTCTTTGTAGCCAGTTTAATTCATCATAAGAATTGTTTTCTTTGAAGTCCCGCTAGGGATACGTGGAGAGCACTAATATTCCTTGAGCAGTTGTGTGCAATTAGGTGGTGATTCACCTCTATGATTACTTTGAGGCCGTATTTATTGGAAGTGTTGTATTGAGTTGCATTCTGTGAAGTTCTTGACAGAAAGTGTTGGAAGGACTCTTACTGTGAAGCAGCTGCAGGCATGTGGCATACACGGGCGTTTCAGGTTTGTGGCTAGCTTTGCATCTTTCACTCACTTTTCCTTCAGCCAATCATACTAGACAATTTTGTTGTGTGAGTCTGTTTCATAGGCATAATAAGCATTACTTTGTTATGTAGAATGTCTGTAACCCTACCAAAGCTTAATATTAAAAGGTAATAAATTGCAAGTTTTAGATAGTACAAAAGGCCGCCACCAGTAGTCAACATATTGCATCAAAACAACAAAAATAATATCAATTTTAAAAAGGAAAAAACCTTGCAGAAAGAAATGCCCATTCATTCATTTTATTGGCACTCATTGTGATAAGAGAGCAAAGCACCCCAGACGTCCTTTTGAGCAGAACCCCTCAAGCTCCGCTATGATGTATTCCCTGACATTCGTTTTCCCTGCATAAGGGATAAGTCCCTGCAGCATGTTTGTGGGCTAGCTCTAAGCAACGACTCTTCTCTCCGAGGGGCAGAGACACTCTCCTGCAAGATGCTGTGTTTGAATGTATAGAAAACCTGATATTCATTCAAAACTTTTTGTGAAGCATAGGTACTGTTCAAAGCTTCTGAAGTTACAAGAAATGTCACATACTTGAAAAGAAAAACAAAATGGGACCCACTTCTCACTCCAATTTTATGTGATAAGCCCAAAAAGCGATTCAACAAAATACCCCAGTTAACTGCACACATGAAAAGGCATATCTTTGAAGCAGGAAGAGACATGCATAGAGGGAGAGACAAAGAAAAAAAAAAAAAACACAGACCTCTCTCAAAGCATCAAATTTTGACTCAAATACGTGCACAGCCTTGATAATGGCTTAACTCCATTTGGATGCCATTGTGGTATTGCCAGGGCAAGGTAAATAAAATGGAGTAATACTGACCTTTATTTGTAACACCTGCTGTGAGTCATAATTGGTCTAAAGTTAGGCAGTTAGATAAGTCAGTGATGCCAAAAGGCTGGTTGAAGCTACGTTAGTGATTTTGACCACTTCAGGGTAGACAGACTCAAACCCTACCCGAAGTTCTTTTATACCAGCAGCTACTCATGTTCTTATGGCTAACGTATTAGCAAATCATTTTTTTTTATATCCATGGGATAACGAGCAACATGAGCATCACATAGAGGAGTCATGTTTCTCATACCTAATAAATGTAATTCCATATTTACGCTCATATTTACTGTCTTTTTAGTTTTGATTCACAAACTCCTGCTCTAGCGTTCTTTACCCGTGCTTTGTTTACTTTAGCTCTAGCTTACCAATTTCTCACCTGAGAGTGCAACCAGTTTGTCTGAGCGAGTCAACCATACAGACCAGTGAACCACTGTAAATGAGCAGAAAAAGGCTCATGGATGGGAAAGTATTTAAGGTTTCTGTCATTCAGTTGTTCAGGTCCAAGAGTTTAATAACATGGCTCTTTGGCTGGTTAAAGGAATTAAGTGTTACCTCTACTTGCACACATGTTCAGCTTGAACACATTGCAAACCACACTTGAAAAGGTCAGCAATAATTAACCTATATGTTAATTTGAAAACAAATCACATTTGGTATTCAGCTTTATGTAGAGAAGCTCAGAGTTTTGGGTTGCAGCACTGCTTGTGGCTAGAGAAGAAAAAACCTCAAGTGAAAGTCAGTGAGTGTTGACTGAGGCGCAGTTCATCTTAAATATTTGTGCCTGTATGAATATTTAGGAACATCAAAGGGGGCTTGAAATAATAATTTCAGTGAACTTACTCCATCCATCCATTATGTTTCTGAAAAGTTTATCCTGTTGAGGGTCGCAGTGGTCTGGAACCTATCCCAGCACATACAGGCACACGCTTGCCAAACAGGACTTCCTCAAACACACAATCACATTCACACTTACATTCACGCCCACGGGTAATTTTGCATTACAGATTTACCTGAGCTGCATTTCTTTTGACTGAGGGAGGAAAATGGAGTAGTTGGAGGAAATGCAGACACATTAGAACATGCCCCAACTCACTGAAACTGTGTTAAAAATTAAAGCATCCCCTCTTTATTTCCTCCTTATATCCTGGAAGGATGTAAAGCAACATCTCGTTCGGCATTCACAATAATAACTCAAATTTGTACGTCTTAAGACGACAGAAAATACCCTGTTAACAATTTTGTTCAAATACTCAAAGTATATATTTTTCTCTATTCCTGTGTGGCGTGTTCGGCCTCTGACAGTTTAGAAAAATACTTATATTTAAATGTACAGTGCTCCAGCCCTTTTGGGTTAGGTTATTACATTATCAACATTGGCCAACTACACAAAGAACTTAAACTATGCGCATATAAATAGAAGTGACTCTAGTCAGGGATTTAATTAACACATACCAACATTTGTTCTTCCGGCTAACAAGATAAGCCGAGCATGCTAAACTATTCATTCATTCTCATTAAATGTAGAGAGAAAGTTGCACACCTCTACTGGGGAACGGGGATGAATGCAGGCACCAACCATACTGACCCCAAGCACAGAGCATGAAGAGTGGATTCTTAATACCTGCAGTTTGCAGACAGATACGAATTTAGGGTTTAATGATGTAGGTTGTAAGTTAATAATTAATGGTCTCCTCTGCATTCATTAAAGATTGACTTTGAATTGAAAAAATATTATGCTAAAACTTTATTTGCATAGCCACCAAAGTCTGTGCAGAGAGTTGGGCAAAAAAAATTTCCAACCTCCCAGCCAGACGGCTGTGCATGCCCTCTGCCCCGTCTCTCCCCTGTCTTTCCTTTGCTCCGCTCCATCACTGTTCCCTGTTCTCAGGAGGAAAAAAGTCACTCCAAATTCACTCTTTTTTTCTGAGAATTAGCCAAAAAAAATGTCGGATTTGAATCAAATTATTTAAATAATCTAGCTCATGCTATTTAGTCACCATAACAGGAAACGATTATGGCCTAAACGAATGCAGTTGTTACCGATATTCAACAGAGGGATTATAATCCACAAATTATGGAAAGTATCTAATTTGGATTTAAATAACAAGGAATGTAACAAAAATATTCAAATCTGTGTGTATTGCAGATGATGTCTAAGGGAAAAACCATGTGTTATAGCCTAATTATAAGGACAATTACTGAAGGTATACAGAAAAATGCTAAGTAATCACCCTTATGAATTTAGGACATGGGAAAGGAAGGAATCATGGCAACAGTAATAGCCTGCTTTAATTAATGAAATCACAACAGGTGGTCAAAGTGAGGATTTGAACATTTAATACCAAATACAGAGGAACATGCCAGATATATCTAGCTATCTGGGCAAGGGTGCTGCTTAGGCAATACAACATCCTGAGTGGCACAGAATCAATTTGAGCGAGCTTGAGCGGGTTTGAGTGATATCTGTTCAAGTTCAAGTATCTCTCCTTAAAGATGTCAATGGTGTAGGTGAGCTCCTCGCTCAAGTTTGATTAACGGCACTCTGCTCCCTGCTCTACTCCAACTCCACTCCTCTCACAAGCTCTGATCGCCACTGTGCTCTACTTCCTTTACAGGTTCTCATTCCTATACATAAGGTGAAAAACAGACCACTGGCCTATGTGTGTTTTAATCCAGTCTCAATTATATAAGAATTTCTTTCTAAATATAAATGTGGTGTTTTAAACAGGATAACCGTGATTCCTAAAACCGTGATTGTCCTTTCATTCCATTCATGAAAGGAGAAAAGTTAAATTAGACGTTTGGGTTTCTTTACATACTAATCACAATGGACACTTTAAATGAATATGCCAAGTTTGATAGGCCTACATTTTTTCTCAATAAGTAACCAGTAGCCAACAAAAAATTAAGATGTTGATAACGTCACTTTAAATCAATATTATTTCTTAAGCACAATTTAATCAATATTATTTCTTAACCTCAATTTGAGTGGGGAAGTATTTTCTCTCTAACAATGGTTATAGGTCTGTGTAGGATTTCCCGTCAGAAACTGATGAAGTTGTAGAACCCAGTTTTAAACACCTTAAGACGTAAAAAAAAATTAACGTTTAACAGAGTGTTTTCTTTTGTCTTAAGACCTACAAATTTAACATGTTAATGCAGATGCCAAAGTAGACATTTGGTCCAATCGCCCTTCCATAGCGGCCCAGCACTCTTCATGTTATCTATATATTGTTTTGTGCGCAGTTTTATTTACTCTCGTCAATGTGGTGGTCATAGCAATACAGCAGATCAGAGCTGATCAGGATAATGGAATACACTGACTACACATCTTGCAAAGACCACATTTCACTGGAGATCCAACACTCTCCCAAACTCAGAGGGATCAATTTTGCAGTTACTTTTGAGCCTCTGAAAATGAGTTACTATGTATAAAAAAAGCTTTAATTCCTAAATGGTTACTGCAATATTTTTGTTAAATGCCTTGAATTAAAGCTGAAAGTCTACACTTCAGTCACATTTTGATGCCTTTGTTTCAGATTCATTGTGGTGGTGTACAGAGGCAAAATTACTAAAACCGTGTCACTGTCCAAATAGTTATGTACCTAACTGTATTTTACTTTTGTTCATATTTGTTTTTATTTATTGAACTTTACTGTTTTTTTATGCTGCACATTGCTGAAAAGCTGCTAGACAACTTTTCATTGTTCAGAGCACAATAACAATAAAGATCTAATCTAATCTAATCTAATAATTAAATGCAATTTTTCCATTAAAGCTATTTTATTGCGGCCTGACAGTATAAAATAAAATATTCACTTTTTTTCTTATTTCGTATCCATGAAATAGAATTTAATTCCTAAGTGGTGTGTTGCTGTGTTGGAGCTGTTTGTGCTCATGTACACGTAACTTGTTTTTCCAGAGGCTGATGCATTTCAATGATGAAGTCAAGCTTTACGGATCTACCGTAAACTGCGATGAGGTTTGTCATATCATCAGTTTATATGGCTGGTACACAGACGACCTGTCAGCTTATCAACTTTTAAGTCCTTTACTGTTAACTTTGCTAATACCAACAGTGTTGATTGGGACCGCTGATAGTTTTTAATACCACTGCCATGGAACTAACGTCCTCCTAATGACCTTCTGCCAGAAATAGGCATGATGAATCACACCTTTTATTCTGAGGATATTTCAGTGGTGGAGAAACACAAGCCTTTTCCCTTTTCTTTTGAAGAAACGGTCTCTTCTTTCTGACAAAATGTGTTAGAGAGTTGAAGTCCCCAACTTATGGTTTAGATTGGACTGGTTCACTAGCTTTTATTGCTCAGGTCATTTCTCACAAAAAGGCTTCTTTCACTTTCTTCGTCATCTTCTGTTCATATTCCGGTAGGAATCTACTGCTCCAATTGCTCATAAAGTTTCAGTTCCTCCTCATTTTAACAAAGAAAAACAATCATTTAGTTTGTTAGGATTCAACACCTGCAATTCCCATGAAACTTTGACAGTGCTTTTGTGGCCAGGACTCACTGAATATGTTGATGACTACAACACAATAACTGAGTGCTGGTTAAAATTATGGCCATCATATTTTTTTTGAGAGGAAATGAATCTTTACTGGAATTTTAATTTCAAATTATTCATGCCACCCGGGAGGTCTTGACAGCTCTTGTCAGACTGGCATTTACTGTAATGATTGGCATTTGGCCTTCAGCATCTGTTAATCTCAGTGCGATGTTGTTTTCGGTGGCTCATTTGCATATTTTTCCCCCCAACTTTCAAATAGGAATATGTTGTCATCTGACCCTTATTTCAGATTTCACAGCAGAGAGTAGCATTCAAATGGGGAATTAATAATTCAATGGCAAATGTCATATCAGCTGATCAACAACAGGCACTATCTGGGCACTAGTCTATCCAGTTCAATTCAATTTTTATGCACTTTTACCTTATTTCCCCTACAGGGCTTTCATCGCTGCAGAAAGGATAGCAACTATCTATCCCAAAAGGAAGTGTAAGTGATTTGGTCTGATATACAGTAAATTAATTTTTAAAAAGGAATTTTAACAGTAAGTCAAGTACCTGACTGCATCCCTCCAGACACCTTCAAATTAGTATTTCACAGTGCTGTCAGAGTACTGACCTTATAGTTTGAAGGCAGTGTCTCACGTCAAGGCACGTGCACTGCAGTACAGTATGCTCTTGGCATTTACGTATCCCAGCCCAGCCACCACTTCACACACACAAAAGAGCGACTCACACAGAAGAACGTGAGTTTATTTTGTTGAGTAGCTGTTATTCAACACAATACAATGGGTGGATTTATGCTGGTGAGAGAAGTTACCTGGAATCGCATTGTGTAGGCTAGTCAATTTTTGCGTTACTTTTTTTCTTGCTGTGTAACGTGCCCAGACACTACTGGATGGAGCCTCAACATGCACTTCCAAAAAGCTCAGCTTCAGCAGTAGTTCAGTTCAAACACGTCTCACCTTTCCATGTACTGTTTGTGTTGTACTTATTACTGTATACCCATGTGCGGAAAGAGAAAATTTAATTTTACTGAAGCCTTGTTCAGACCTGGCATTAACGTGCGTCCTGGGTGATGCGATCGCAAGTGGACAGGTCTAAGTACAAATGTGAATGCAACCGAGACACATTGAGGACGCATTGAGAACAGGTCATTCAGACCACATTCGGAGGTTGTCTGGGCTGCATATGACCACATTCGTTTAGCAGTTTATTCGTCCGGGGCCACATACAAGGACTGCCTACTCAGCTGGTCCTCTGCTTAAGTGGACTAACTCGCAACTCATTCATAAGCTGGCATTGTCCACGATGTCTGAAAATCTCAAAAAGCCCATAGATATATGTTACGAATGTGTCGTACATCATGGGCAATTTGGTTTGTCTGGAACACGCCAAGGAATAGACCCAGCCTGTATTGTTTTTCCTCTTCTTCTTTTAATTTCCGGCAGACTAGGCATAGGAAGTGCATTGCTGCTTCCGGCTGGTCAAAAACAGCAACGCATTTGGTCTTTGCAAGAGGAAATGATGTATGTATGTATTTATTTGCATATAGAGCAGGCAAGGGAGATCCCGTCACAAGTGGTCACCCGAGACGTACTCTAATGCCAGGCGCAAGCTGACGTACTTAGAGCTGTCGCCTTGTGACCGGATCACCCAAGATGCATGTTAATGCCAGCTATGAACAGGTCCTGTGATATTATACTAGGCACAACATTGACCTTACAAAAACATTGTGATTGTCTGTACAAAATCTCTTCGTAATTCATCCAGTAATTGTTGAGACATTTCACCTGGCGACCAACCAACCAATAGATTGACATTGCCATTGCTACAGCCAGCACGCTGCTAGGATAGATTTTCATTTACTTCAACATTTAGTACAGTATTTCATAACACACCTTATTGTATACATCACATTTGTCTTTGTTTATACTACTGAACAAGTACTGCTGCATTTTAGAATTACAATTTAAAAAAAGCTATTAGCACAAATTAAGCCTCCAAATGGCCAGAACTCCCTTTGATTGACAACAGGTCTGTCACAGACTAAGTGAGTGCTATAAATTCCTGGAGTCAAAACACTGGGAGTCAGTGACGAAGACGCACACACAGGGACAGATAAGTGGGAAGAGCTAGACACACTGGTAGCACACGAAACACATCTGTCTCTATCTGATGACGCTATTGATAACACAGATAAAGTTGGGGCCATGAAACATGACCTTAACAGTTTCTTACTGTACATTACTCAGTGTTTGCATTGAACACCTCCTTTGGTAGAGCCTTATTCCAAAGCTGAAAAGCTCGCGGACTAATTACAGGGCTTTTGCCCTTTGGAACCTTCCTCCATTAGATAACAAAGCAATAATGATTATGTAATTCTTCTTTTATGAAAACCCAATAGACTAGTCCTGGCAAGACACTCTAACGTCTTGAAGTGTCAGCTGACAGCTACTTTATCATACCCATCATATCTCAGCACACAGATCTGGTCTGTTTAAAGGCCTTCACACTCATATTCACTGTCACTGCTTTGCTGCTACTGCTGTTTCACAGAAAATTCCTCCACCGCAGTCTCCACCTATTCAACTCTGCCTTATCCTCCCTGCTGATATTGCATTACTAAGTTAAATACGGGATAATTGGTTGCTACGCTCCCTCCTTTTTATATATCATGTGCAGTCTACTCCGTTTTGTTTTGCTGTAGTGCTGCAGCAGGGAGCCGTGCCAACAGCAGATCGGTGCCACCAAGTCATATAAATCTAGTTGCATCTCTGGCTGCAATACCTGGCAGCGACTCTGATAATATTTATGGTTATTGGTAGTGACCTCATCCTACCTTTTTCTACCCTGTGGTACAATCAGAGAGGATGTGAGGGTGAGATTTTGGTTGAACAGAGAGAAGTGGTGGTTCTGCTGAATTTGGTGCCTCACAGGCGAGATCATGCAGAAACAGCATATACACCACAAAAAGGGAAAACAGCTAGCCTGGCTCTTTCTTATTATATCTTAAATTATATCTTGTTTGTTTAATGTATACAACATGTAAAATGTGCAAAAATGGCTGTAACTTCATAGTTACTGTGCACACACAACAGTGCTGTCAATCTTATCATTAAACTTTCAACAAGAAAACAAATCAGTATATTTCCCAAATCTCAAACTACTTCTTTAAGAGTCAACTGTGAAACAGTTTTATATTCTCAGGCTGACTTTTAAGAAGGTACTTTTTTCAGTCTGTACAGCTGTACATGAAAGCACCATCTTAGATTGACTTTTCAGTCAATCCGCCTTTCTGTGTGCCTTGCCAAAAATTAAATAATAATTAATTAATTAAGACAAAAAAAAATCTTTCCAGCCAGGGACAAATCAGGATGTGGCCTACGTTAGTCTATATATGGGAAAACACTGTTAGCCAGTTAAAACAAACTGAAAAAGTTTAAAGTTGCATAACCTACTTCTCTCCTCAGACCGATGCTCCTCTTTTCGTAAATCATCTGTTTTTTTTTTTTTCAGTCTAACATGAAAATTCCCAGCATCGTCCATTTATCTATTACTACATGTCTAAGTGGATTTTTTTTTTGTGCTTTCAGCCTTGCTCTACACTGAATTCATTAGTACATAAACTTGTTGAGGTATACTGTGTGTCTTGAAGCTTGGGCGAAAAAAACAATAATTAGACCCTCAAACAAATCACATAGATTATAAAAAGCCAAGTGCAAATTGTTTCCGTGTAATTATGTTTTCAACCATTACTTTGCAGTACATTCGTGTTTTTAAGCCTCTTTAAAGGCTGATTAGTGCTTGAGGCCCCAGGCTGCTTTGTCTTATTCCCACTTGTTCTACAAATAAATTATTCCCTTAATGATGCAGTTTCCTCAACAACTGTCATAACACACTATTATACAATCTATAACTGCAAATATTTATTTATTTACTTTACCAAACAACTAAATGTAAATTTTATTCTGTTTCCCTTTTCAGTTAACCACTATGATTTGTGTGTAACAATTTATTTACACAATACTGTTACAGCTCTGTAGAAATTATATGTTTTCTGGAACCCGTCCTTTGTATGTTCATTCTGTTATGAATATGTGCCAAAGGTCAGAGCTATCCTTATGTCAATACGCTATCAAAAAAATAAAAGGAAGAGAACCAACAGACTTTGACCTTTCTGATGTTTTACATCTTAGTGGAGACTTCTTGTCCTCCATCTCCAGATAGACCAGCTTGTGAAGTTCCTTAGTTGTGTACTTCTGGCTACCAATCATATTATATCTCTCATCTTAGCCAATGGGGGTAAAGCAAACTAGTTGGCTGGGTGTGTTGAGTTGGAGTTTAAACTTTGGACCCGAGAAGAAGAGCTGAGAGATACAGTGGAGACTCTTTAGGAACGTAGAAAAAGCTACTGGATATTTTGGGGGATCTTTGTTGTCTTTGTTGTCTCTGGTGTGCCACGCAAACAGAGAAATTATGGAGCATTACCCAGATCAGGTAAATAACTAAATATTGTCCTTTTATTGCTTTGTAGTTTGGCAGTTATGGGTTAGTGGGACAGTCCTACAGAGCAAAATTCAGGCCAGAGAGGAAATTACAAACGTACATCTAGATGTTAAATTGACCTAAATCTACTGAATAATACCATGTTTTGGAATAGTATTAAAAGGACATAAATATTACAAGTATTATTCATAAAAGCTGTCTCACCAATGACAGACATCTACACAGATTAGGGGAACATATTGCACAGAACAGTGTGTTCAGGGAGGATTGTGGTGAATTGTTGCCAGTAAAAGAGGAGTCCCCAGCTGTGGTAGTAAACGTAGCCTTTATAGTCTTGTTGTCGTTGCTTCTAAAAGCATGAAGACATAGTCCTGTGTGTTAAATTTCTTGGTCTCGTTTCAGGGTTGTGATGGCATCGAGCTGCTGGACTGGCTGTTTGATCAAAACGATGGAATTCTCCGTCACGAAGAAACACAACACCACGGAAACCATAACACCTGGCCAATCCAGGACCCGAATGTGCGTAAGACTGTGGGATCTCTTGTGTCACTCATACATGCTACAACTGTTTCTTTTATATCTGTATACTTCATCCTTGGAATAAACTCTAGGTCTTTGTTTTTAAAAGACTGTCCCATGTCTCGCTGTGTTGTCATCTCACACAGACAGACTAATGGTAGCATTTAAGGTTTTCACCCAGCAGATGCTGCAGCCGCCCAAACAGGCAGACGATGACTTCCTCAACGCCCTCCTGAGTGGAAGCGATTCTGTGTCAGGCTCGCCTCTCTGGTCCCCATCTCCCAGTGACAGTGGGATCAGTGAGGACCCTCCCTCAGACCAGATGGACAGTCCGCAGCGCCCCGAGAGCCCGCCCGGAGACGCTCAGTACTTCAGTAAGAGGCCACATACAAAGGCAGCCCTGGAAGCCAACGTCTCCATTGACCTCGGTAGGTTTTAAATATCCACAATAAAAACATCATAAAATGATCGAGATTTTGCCAAAAAAAAATTTTGTAGCTCAACTAACATCTAATAACATCATCATTTCATTCTGATTACACTTAAATAATATTTTTAGTCATGGTTGTGAGCAGGGAGCGATCAGTGACCAAACACGGTGCATTTGGAATCAGTCACAGTATCTTCTGGCTACATTCCTGCACATGAATCTCAGTATCACAGAGGATAAAGTAGGATATCACACAAGATTTGTGACTGTGTGCAAGAATACTCAAACTATCAAAGACACCGATGTTGTTTCTGATGAAAAATCAAAGTACACATGTTGAGGACCAAACAGAGAAATTGGTGTTTGAGTAATGTTCAAGCTCCAAATGTCATTTCTTAGCTGTTTATTATTGCTTGTCACAGATTCCAAACAATGACGCAGCATGTCATATTAATGTTGGTTTGCATGTGCTTTATGTGCATCCTTGTGTCTGTGTGGGTGCAGATGGCTGGGAACCCGGCTTCCCAACGGGCAGGACGAGGATTACACAATATCCCTCTGATGTTCATAGACCACAGTTCTCCTCTGGCTTCCCGCTAACTGTCAAAGATCTGCTACTGTCTGGCACACCAGAGCCAGTAAGTGTATCCTGGTAGTGTTGGGAGTTTGACACAGTTAGTGGGGATGCGGCAATAGTGGTACGGGGAAGAGCAGTAGTGTCTTTTGTGTTTGTGTATCTTTCTTTGGCTGTCTCACTCATGCTTGCATGTTTACCTTTGGTGTGAGTTAGTGTGTGAGTGCGCGCGTGTACTTCAGTGAAAACAAGTGGGTGATTACACTTCCTGAAATCATGGATACACCAAGGGATGAGACCTTTGGAAATGCAAATGAAATGTCCCTTTTTTTTTTTTTGTTCACTTTTGCTCATAGGAAGGGAAGGTTTTCTGCATAATCAGTAGTACCTCCCTTTGTACTCTTACAGTGAGAGAAGGAATAAGCAGAAACATTTAATTTTGTATTTTCTTGAAGTTGATATTTTTCTTGAACTTGAACCCCATAATTTGTTAGTTCCTTTCTGATTGTGGAGATATAATCACTTTGAGGTGTGGGGAATTTGTGGAGATTTAAGTTTGTGGAAAGTTCTGTGCTGCATTATATTCTATAATATTTGTCTTAATCATTTAATCCCCAAAGAAAATACAATTAAAAGTGAAAGTCATGAAGTGAATACAGAAGATCACCGCAAGCAGAATAATGTGTTTGTGCTTCTGAAACTCAAAGGTATACAGGATGTCAGCACACCCCAAGTATTGATCCCATTTTTGCAGCCCAGTTTAATAAGATGCAGGAGACGGTAGAAGAATGCAACTTAGGTTCCCACACCATAATTGCTTTGAGGTAGCCATGAAATGAGAGTGATGAAGGTGGCCTGATAGTCTGCACACGTTTAACTACTTCCTGTGAAGCTCTAGGGAGAGAGAGGTGGCGAAGCAGGAGGAGGAAGAGCTTTGGGGCCAGAGAGAAAATTTAATCAAACAGCAGTGATGATGTTTTCAATATTAGAATTCATATTTCACCACAGGCCCCACAGCCATCCCAACAGTCTATTCAAGAGTTGATTCTCAATGAAGATGAGAAGAAGCTCTTAGCAAAGGAGGGGGTGACTCTGCCCAGCCAACTACCTCTGACAAAGGTAAATTGCTATCACTACCTTAACAACTAAAACAATTATGTTTATCCTGTGGAGACTCACAATTAAAATGTTCCCTTCTCTGTCAATCAGTATGAGGAAAGGATTCTGAAGAAAATACGCCGAAAGATTCGCAATAAGCAGTCGGCCCAGGAGAGCAGGAAGAAGAAGAAAGAGTATATTGATGGGTTGGAGAGCAGGTAAGAATCCAATTTATAGAAGAGCAACAAGCGAAGTGCTGATGGTTTTGTGATTTTTTTAAAATATCAACTACAAATTCAATATGCTTTCCATTACTGAAAACCATTTTCCAAAGCATACTGTAAATGTGTAAATGGATTGTTTTCCCATTGTGCCCTCACGGCAGCCCTTGGTCACTTTATTTCAGCACATTATGAAGATCACCTTGTGGCATCCTGATGGGCCAGCAGTGCCATATAACTGTGACTCCCTGATTTGATTCTGGCCTTTGCCTTATGTCATTCATTCTCTCTATTAGCTGTTGAAGACCAAAATGCCATGAAAATAATCTTTAAGACAATAATGTAATGTTTTGTGTCAAAGTTACAGTTTGTTAGCATAATATGATATGTATTATTGAGCGGGGACTGTTTAGAAAACTCAAACGAGTCAGCTGCTGAACAGGTGGGAAATTAACTTAAGATATATGGTGGTGTATGCTTTGGAAAATATGTACCAGTAAAGCAAAGTGAATGCAGTTTGTAGACATTGGACTAAGACATGCAAAGTCACCATTATGCTCCTTTGATTCACTTCTTGAATGAGATACGCAGTTTCTTCCTGAACAGGCATTTGGCTTTAAACTGTATATTGCTTAATGGTGCTTCAATGAAAAATTTTACTCATAAAATTTTTTTTTCAGTATTAAAAATAAACGAGTTAATCAGATTTTTTGTCTGTGAGGGATTTCACCTTCTCCTTCTCCTCCTGTTTGCCTCCTGTGCATTACTACCCCCAGGATGGCTGCCTGCAGTGCACACAACCAGGAGCTGCAGAGGAAAGTTTCACAGCTAGAGAAATGCAACATGTGAGTGATTTTAAAATAGAACTCCTCTTTCCATTTTGTTCCTCTGTAATGTCTGGTGATGATTGTTATGATAATCCGTCAGAGGTTTGCCTTCAGCATTTCCCCTTGCCCATTCGTTTCCCCAGACCCTTGTTAATCCAATTATACTTGTCTTTTCCTTTCCATTTTCCATTTTTTCTTATTCTTTTGTCTTTGTCTTCCCTTTTTTCTCCATCCTCTCCGCAGGTCACTAATGGAACAGTTGCGCAGGCTACAGGCTCTGGTCATGAATACATCTAACAAGCCAGCACAGACTGGGACATGTGCACTGGTACGGACGTCGTCTGTGTGTGTGTGTGTGTGTGTGTGTGTGTGTGTGCCAGGCAGATAAACAAACTGCCCAGACCATCCAGATGACTCAATAAACAGCGACAACAGCTGGGTTAGCCATCGAGAAAGGCCCATTTAGATATAGTATATACACAACGGACAAGACATTACAAAGGATGCAAAAAGGCACAGTCACCATTGAGCGAAAAACACAGTTTGAACAGAAGCCATTTATTGCCTTTGATCACTGCAATGGAATTAAGTGCAAGACCTGAGGCTAGATGAGTGGAGAAGAATTTAAAAACTTAAACTTTTAATTTGTAAATACGAACAAGTCTCAGTTCCCAGTCACAGAGTACTTAGCTCCACAGTTAGATTACTGTTTCTCCTGAACATTACAATCCGAAAGCATATTCACAGGGGGAATATAAAAGACACTAGCTATACAAAAGTTCAACAGTGTAGAACACAGTACCAACTTTCTTTGACTTGATTTGAGCATGAATTATATGTCTTGCACCTATTCGGATCATCCTTTTTCTAACTCTCTTTTTCTATTCCTTGCATTTGATTTTGATTTTGATTTTTTTTTTATCACATTCTTAGGTGCTTCTGCTGTCCTTCTCCCTAATCCTTTTCCCCAACCTCAAGCCCTTCTCTGACACCAAGGTCAGCCAAGGAGACTTCAGTCCAGTCAGAAGTAAGTATCCTTCAGCACCAAATAGACTTGTGTGCCCGTCTGCCAACTAATCCAGAGCCTTTCTGTCACAGCTGAGGATCTTATTTGAACTGCAGTCTCACCCACAGCTGGAAAGGTTCAAACCTGTTGAACCTCACAGAGGATTTGCTGTCAACTTAAAAACTTTAAAGATTAGAGTCAGTGCACAGTGTAGCCCGAGGCCATGTTTTATAATTACAATTATTAAGCCATTGCTCTATCAGCAACTTCTGATAGACCATTATTATTACTTTATTATCAAATTTATTAGCACAAACCCACAAAAGGTCCATTTTTAATTATGAGGCAAGATGTGGATCTGGACAGCACTAAGGTGTAATTTGTTACCATAAGATATTTGACAGCAAAAAATAAAAAAAAATCAATGGATCCTGCTTACAGTGCTTAAAGGCTTTGTAAGTTTTTAAAGGTTTGGAGTCTCAATTGTCTTTAGGTTTGAATTTGATGCACTCACAAAGCAGTGCACACATGCAAGTATGACACACAATGACACACACTTGCTTATGACAGCGCCAGCTTAGAAATCGTAGTAGTCAACAGAGGCTTGAACTTGTTTGTCTTTTCTCAATGTGCTTTTCTCACACAGTCCAGTCACGGTCCCTGCATAACCTCCAGGCTTCCCGTGTGCGGCATGTCATTGACGCCCCATTCTCCGCTGAGGATGAATCGGAGCCTCTGCACCGGCATTTCCCAGGAGACCAGGGACTGGATGATATTACCACACTGATGGGAAAGCTGGAAGTGAACCAAGAGCGGTCAGGTTTGGGAACCATGTCTCTAAACAGCAGTCAGGAGGAAAGAATCAGTCATTTCCATGTAGACCCAATAACTGGTCACATAGCCACTGTGACCCTGGATCCCCACCGCTCTGCCAAGCTGCGACCACATGCTGACGACATGTAAGAGAAATGAAGAAATTATCTCCACGTGAATTCCCCAAATTGTCCTCCTGCAAATGGTAGAGCAGGGAATTATCTGGGGCTGCTGTTTACACAGACAGGGAAATTAAGTTTGAATCATTCCTGTTTTGCCTATAATATATATTTAGTCTGTATGCCTTTGAATGTTTTGTGATACTGTTTTACTGTATAACAGCGTATGGATTTGAATCTTACACTGAAATTGCCTGTCAAGATAAACTGTTGTCTCCATGACTTTGATAAATTGCCAGTGTAAATTACTGTGTTTGAGACTGTCAAAAACTGGGTAAATAGAGCTGTGATGATGTGTACAGTTTTGATTTCAACGGATAATTCGTAAAATGTTAAAACATTTTGAAACTATGTTTTCACCGAAGAATTGATTGGAACTTTTTAGATTTACTCATGGGTAAAACTGCCTCAAATAAAAGATGTCAAAACGAGTTCGAGGTGAAGTTTCAGAGCTTTCATCATTCAAAAGTGACTCAAAGCACAAGGTGCAATATTTACCTCGACAGTGCTGCCTGAACAGATGTGGTGTCATATAAGGATGTGATCCAATGTGTATACAAGTCATCTCAGCGCTCACCGTGTCTGGGTCGTCAGTACAGACCACACAGTGATGAGATGGAAGCGCTCTTAACCTTGCTGCCACTTCGGGCAGAATTTTGCCGAACATTTAAGGTCTGACATGTTCAGACTGACAATTTCTGTGGTTCCCCAGACTTAAGTTGTGATTGAAGCAGCCCCTGTAAAAACTGACTGGTCATTTTTTCACTGAACAGAAGAATAACAAAACAAGAGGAAACCACCACTATGGTTTCACATTAAAACAAATTCATCCCAAAATAACAAGTCGCCATAAAAATATTGCATTATCCCTGACACATGGTTTTTTAATAAAATTCCTGAAGTCACAGAAATGTATCTTTGTTATCTTTGTTTGGACAGACATGAAACTTCAAAATCTGTAGTTTCAACTGAACCTTAAACAATAGAATGATTTTTCCCCCCACAAGGAGGTTATGTGATCACCCATATCTGTTTGTTGGTTGGTTAGTTTGTTTATTTATTTGTCAGCAGGGTTACACAAAAAATACTGAATCGATTTGCACCAAACTTGCTGGAGTGATAGGGTCATGAGCCAGGGAAGAACCCATTATGTTTGGGGGCACATCCGGATCATTTACTATGAAACTGAATTTTTTCCTCTGAAGTCTGGTGTATGTTGTTGACATTGGCCTTGGCAGAGGTCTGCGGTCTACTTAGTGCATTTTCTAGTTTAAAAGATGTTTCATATTGTATCAAAAATGCAAAAGGTAATTTTTATATTCCCCACAATACCTTTGCTCTAACCTAACTTCAGCTTTTCTTTTACACCTTTATGAAGCTGGCTCATCAAGCCAACAGTGGGCTGTCAGGCACCGTTGGGCTGTCTGTAGCTAACCAAATCAGCTGTCAGGCGATATATGGCTGAAGCTATTGCAGTGTGTTCAAGTGAAACTTTTAACATAAAGAATGCAGAAGTGCAGTCTTTCTAGGCTGTAGTTCTTTGAAATGGCATGTTAGGGTCCCGAAGGCTTTAACTACAGCACTGTTCAGACAGTCGAACATCACACTGACAATTTCTGCAAGTTTCCAAAACTGGCACTTCAATCATGCCAGCTTCACACAGATGTGCGGTGATAAACAAGAATTCAAGTTTGAGAAGACTGACCTCTTTGTGTTTATCAAGTATAATGTTTACCATCTTATACATTTTAGTTTAGCATGTTAACATGTTGATATTGGATTATTAGCAGTAAACACAAAGTCCAGCTGGGGCTGAGGGGAATGTCATTATTTTTGCAGGTATTTGATTATAAACCAAAATCTTGGACAAACTGAAATTTTGACCTGATGATGGTGCTGGAGGAAATGTCAGGCAATCCCCGAAATTATGATGAAATTACTGAAATTAATCCTGCAGGGGACATGAATGTCTGAACCAAATTTTATGTCAATCCATCTAAGAGTTTCGAGATATCTCCGTCCAGACTAAAGTGAACAACATTGCCAACATTGAAACTTGCAGCCACACTGCTAGCATGGCTAAAAAAAATGTTGTTGTCACTTTTCATGTGTAAAAACGAGTGCAACAGTATGCATGCCTTCAAGGACAGATTGTCCAAAAATTAGCACTGATATCCCTAAACCTGAGGGATTATTGAATCCCGCCTCTCTACAATGGCAGACTTTTCACCCCACCTTTGAGGTTGGTCGTTCATTACATCTATAAAGACTTTTGCCTTGAAGCATGGTCAGAAGACACGTTTTACAAACTAGTTTGTTTCAAGCATACCTCTGCCTCAAGTCGACTCAAATAAGTCAAAATCAAGATGTTGATTTTTATCTGTTAATTGTTTAACTATTTTGGTTTTATTGATAGTATTAAAAGACACTGAAGACAAAATCAGATTCCCCAAACATCAAATTTTTACTGGACAATGTTTTCTCATATTATATTTCTTTTACTTTTATGTGTGATTAATGAAGGATTATTCTTTGTAGCTGAAGGCTTTCTTTTCTCCAATCACTGCAAAAGCGATTAATTGTCACCTTTTAATTTATTATTTTCAGATTTTGCTCTGGGCTTGTCCAGAATTTTGATTTATATACTAATTAGTATCAACTGTCTGCCGAGCAGTTGACAGTGTATTCTTTAAAACTACCAACTCAAAGTAAATAATACCATTATTATAATATTCATTTAAATCTCAGTGTTAACATCATTAGTTATGTTATATGAAAGTAACAAGACCGTTTTTATGTGCCCTTTATAAACACACAATATGTTGTGCGTCAGCGTAGTGATGTATGAGCTGGGTGACTCGTCATTTCTGATCTCGATCTGTCCCTCGTCCTCTTTTATTTGCCTCTGTCTTTTTTGTCTTTAATCAGGGTGAAAGTCTCTTCACCATCAGCACCTAATCAGCACCTTAACCCGTCCCTTTGATGAGCCAAATCCCCGTGGAGCCGAGAGGCCTCTACACATAGATCGGCTCCCACTGACTTTGGTTAGCCATAAGGGAATGATGGGTAGACTGACTGAGTGAATCAAAGACTACCCTCATCTTCTTTTTTAATCTACAAATGGGTTTTTTCTTTCAAGGTGTGATGCTGACCTAGATAGACTTATTGTGCTACTTCTTTGGTGGAAGATTCTTGAGTACCTCCCAACTTTCTTATTAACAAAATTGTTTTTTACAATTTCAGAGAGAGAAGGGGGGAATTAAAACACCTAACCACATACTGAAGCTTGAGAGTTCAGACTATCAAAACTGTACCATACGCTATTCAATTGAATCTATAACATCAAGCAATATATGGGATGTATAAAATGTCATTATGCCTGAGGGATAAGATGCTATTGTAAAATGTAGTTTAGACTTACTTTCAGTTGAGCTCATTTTGTTAATGAATTAGATTAACCTTTGTAATCACATAACTGCAGGGTGGGTATTAACTGCTGCCTATTTTTCAGCAGCCTCTTAATGCCACTTACTTCCATTTTTACTGTACATTGTAAGCTGTCCAAATATTAGCTGTGGACAACCCCTCTGACTCTCGACCCAAGGCACACATCAACACAGGAAATCATTAGTGATGTTGCCCTGGTATAGATTATCTGCCTGATGATGAAGGTCTCTATGAATTACATTTACTGGTTGCATTAAGTAATAGCACAAAGTAGAAAATCTAACTAAAGTACAAATTAAATGTTGGGTTTAAAGGGGGCATAAGTGCAGTTTCCAAAGGACAGAAATGGATGATCCAGTGGGGACATAAAGTGTAAATGTAGGTTAGACTACATACATTTTTGAGGTCATTGTCAACAATTGTGGAAATTGGCTTTTGGCTTCGCCCTAATCCATAATACAATAATGTTGTACGTACAAATCAAAAAAGAAATCTATGAATAAAATAATAAAATACAAGTTAAATAAATTCTGCATGTTAAACTGTATTTTTGGCCAGAATATACAAGACTGCAGTCTTTTGTTCATTTCATACACAGTCAGGTTGCTTGCCTGCAAAGTTCCAATTTGTTGTTCCCCAAATTTGGATCCCTGCAGACTAGTTGTATAGCTGTTGTGTACATCTTAATCAGGGTAAAGGGAAAACTACTCCAGACTGACAATTTGTAAGCTGATCTAAATCCATATGTCTGATGAACTATAAGTTAATTCAGTTCAATCCAAACCACTACAGATAAGTTAATGTGTTGTTTCTATTTAAGTAGATTAATAAGATGGGAATTTTGAGATGTAATTTATAAATTTATGCACATAATTTATGTTAATTAATGTGTAGCAACTGTACAATTTGTTTAAATGACCTTATTTTACAGTGTTATTATAGTTTGAAAAGGGGTTAAACATTGCTGCATGAGTCAGACTGTCACCCACAGCTAAGGCGAAACGTGAGAGGGTATGCTGTAAAGAGCACAATATACAGTTCCCGCTTGTTGGTCTGTTAAAATATCTGTGATGCAATTTTGTAAGCTGTGTTAACAGATTGGCTTGGCCAGACAGGCTTTCAGTCTTACCTTGTCAGAATGACATATTCACTCTCAGTAAAGACCTGCATCCAAGGATGAACCAAGTGGTCACCACAGCAGTTGCGCCAGAAATATCATCAGCAATGTAACATTTCTGGAGGTCTCCACAGACAGTTACTGTAGCTGTTTTTTTGCCGATATTTGATCGAAGCAGAAAAAATTACCCCTGACAGCACACTTTTGCTAAAGGCATGGATTGTAGCCTTAAAAAAAACTGCTGTAAATAATAATGGACTGGATTGAGAAATGTAAATAGATTCTGAAGGCATAGACTGTATGAAAATGTCTGGAAGTCACTACAATTACTTCTGCCTCTGATCACTATGTCAGAACTGTAGGCAGGGCGAGTACTGTCAAATGTTAACAGAGCAGACACCTCGCTGGGAGTAGGAAGCTTTTTAAATCAGCTTTGGATCCAGTCACCTTATTAAAGTGTTTGGCAGTTTGGAAGTAATGCGTAATTGGTACACTCTTAGACTTAACAAGATCATCTTACATTTAACCGGTTGGCCAAATAAATAAATGAGACTCCAGCATGAAGTTTTGTTCTTAGAAGGCTAATTTTCATAAACATATCAAAAGTATACGAAGTCTATCTGCAACTTATAAATCTTTGTGTTTAAAGTTCCCCCATGCTTCATGGGATTTGGTGGGCTTAATGAAATGCAAAACCCTGCAGAGCTTTCTAATTGAGCTTTTTGATTTTTTTTGTTCTTCACTTCTTTCCACAGTTGTAGTCATGCTTATTTATCATAATAGCAAGACACCAATTTCTGTGGGAATTTGAGATAATTATTATTTCCCATTTTGAGAGGATCTGTATAGTAGAGTACTCAGATAGAAGAATTTAGGTTTCCAATCGGCAAATTACTCATTACAAACAAAACAGACTACACCTCAGTCCAGTCAGGCCAGATGCAGCATGAAAAAGCTGCATTTGGATGGAGGTGTGGGGTTTGGTGGCGAGGGTGAGTCAACACACAGCTGCACAAAAACACACACACACACACACAGTGCAAACATATGAAGGTTTCGATAACCGGGCACCGTGTCACCCCAGAGCTGGTGGCTCCACTTGCCCCTAAAAGTGAACCTAAAAGAAGCTCAATAAACAACCGTGTCACACACTTTTTTTTTTTTAACCTCTGTCTTTACAAATGTTGCAGGTACAAATGTTAGTGTGATCTCTACAGAGAGTCTTAATGGCAGCACAAATTTACCAAGGAGCTCATAAACAAGACTTAAAGACTTAAAGTCTTGCACTCCATTTTAATGCAAACTGATTCTGTGTATTATTAACTGGAATGTACATTTTTGCAAACAAATAAAAGGAATCTTGTTCCGAGGAAGGTGACATTCCTGAAGCTTTCTTGCCAGCCTCTCTAATAACGGGCCATCCTTTACCATCCCTGTTATTTGGAAGGTGATTTTGTCATCTGTTCGGAGGGTAAGGATCACCCGGACCTTGCGGTTTTCCCAGTTTGCAGACATTTTCGACAGTAGCGTCTTTGTTCCTGTAGGTTAGCTGCTAACTGTTTCTTCAGAGATTTTTATGTCCCCTGGTGGCAGGTCACACACATAACACGTCATCAAAATGTCACGCCCCTGTCCCACCATCCTGGGTCTCCGTTTTACAAAGACGTCGATCTGGCTCTGTGGCTACCTCCACTGCCGGCTTATTGCCGGAACAACAATGCCCCGCAAATTCCATGTTTGTCATTTTTATACAGAAAGGGTGAGGCAGAATAAAGGTGCAACATTCCCGCCTTGAACAGGCTGTATAAAAGCCTTTGTCTTTGTCTTCTCTTTAGATGTGACACTATCCCTCCTTAGCTGCTCCTTATCACATCTGTTTGACCTGTCTGGATGACAGAATGTTTCTGCTGATTCATTGGCAGCATCACTAACCCCATGCACGTCAGTAATAACAGTGATAACTTGCTGCTTCTGGTCAGGCATACACTTATGAAGTGAGTTAAGCTGGTGTTCATTGTTTCCCGCATGGATGAGTTTTGGGAGTTGGCTAAATTAGTGTAGCAAAAGCCTTTTTAGGGATGAAATCCCCGCTTTACAGCTTCTGAAATTTTACAGTAATGGTGGGCAAAGTTGACCTCCCTCTCCTAACGTGAAATCAAGCTCGTCATTTTTAGTTGTGATCAGCTACATTGCCTCACTTCATTTGCCAGATTGTTAACAGAAAATAAATGTATCATGGTCTGCAGAGAGCCCCTTTATTTACTTTATTTTTTCAACCTTCTTTTACTTAATCTTGTTTTAATGTGAATCACTTTGTAAAATTATATTGGAAAAGGTCTTTGGAAATAAATATTGCTATTTTTATTTTTATTAGTCTACTTGTGATATTTCTGAGTGATTAAGTCACCGACATACTTCATCAGAAGAGCTTGGAAGCCCTCTCTCCCCACACCTTTCCAGCTTTGGAACTGGGAGGGATGCATCTAACAATTTCTGTAACTTTCCAATCGTGCCTTGATCAAAGACCTATGCGGAGGTGAGAAAGTAAGCAGGGTTTGAACTTCTCTCTCTAGCTCTCTTTTTTCATTCATTACATGCCTACTACTGTCAGTTTGCATGTTTACACATGTTTACTTTGCACATAGAGAGCATCACAGTGAATGCCCACTCGAATTGAACAAATCGAGTGCCCATGCCCCCTCCCTCCCCTCCACCAAGTGTGGTGCGAATTGGTTTCTGTATTTTTGGTGGCAGTAATTATCTTCTCCACCACAGACATTTATTCACACCTGAGTAAACTTCCCAAACTACCACAGCATCACGTTTTTATTTCTTTTATTTTCTTTACAGCAAATCACTGCAAAATTTCCTGGTGAATTTATCTCTAATTTCCATAACATATCACCCGACAATTTATCACATTGCTCGTCAAGCCCTCTTCAGCTGCTATCCCAAAATGCTTTGAGAGGTAACTTTGCCTCACATCACACCCTTGGTCATATGAGCACAGCTGCTGCCATTCCTCGACTCGCTGATTTCATGGGTGCCGGGTTTGGGTAAACAGCCAGTATACAGTACATTACACAAACAACATCTAGGAGAATATGGAATCTGCAGAATTAACTTGGCAAGCCTCTAAAGTCTGATAGAGGGTTCTGCCTGTGGTAATAGAGTTGGGGTTACAATGCAAAACCTTTAATAAGCACATAACACACACACAAAAAAAGAGTTTAGTGATATGTGTAAATAGGCTACTTTATATCAGCCCCAGCAATTACTGACGGCTTTATCCACATTTTTTCAGAGCTGCATAATAACTCTGAGTACATGAAAAGTGGTTTGGTCTGCAACCTGTGAAATGTCAGGTGCTTAGTAATCAGTCTATGTAGGCTTATTTTACATCACAGATATGATTGCTTAGAACATTTTAAAAAAGCATGCTGTCAGTGCTTGCGCATTTCGAGGTTTAGGGATTGTTAAAATGAAAACTTCATGACAGATTAAAACAGTGCAGATTAATTTTTCTCATCCAGTCATGTCTTTTTAATTTGCTAAAAAATTTACAGGGAGGTATTATTTACAGACAGGAAAGGGATTCCAAAAACTCTGTTCTTTGATAGAAGAAACAGTATCCAAGTCAGGCTGACACACCATTTATACTTCTTGTCAGGTTAGTTTATACTCTGTGGAAAACTATATTTTGTTTAAAACGATTTCTACCCATATTCTGAAGTCTACCTGGGTCGCTACACCAACTACAACAGCTGGCACAGCACATTTCTCCACTTGATGCCAGCTGGCAGCCAACAAGTACTTAAGAAAAGTGAATTTTAATTACACGACCGTGGTTTTGCAGCACATCATTTGATAAAGGAAGCATATATCAATACAATTTGGGTGGACAGAAATACACAGATAGAGTAGGAGGCTTCATACGTAGTTAATCTAACACCCATGATGCAAATTCACAGCCAGAAAACATTTTATAATCAGTCCATTAGGGAATATGATACTAAAGTTTCCGTTAAATGTTTCCCTTTGTTAATTAACTCCCTTATGATTCGTTTTCTACTAGATTTACTTTTTGTAATAAGAGTTTATGCAAAACTCTCTCCACTCTCCTGAATGCATTAAACAGCTTGATTATTTGGGAAAAATACAAATCCTCTGTTTGATCTTGTTTTTAACATTTATAACCTGATGTAATATTACTTGAGATAAATAGGAGACTCAATTAAACGCTAAAATATTTTTAAGCTAAATATATGAGATAAATAACTAATATTTGGTATTTGTTTGGGATCATTTGTAATTTTAAAACGTTTACACATACATGATACAATACATACATATACGTAAACTTTATGTTCATGCTGTATTTAAAATTTGCAATCCCCTGACCCGGTTTCCTTCCTCCTTAAAAAGGAGCAGCATGGGGATTTGTGAAAAGGAAATATCTTATGGAGAGAATGCGCAAGAAAGACTTATCCTATTGAGCATTCAGGGATGCGAGATCGGCTTACTTTTCTGGATTGATATCTAGAAATAACCACAATCCTAAATTTCTTTTTAAAGGAAGTAATTCTGTTATGAGTGGTCCCTCCACTTCTTTTCCTGAGCCTGATGTTGAGCTGTCCAAAAGATTTTTCGCTTTTTGTTGATAAGGTTGAGAAAATCACCTCCCAAATCCAGCCTGATCCTTGCGTTCATTCCATTCCCCATGTTAATTCTACATCTTTTACCCAGTTTCAACCCATTACAATGTCAATGTTAGAGTATAGTCTCTCACATGAACTCCACCTGCATTTCCGACATCATCCCCATTAAAGCTGCTCAAGGAGGTATTTTCCCCTGTAAGTCCTGTTATTTTAAAAAATTTTAACATTTTTCTGCCCTCTGGTTTCTTTCCAGACAGTTTTGAACATGCAATCATTCACCCCTTTTTAAAGACTCCTAATTTAACAGTTTCCATTCTGGTTTCAGAGCACGTCATAGTACCAAGATAGCACTTTTTGAGGTTACTAATGACCTACTGCTAACTGCAGACAGAAGTGAATGCTCATTTTTCGTTCTGTTAGGTTTAAGTGCCACCTTTGATACAGTTGATCATTGCATCCTCCCTCATCACTTAGAGGCTTGAGTAGGAATCAAGGACATGGCTTGTAGCTTACTACATGGGTAACTCTACCTCGACCACTGCTCAGCTGAAATGTGGTGTCCCTCATGGCTCTGTTCTTGGCCCTCTTTTGTTCTTTATATACATGCTGCCTCTTTATATACATGCTGCCAGTTTATTCAATGTCACAATGTTGTTGTATCATTTTTATGCAGATGACACTCAGTTATGCATGTCGTTAAAACCCACAGATCCTAGCAGCCTAGCTAATGTCACAACCTGTCTCACTGATATTAAATCCTGGATGTCCCAACATTTCCTTAAATTTAGCAATGATAAGTCTGAGGTCATTCTGTTTGGTCCCTCTAATAATCTTGGGGGTCTCTCAAATAATATTAAGCAGGCTGCTAGTAAATTTAGGGGTAGATTTGATTGAATTGTTCAGTCTTGTTTTTTCCAGCTCAAAATAATTTTTAAAATTTGGTCATTTTTGTCAGTTCATGATTTACAGAAAGTTGTACATGCTCTTATCTCTTCTCGACCTGGGTATTGCAATGCACTGCACTGGGGTGTCAGCCAGGGCTCCCTTCACTGTCTCCAGTTGGTACGAAAGGCTGCTGCTCATCTCATAACCAGGACAAAGAGACACGACCACATATCCCCTTTGCTTGCCTACCTACATTTGCTCCCTGTTAAATTTCGAATTGATTTTTAAATTTTATTCGTCACTCTTAAGGCTTTAAATGGCCTATCACCCAAGTATCTCTCTGATTTATTGACCTTGTATGTGCCCTCCCGATGGAGCCCTTGTGGATACTCCCAGGTCACAGTTTGTGACAAAGGGTGGCTGGGCTTTTGTTATTAGCCCCACCCACACTATGGAACTTTCTGCCTACTGAACTGAGACGCACCAAGTCTTTTGCTTCTTTTAAATCTTTTCTAAAAACTTTTCTCTTTTTGAAAGCTTTCGGAAACAGATTTTTATGTATACTGTTTTAATCCCATTTATTTGATCTTATTCATTTTGTTGTTTTTACTTCCTATGTGCTCATGTTTCTTTTTTGCCTTTGTCTGGTTTTATTTCTTTGCATAATGCACTTCGTAACACTATTAAGAAAAAGGCTATATAAATAAAGTTTATTACTACTATTATTATTATTACTATTGTTGAAATTTACAGTCAGAGCAAAATACGCTCATACAGAGGTTGCGCTTAAAAAAAAAAAAAAAAAAAGAATCCTCCAATAAGGTTCACTGTAGCGTTTTTACGTTTTGTCCTTGATCCCCCTCCTGCAGCTCCTCATCAGATGTGTAGAATGAAAACCTCAAACACAAGACTGTAATAAATGTATAGTCGGATTTCAGCACATGCGTCCTCTCCACGCTTTGGCACATTTTACACACATTGTCTCCACGTCTCCGAAAGCTCCCTTTAAAAACCTGGCAAGGTACGAACATGATTATCTTGCAGCTGCCGGTGTCGTGTCGAAATACATTAAGCTTCACCCCTGACGGACACGCCGGGAGACTTTGATGGGGCTACGGCTAACAGAGCGTGAACTCGCTCTGGTCCAATCATCCTGCTGTTGAGGAGGAGAGCGTCGACCGCGCGGCTGAGCTGTGCGCGTTCACGTGGAACCTATAAACAGACGTTGCGCGCAGAGCTGTGTGTAGTGCTGGTGAGGGGAGAAGAGGATAATCGTGGAATGGGGAAAGCATCTGTTGCGCTGTGGGAAATAACCTGACACACACACACACCAGGAATGCTCATTAAATGACATTAAGGCAAACTTTTTACTCTCTTTTTTGCAACACATAGCTGTCCAAAGGTGGTATGTAAGCGAGAGAGTCCAGCCATGCAGCTGAATGAGACTGGAGTTCAAACACTGGCTCCAGAGCCATGTGAGCAGCAAATTCTAAAGGAGGACAACCCTGGAAACTGTAGCAGTGGTTCCACCGGCAACCTGTCGCTGCACTGCTGGCTGCAGCTCCTCACCAAGGAATCTATCATGGAATTTCAAGGAGACAGCTCCAGTCTAGTGGTGCGTGTGATGATAGCATGTGTCTACTCTATAGTCTGTGCACTCGGGCTGGTGGGAAACTCACTGGCTCTGTATCTGCTGCACTCACGTTACCGGCAGAAGCAATCATCCATCAACTGCTTTGTGATGGGTCTGGCTATCACAGACCTCCAATTTGTGCTCACCTTACCTTTCTGGGCAGTGGACACAGCCCTGGATTTCCGCTGGCCGTTTGGCCGTGTGATGTGCAAAATCGTCAGCTCTGTCACCACCATGAACATGTATGCCAGTGTATTCTTCCTTACAGCTATGAGCGCGGCACGCTATTACTCTATCTCCTCTGCACTGAAGATGCACAGCCGGCGGACAGCAGCAGCCAGGGCCAAGTGGACAAGCCTGGGCATCTGGGCTGTCTCTCTGCTGGCCACTTTGCCTCACGCCATCTACTCCACCAGCGCCCAGGTGTCAGATGAGGAGCTATGCCTGGTGCGCTTTCCAGACTCAGGCAGTTGGGATCCACAGCTGCTTTTGGGTCTATACCAGCTGCAAAAGGTTCTGCTGGGCTTCGTTATTCCTCTGATCATAATCACTGTATGCTATCTACTGCTACTGCGCTTGATCCTCACCCAACGCATAGCCTGTGCAGCAGGCCCGGAGATTGAGCAAGGCCGGCAAAGACGTCGCTCCAAAGTGACCAAATCCATTGTCATCGTTGTCCTGTCCTTCTTTCTGTGCTGGCTTCCCAATCAGGCGCTGACTCTGTGGGGGGTGCTCATAAAGTTTGACCTTGTGCCCTTCAGCAAGGCTTTCTATAACGTGCAGGCCTACGCCTTCCCCCTGACTGTGTGTTTGGCGCACACCAACAGCTGCCTGAACCCTGTGCTCTACTGCCTGATTCGCAGAGAGTTTCGGGCTGGTCTCAAGGAACTTCTCCTCCACGCCACTCCCTCCTTCAGGAACCTGACTCATCTGCTGCGTCGCAAGGCCAAAGTGGCTGAGGCGCCACCTGTTCTTGTGCTGGTCCAAATGGATGTCTGACTGAATGACTCGCTTACTGTGACAGAGCAGCTGATGGATTGAATGACTGACTCGCAAAGTATATAAGTGAAAGCTGCCTTTAACACTATTAATCTGGAGTTATTTACCACAACGTTGCATTCATCTCAACCCTGTCAACGCAGAGAGTCAAATATCTCTTTGGCTTTTATGTCAACATAATCATGATGGACTACCCAGTGGGCTGCGACCCACTTTCACTGCATGCTCGAAGATTCAATCTGCTGCAAATGTTTTTACTCGTTGTACAGCGACTCTCTCGCTGTTAATCTCTTGTTTCTCTCTCTCTCTCTGCCTCTGAAAGACAATACCTGTACTGCCCCCTTGTTAAACTGTCATGTATATGTCATAAATGAGATTTTAATAGTTGCAGCTCCCAGACCCCGTCTGAGATGAGCTCAGTTATATCTAATAGTAAACCTCAATTAACATTTGCTGCAGCATCTGCATCACCATTCTCAACACCCATTGAAGGCTACCAACACTAACAACAGTGCATGAGTACTTCACTTATAAAACTCTCTGACTGTGAATTGGTTAGGGATTTGCCTCGATAAACCAAGTGTAAATTATGACGAAGATTTTGTAGGGAAAAAAAAGGAAAAATGAATGGGATATGAGTAATGGGGAGGTTTCCTGGTGTGCTGGCCAGTTGTTGTGTTTGTGTTTGTTCAGTGCTATTGTGTACATTGTTTGATACAGTGAAAGCAAAATAGAAAACAATGAAACCTAAACAAACTATTTCAAATGTAGACTTAAGAGTTCAGTATAATAAGTGTATAGTTAGTGAGGTGAATGCTGTCCCTGTGGAAACCTATGCGGCTCAAGAGTTAAGGTGATTCATATTCTTGTCTCCCACATGAACTGAGCACATATATTGTATTTTCTGCACCATACAGTATAGGAAAATAAGAAATTTATGATCATTGTTTCTCTCTCTCTTGCTCTTACTGACTGTACACAATTACACGTGTGTGCACACACACACACACACACACACACACACACACACACACACACACACACACACAACATATATCTGGGCTGAGGGTTTCCTCATAGGTGTAGATGTGTCAGAGTGAACAACATAATTAATGATTTAGAATTTACATAAAATTTTCAGACTTATGTGTCTGTGCAGTATATTGAAACCAGGCCATCCAGTCAAAGAAATGAAACTTTTCTCAATGGACAGTCCACTGATGCCAACACCAGCCGTTCCTTCTCTGTTATATTATACAGTATGTTGCAGGAGAACACAACCAAGTAAAAGTGATAATGTGATCTGCTGTAAATATGTTGTCTCTCTGTATTCTATCATGACTGTGACCATAATCATGATGTCTTAAAGAGGACATTTGTTGATTTGATGTTTCAATGGAAAATTGTATGGACTGACAAAATGTAAACGAAATGAAGTAAATATTCAATTAAAAACCCTCAACATTAACTATTTGGAATAATTGGGCCAGGCCAAGTTCGAATAAAGAGCACATTCATGGGGAGATGAATTGTGCAGCTGACCCTCGGAGAGTTCGAAAAATAAATTGCGCTAACATTGTGGTAAAACAATCCCATACTGACAGAAGGGCATCTGGCAATAGATGGATACTGACTCTTCTGTTCTTTTATTAATGGGATTTAATTTTCTGATTCAGTGTTTGAGCAGCGCTTCTTCATAACAACATCAGCACCGCGCTGCACAAATAATCTATCAACAAAGGTGCTGACAAAAATGCTGTTAACAAGATTTGCTGTCAGATAGAGGGAAAATATTATCTTAATCCTCCCCGATGAGCTGGGATGAAATGAGAATTTGATTTTCACTTTTGAGCAAAAGTCCTGTAACATGGAGTGAAATTAACATAAATACTTAATTAAGCATTATAGTGTGGTATTTCTTTGGTCAGAAATGTTCTTTTAAATGTTTTTCTGTAAAATTAAGATCATGGTTAAGATCACCTTTGGACATGAGAGTTCCTCTGGTAAGCAACTGTCTGAATTCTGCGCATAAATCATGAAATATTATACACGATTGTTATAAAAGCCATGGAACTAAGGCTGGACTGGGCAAGCAAACAACTGCTCCAAAAAAAGCCCCTGAGTCACTGTTACCACTGGTTTGTGGTAATTTAATTGATTGCTAACTTGTAAGGGAATATGCCCCAATAAAGTGTGAAATGATAATAGCATCAAGTATTATGACCTAATCCAGACATTCTGTCTTGTATGGTGCCCTGTGTCAGAACCTACATTAAGACCTTAATAATTCAAATTTATATTGTGTTTACATGTCGCACTTTCCTAAATAAATTTGCATTCAAATTACCATAAACTAACTGACACACAGCAAACCTAGGCTCAGTTGATATTCCAGCTAAGAAATCGCTATTGCTTGGTTTGCTTGGCTCTGGGGAAAATATAATTTGTCTGCCACGGGTAGTCTGCTGTGTGTACTGTACTTGAAGGCAACCTGGTACATACACAGTGCACAAAGAGTGAGAAGAGGGGGCTCAACAGGAGCAAAAACCAGAATTAGTGACTTGTGTACCCTTTAGTCCGTACAGTCAGTCAGACTACATGTAAAATGACCATGTGTGTATCCACAAATTCCAAACTCTATTTAATTTAATGACACCATTAACTCTGAATGTCAGGAACTTTCATTACTGTAATTTGAAGCATGGATTCTAAAAAAAAATGTGCTCAATGGGAATTTTGGTCATTAAAAAATACCTTTTGCACAGAGTTTTTCTTTAACAAAGTTTTACTCTGTTTGGTTTATAAAGAGCACAGCCGGTTTGTTTAATTTCAATCAGTCTGATGTAGAGTCAGTGTCAGACCCGTTACTCTGGCCTGGCATGAGCAGATTTTAAAATCTGTATGCCTCACAACATTGGTGATTCTCCATGAAAAATCACTGGTGTAAAACCATGGGCTTTTTGTTTTTCACTTACTTCATTGCTTTCACTTTCAGCTGTGAAGGATCACTCTTCCACAATCATCTTGTAAACCCTGCTGGGCAGTCCACAGAAAAATGTTCAGGGTCATCCCTGTTCCAATAACAACTGGCAGGCCTCCTGTCTCATAGCCAAATGGCCCTCCACGAAAACCCAGCATGCAAAACTGATAATGAGGAAGCGCCATGTAGAGTAAAAACTGTTTACGAGATACCCCTCATAGGCCTGCTATCCCCAGACAGCGGCCCGAGACAGAAAAGAAGATGGACTGAGCAAGAGAATAGATTTAGATAGATTTAGAATAGGTCAGTGGGAACCAAATAATAAGACTTCAAACTTATAAACCTTCTAACGGTAACGGGGGAGGGATACCGGTAAGCGGAACATGGAGGACTGGGTGACTCACAGGGAAGCCAAAGCAGCCAAAAGACTTTGAGCTCTTATTTTATTATTTTATTTTATTACTGTCAGGTTTATATTCTATATTACACTATGCTTTGGCTGTAATTCAAAGTACTGAGTGATTTTCTTGCACGTTCTCAGAATGTACTCACATCTGAGTTCATAACATAGCTAAAAGGGTCATACAGAGTGTCAAAGCTTTTTTTTTTTTCTCCTTTCTGTCTCTCATCTTTTTTATGAGAATAAGTACCACATCTAACATGTAGAAGTGTACTGCTACAACAGGAGTTTGTGGAGTTTTAACAGTGATCTAATAGACTTTTCAGCATGCACTAACCTACCATTCACGTCAAGCTGTTTGATCAATACACATCCAAGTTCCCCCTGTGACAGGAAGTGGTAGTAGAAAGTTGCACAACACCCTTGCGCTGATCTTTCTCAAAGGCCTAATGATAGCCTAACAACAGTTGCTTCGCTAAAATATTTGGTATTCAAGCATAGACATGGCAGAGGCAGAGCTGACTTATTGAGCCAGGGATGACAGTATTTAGAAGTGGTTGAGACAAGTAGCGTGTTAATGGCGCATAGATTCCATCAAAAGCTCCTGAGGTGAAAGAGACACCATGCAGCTAAATTGATTATCTGTACATGTAAGGCAACAAGCTGTGCAGATCATGAAAGATCTGAGAGGTGGGGGTATCACATATGCAGGAGACGCGGGATCCTCATTAGTTCACAATTCATTTAACAGAGAACAAGAATGTTGTTGAAAATGCCTGAAAACAAACGAGACCACACCCACTACTAATCATTATCAGTGTTTGCAAGGACACACCTTTATTGTACACCCCCCTTATTTCTCTTTGTTACTTTAATCCTCTCCTTTTTATTTGTGCCTCCTTGTCTCTCAGTTATTACAATAAACTTCTCTGCCATCTTGCAATTTAATCCCCTATCTATGGGCATTTATCTTAAGATTAATTTTAAATGAGAATCTTATTCCTGATTTTAAAAAAAAACACTTGCCTCTTTTTTCATAGACTAACCGAGCCACAGTTTACTTGGGTCATAACTAATTAATCATTCGAAGCAGCAGGTTAATCTCCGCGGGAGTTGTTTTCAGTTCCCAGATATATATCTTGTACATTTGGAGGACATCGTTTTTATGATTTCCAATGAACTAATCTATGTGTGGCTCCATTTTTCTGGTCATATTCATATCTTCCTAAGTCCATTACTGATTTCAATTAAGTTCTAAGCAGTAACACAGAGTTAGTTGGTATCAGAGACTGACTCTCGCTCTCTCTCTCTGCTGATGACTCCACTTGTGATGCTCACTTGTCACAGTTCATTCATGCATTCATTCATTCATTCTGTGCCTGCCTTATACTAACTCTCCTGTCATTTCAGACATTGCCACTCCCTCCTGCCTTGCAGTGACCCCAGCTTTCCGCCACCTGACTCTTTCCCACACACCTATTCACCTGTTCCCGATTCCCTAATCAGCTCTTAGTATACTATACCGGCCCATTTCCACTAATTCCCTGCCGTATTATCTAATGTGCTCTCCTCACCATAGCCTTCCAGCCTTTCTCACATGTTATGCCTGGTTTTGCCTTCCTGTTTTTGACTACTCTCCTGACTGCAGCTGCTAAAAGTAAGTGGAACCAACTTTGGAGCGATGTCATTGGCTCCAAGGTAACCTCTGCCTTTACTGCCACTTCCTTGGGACCCTGGGAATGGTGGTGCAGCTGAGGCTGGAGTTGGATAGATCTCACACATTGCACGGCTCCCCTGCACACCAGCATGTCGGGTAACCGCCATGAAGTCATTAACTTTCATGTCATTGACTCAGCAGATGCTGCTCATTCTGAGGTAGTACCCCTGGTTATGCTGACATAACCCCCATGTTCACTGGACCTCTGGGGCCATTCTGGGGTGGAGTTCTCACTGCCATAGTTTCTGTTTAAAGTCAGGTACTTCCCCCTCTTCCATCAGCTCTGAGACTTCAGATTTTCCCGACCTCTCTAATGTTCCTGGACATTAAGAAGGTGTTCAACAGGACCCCCAAGGAGCGCTTATTCTCTCTGTGCAGACCTGAAACCAAGGCTATGGAGAAATAGATTGGTAAATCCTTGTCTGTAGACATCATCTGTCCGTCCTCCTCCTCAGCTGGGGCCAGGTTCTTCTTCGTAGAGAGGAAGAATCAAACTCTACAATCATGCATCAACTTCTGTGGACTGAACATCACTGTAAAAAACTAATTTCCAAAGCTTTTGAACTGTTTCAAGGGACCATTCTACTCCCTAAACTGGACTTGAGAAATGCACATCACTCCGCATTCGGGAGGGGAACAAACAGGAAACTGCATTTAACACACCCAGTGGTCATTATGAATATTTGGCTCTGCCCTTTTGTCTCACCAATGCCTCTGATGTTTTTCAGGCCCTTGTCAGTGATGTGCTCCGTGATATGCTGAATAAGTTTGTCTTTGTTTATCTATCCTCATCTTCTCCAGGACCAGGCAAGATTGGCCAGATTTTCTGCCTGAGGGTTCTTCGCCCAGTGTGCGTGGCCGTGATCTTGGCTGTGATCTAAGGGAGAAAAGACAATTATACCATTTTCATCGGGCAAATTTTTGTTACTCATTTTGCTGTTGTCAATATAAAGAGCTATAGACTCAAGCTTGTTCTGTGGCTGACTTTAACAAAGAAACGAGTCAAGAAGAAAGGGAAAGAACAAACACATTGTTATATGCATCTTATCAGAGCAGTAAACCAAATTCCAGATATACTGTATTTAATGTAACATTCATTAATCCTGATGATACTTCTCAGTAAAATCTTCTCTCGTCACTTCAGTTGTCGGACTGTTTGCTTGTCTGAGTCCCTCAAGTGTCTTGGCAGCTTTTTGCCCTGCATTATGACCATATACTGCAGGCACCACCGTAAGATAAGATTCAAGAGTCCTGATTTCTTTTTTTGTCCCCAAGGGGAAACAAGTCTGTGTCAAGCAACTCCTATGTGAACCTGAAACCCTGCAGAATATATAGGAAGGTTGCCTTATGGTGTTGTTCAGAGAGCATCCTGAAAATAGATCAGAAAATTCTGGGTAAGTCAGTGGATACATGAGCCAGGAAGTCTTAAGCATCAAAGTCAATGTGTCAGCCAAAAAGATCCAAGATTCACATATTTGCTCAATTATACCTTTTTTAAAATAATTGAATGGCATTATGTGTATTTAGTTTAAAGTTGAAAACAGAGGGGTGGGGTTAGTCTGTGTTTGGCTGAGGCCCCTTGGTGAGCCTTTTGCAATATAAGAAAACAAAGTAAAGTTTATAGTAATGATCTACCTTAAGACAAGAGTAAGAGTCTAGAGCCACACTAGTGGCTCTGTGAGGCTTAACTTAGGCACAGTTGTGCTTTGAGCTAGATGCTAAACTATGCATGTTAACCACATGCATAATGCTAAAATGCTCACTATCACAATACTAACATTCTGAGGCCGATGGGAATGTCTTAGTTTTGCACTCATTTGGATAAATTAAAATTTTGACCTGATGATGGCACTAGATGTAAAGTTGAGGGTTCACCAAAGTTACCACAATTCATCCTTAGCATGAAATTAATGTCTGTACCAAATTTCATTTCAAACCTTCCAACAGTTGTCGAGACATTTCCCTCAAAACCAGAAAATGTCAGGGGAATGCCAGACACATTAGCTTTCATCTTGTGGGGACCGTGAATATCTACTAAATTCCTTGCAAATCCATGTAATAGTTGTTAAGCACTCCGTCTGGACCAAGTGGTGGACTGACCAAACCAACCAACAGATCAATATTGCCATAACTAAAGATAAAATGGGTTGAAGCTTTTTAATTGATGCTGATCTGACCTGTTTATTTGCAAAAAATTCCAGTGACCTATGTTCATTTCACAAAAAGTCTGGTGACTTGCAGCAGCTCCGGGGATTAACTCAGCCTCATTGGCTGCTGCAGTCTCTCTGACCTTTACCTGCTGACGATATCGCCAAGTCTTGAGGAACAATAGATTAGCTAAAATACCAGCCAGTGTTTCAAGCTTTATCTGTCTCTCTTGCCATGCAATAAAGCCCAGGTCAAGACAAAGAAAGCTTTAGATACACCAAGTCAGAATGGGGCAGATCCTGTCATCCATGTCTGGGGCCATTATTATCACACACACCAGGCCAAGCCAGGGAGGCAGGTGGAGTGACCACAGACCCACCTCATATGGCTGAAGGTATGGTTGTCAGGTATGAAACACAAATGTTAATTTTTGACATCTTGTCATTTTGTCATCTTGTTTGTAACAGTGAATAATAATTAACAGATGTTGAATGTGATAATGGTGAAGAAGAAGAATTTGATTAACATATTTTTAGAAATGCTACAGTACGTCCATACAGACCACTCTGGTCCACACTGAAATAACTCAACAGCCATTGGATGGGTTTCCATGAAATTTGCAATGACATTCACGGTCCCCCAGAGGATGATTCCTAATGACTTTGTTGATCTCCTGACTTTTCCCTGGCACAAGGTTAACATCAGGTTGATATTACTGGTTTTGAGTGAAATGTCTCGACAACTGTAAGACTGACATTAAATTTGGTGCTGACATTCATGTCGCCCTTGAGGATGAATTGTAATAACTGTTGCCCCTGACTTTTCCTTCAGCATGTTCGAAAATTTTGAACGTGTTCAGAATTTTAATATGTCCTTTGGTTTATGACCAAATACCTGCAAAATTGATGACATTCCCATCAGCCTTAGTTGTACTTTATGTTAACTAATTAGCATGTTAACAATTCAAACTAAGATGGATAAAAATTATATGTGCTAAACATCAGCATTTTAGTATTATCACTGTGAGCATGTTGGCATCTGATGTTGATATTTTAAAACACTGTCCTGTCTAAGCAAACCCTCAGAGCTTTAAGCATGACTGTAGACTCTTAGTCTCGTTATTTTAAAAAAAAGAGCAGCCTTTTAAGAGTAAAGAATTACTGTTTACACTTAGAGTAAGATGATCATTAAATCATCACATGGTTAAAATATCTTTAAAATGAGGACAAAGGATCACAATTACCAAGGCATTGCTGTGCTGTTGCTGCTGCTGTTCATGATGATGATGACTACCATCATCATCATCATCATCATCATCATCAGGCAAAATCATCATCATCATTATCATGATGCCATGGGTCACTACTACCTCTCAGAGATATAATGATGCAGTGGTGTGGCTGCTTTTTCTACATTTGAAAATGAAAAGCTGGTGTTGATGCTGCATAGCTGCAAAAAAAAAAAAAAAAAAAACTTGAAAGTTTAAAGTACTTTGCCACTGACATATTCCTCAGGGCTCTGATCTATTTTTAAAACCCAAAACCAGAATCAGATAGATTTTAAGCAGTTGGGATTAATCTCAACCAACACAAGCACAAACTTTGTGCAAAGTCCTCTGTGAAACTACCACTAATATAACATAAATATATAATTAGCTGAATCAGACATTAACACTACACAGAACACTTCCAAGAAGGAAGCACTAGTATATCTACCTGCGAAATGTATGATTTTATCAGGTGCAGCTAAAAAATATTAATTAGAAATATAATCAATTTCAAATTATGTCCCTCAAAAACCCCAAATCCAAATAGCATCTATCAAATATAAACTAACTGACTTTGTAACTGTGCTTCTGCAATCAGTAGTAATAATTATGTGATTTACAAAATCTCCTGAATGTAATGTACATTACATTATGAAGATGTCAAGAATCAAGGTCTCAATTTAATACTGGATGAATGCATATACAGACAAACACACACACAAACACATACTGTGTAACCTAGGACTGCAGTCTCCCAGTCGATTGGTTGGTCATTATGCTCTCGTCTGACCAAAATTCTCATTGGTCGGACAACATTGAACATGCCAAACCTAATGGAGACTGCTAGGTCCAACTTATTTAACATTTGCTGACTGTTTGCCGAATGTTTACTGAACATTTACCCGGAGTCAGCTCCAAACTAACTGACACCATGTCAAAGAAGTCGTCGGTGTGGCTGCATTTTGTTTCAACTGACGGACAAAATGTCAAGTGTAAACTTTACAAACAGCAGTTTGCATATCACAGCTCAACCACCAACACATCTTATCATCTAAAAACGGTGGGCTAATTTGTCTGCCTTAGGATGCTCCGTCAACTTTTGTTTTTAACGCTTGAGGCTTTGAGTGTATATTCCTCATTAGTTTCAAAGACTAACTGGCTCAATTGGAGTTCTGTGAATTAAGATTTTCCAGAAATGGAAAATGCTCAGAGAGAGACATTGTCTGACAGATTACAGGTAAACGAATGTACAATGTACAATGTTCTCACCACTCTCAGCCTTACTGTGCATTTACAACATGATGAACTGAGGTGTTGACAGAATATTGAATAATATCACTGCTCCTATCAGCCCTGAGATAGCACAGATGGTGATTATGTTAATGATTTCAGAGAGAATACAGGGTTTTTTACGGTGGAGACTTACATTGTTCAGATATGTCGTTAATCTCCAGATTCATGACAGCCTGTTTTGGTTTTTAAATGATTGTCATAATAACCAAACTACAAATATGCCATGAATATTAATTGCTAACGGAATTAGCACATTTTCCCATTTATTATCCTCCACTTTGCCAGGTGAGACATACTCATGTAGCTCTGATCTTTAAAATTGAAAGACAAGTGGGTTGCTGCAGTTGTTTAATTTATAATAACAAAGGTAATATTGAGCTTCTTAACCTTCACCCTAACACTGTGTTTCAGCCTTTCAAAGAGGACAGACCCCTCTCAAGTGGAACACGATTCACCAGTCAGATTCCTCCAAAGACTGAAATCCCAGCAATGTAGGTCAAGCATTTTCTTGCAGTGAATATAATTTCAACCATATTCATCGCATACAGCGATACAAATCAGTCTGCCTGTTTTACTATCTGTCACTGTGTAAATGATTTGTCTGCAAGAGACAAATCTTTCACGCTAACAGCATGTATAGCTGAATTTTAACTATCATGCTCATACTGCAGCTATGATCCATTGTCATCTTAGGGATTCAAGCGTATGTGTCACTCATGCCAATACTAGTAAGCAGGTAAATGGCAGAAGTGAGTGTGAAAAAGAAAAAAATCCTTATTGTTCCTTTCCGTGAAATAAAATATAAAGCATATCTGCAGACAACACCGTTCGGTGCTGGAGAACAACATGGCCATTAAATGAGAAAAAATAAAGATCAAAAACACATACATACAGGCAGACACACACTCTCCCTGACACATTTCAGGGGGATTATAAATGCAGCTTAGCGGTTTTCAGTGGGCACAACTGAGTCAACACAGTTTGCCTTTGTTGTGGGTGTGTTTGTTTTCTCTTAAGAGAGACTTCACAGAATGCTGAGATGGCCCCTGGAGAGCGCGATGTTTTATCTTCAGTCACTGGGAGAAACCAGATCAAGTAACTATGCTGTGCAATACACTGTGCCATGTTAACTGGAGAGACCCCAAGCTGACTTGCTAGAGAGATGAAACAAGGTCACCTCGAAAGGGAAAATGATTTTGATGTGGACTGAGATTAAGACGGGAGTGACGTTCTTTTACTGAAATGCTGTCTTAATGATGTTCATATTCATTTCTTTAACCAGTGCTGATTGTGTTTGAGGTGTTTCACTGAGCACTCTGCTTTCCACAAGACCGTAACTACATATCAGCATCCACGTATATGCAAGAGCTACAGCTAACAGTTTTTTTATGGTATAGATGAGTCTGTTGATTATTCTCTCAGTTAATCATTTGGTCCATAAAATGTCAGAAAAAAGTTTCAAAAAAGACACAAATTAAACACTTTTCAAATTTGTTACTTTGTCCAAACTAGACCAAAACCCAAAGATATTTATCTTAACATCTTTAAAAGACCATGAAAGCTAGCAAATATTCAGCAAATTTCAGAGGCTAGAACCATTTTTGGCATTTTAGCTTAAAAAATTGTTTAACTATTAATTGATTATGAAAATAGTTGCTGATTAATTTTGTGTTGATCGACTAATTGATTAATGGACCAATTGTTTCAGATCTGTCAATCTATGACTATATTTATATCTATATTAGAGCAAGACTGATAAATAAGTCAGGCCAGTGTATAAGCCAGTATTAGCTTATTGCAAATATATCAGTATCAGTATCAATATATACCGTATATATGTCAGCCAACAATTAACAGGAAACTGCAGTAGCCTAAAGAAATGCCAAACTGGGTTTGAGGTAATGTCACCATTACATAGTTTGTCCAGCAGATGGCAGAGCTTTATTCAACTGTAAAATGTCCCACTTAGTATGTATCTTGGTCAAAATCTAAAACAAAACAAAAAAAATAAATAAATAAAATGAAATCAGAGGAATCCATGACAAGACTGCTTGTTTTTGTTATTTGGTTATGTTTTTAAACAATTCTAATGGCTGATGTATTCAAATATCAATATCAGTATTGTCCTCAAAACTACAGTATCGGTCTGGATATAATCTATATCTATATATCTGTTGGGAGAAAGTTGTGTGAGCTGTTTTTGTATGCAGATTAATACAAACAAAAAAGATCTAAGAAAGTTTAATGAGGAACTGTTTTGCATCCTATTACAGCAAGTCAGCTCTAAGAAATCCAGCGGGAGCTCTCATCCTTGTAAAATGTCTCTAGTTGGCAATAAGCTTTGAATTAAATTACCCATTAAATTTATGAACGTAAATATTCAAAATATTAACATGGTCCTTGAGAGGCACAATCTTCTCCCCAAGATAACTGTCAGTGTTTTGTTAAACAAAAAAGAGAACCACATAACCAACCATGACAGACAAAATCCTTCACCTCCTCCTCCCCCGCTTTCTGACCTGGACTCTATGAAAATGTGGGAAATTACTTTTCAATGCAAATCGGATTTCAGCAGCATACAGAATTGTAAGAAAGAAAGGAAAAGGGTGCAGCAGGAGAAAGCAAACAAAGTATTTTTTTTCTGTGTGTGTAAGGTTAGTAATTACAAGATTCAATTATCCTGTCTATTGTGTGGGGCTGTTTTCAATATCTGAAATGTATGGTGCTGGTTGGCAACAGCTGAAGATGAAAGACAAGATATAATACAGAATGGGGAGATCTGAATTTTCCCTTCAGCAAATTGAAAAACTTTACTATTTATGAATTGTTTATATTTACTTCTTTTATTTGTGTTCCTTCTCATTGTATTTTAGTCTGGTAGAATTAGGATTGTTTTTGTGTTTATGTGAAAGCTTGTAGACTCAACATTATTTTGCGGTAATTTGGCACTGTGTGGTACCACTCTAAAAAAAGGCAGCTTTTGTAAAAAGGTTTGTGAGTAATAACCTTTGGCTTCATGAGTAAAAGACAGGTAGAAAATGATGTTGTTGTTTTATCAGTCAGTTCAAATCCTTTAAGAACAAGTTTTCGGATGCCAGGTTGTGAAAAATCCTTTTGACTGATGTTTATTTTTTCCATTTGGTAATAATGCACTTAAAATGCATTAATGCATTTATAAATGCTCATAGATTTCTCACTTTCCCATGAGATATCAATTCTTCAGTTTCATCTGTTAAAACAAAGGTTAACATTTTGTGAAATAAACCTTTTGTGTTTTCTTGCCAAGAGTTAGATGAGAAGATCAGTATCACTCTCAGCTTAGTTTAAAGACTGGAAACAGGGGGAAAAGTTTACTTGGCTCTGGGCAAAGATAACAAAAGCCACCTACAGTGAAACAGTACATTGGAGGGTTCTTCCTGATTTATTAATATGCTAGAACATGATGTAGGATGATAAACACCAATCAAACGGATTTTAACAACCTGGCAACCCAGAGGTTGCTTTAATGAATGACCCATAAGGTATGTACAAAGCATTAGTGTTTTTCTTATTAATAAATCCACTAATTACCTATAACAATCTTGAGACCAATTTATTCTTTGGCCTAGGAAGGACACGGACTGCAGACACGGATAGTCATAATACAATCGGGGTTATGCATAGAGGGACGCATTCTACACATGCAAAATTGAAAACACAATAGCAACTTCCTGACAGCAAAAGGAAGAGCTCCTTTGTTATCTTGACTGAACAACATGAAGATGATAGTGTGTGCAGCCACTTAACAATAATAAGGCCAAGGATGGGAAATAAACAGTACATACAGTATATACGGTGCATGAAATGACTGTCCAGTTTACTTGTCTGGCACATGTGCAGTCGACGTGCCACCAGTGCAGACAGTCTGCACAGGCTCAAATTTTGGGCTGCAAGGGAATGTCTGCACAGGGTCCATGTGGACCCATGTGGACGTGGAAACCATGAAATGGCCTCTACGGTTACTTATTAGAGTCACAGCTTTGAAAGGACTTGTACCTTCCTTCTGCTGATCTTTACGGGGCCAGTATAAACAAATCTGTGAGAGCTAACGTATGTACCGTTGGTCCATTGGCTGTTTAAAGCCAATCAACACGAACTGCACAAACAGTCCAGCAATTAAACTCATGGAAACAACACAAGGCAAACATTTGCTTCCCTTACTGTGGTCTGAATACACCTTTATGGAAAGATTAACAAAACACACAACTGCATCGGGAATGGATAAAAACACAGAAACAGAATCTGTAACTCGCTGACCCTATTTTATATTCCGTTTCATTGTTTGCAGAATTTGTTTGTTTTATCTTGATATCTCTACAAAGTATAAATTGATGTTCCTGTGTACATCAAATATAAATAGATGTGACTAAAAGTTGAAGAACTAATAGTTGGTACCATTCTGGCTGTTGTCACTAATTAACCGACTTTAGGACTCAGGTAGATAAATAAATAAAATAATATGTCATTATAGTAAACAAAAAACCCAGGAACACTCTATGTAGAGCAATTTCTTTACTGCGCTGGAGCCCAAACTCCCCACTGTCACCGCTGTCATGAAAGTCAACTGTGATGGCCAATTTCATAGCCTCCTAACACATCACATCCTGTGCCCCTGAGAAGCAACATTTTAACCTTTTCACATACAAGCTGCCGACTCTGCAGCAAACTCTTGCTGTGGTTCTGAGAGAGGGTGTGAATTAAATCCTGCCCAAACTGACAACATCTAAGTGCTTCAATGTTTGACCAATACCCTTTTAGTAGAGACACTTAATCAACAGCTGTCATTGTGTCCAGGGATCAAAGACATCACCATTTATCAGCAGCAGCACTGTACATTTCCAGTGAGTCGACCTCACGCAGGCTCTTCACATGACTGTATGTCTCACAACCTTTTATTTCCCACACTTTAAGAATGATTAAATGCAAAGGGGTTGTTATGAATAATGGAGTCATTAAAAAATGGAATTAAAGAGATAGAGCCACGATGACCAGCAACAATATCGACTGTAATTTACCCTGGTGGTAACAAGTTCTACTATCTGAACAGAAACACTTGCTATTCATTGAAATTTACAGTCCTTGGTAAGTCTGTTATGAAATGCTATTTAGCCTGTCAAAGATGGGTGCGGGTGTAGATTTCAGCTGCCTGTGGGGCTGGGTGAAAACTGGCTATGACAATGTTTAAAACCTGGTATCCTCTGCACCCATATCCTCTCCATGACAAATACAACAGTGGTGTTCCAGAAAATATGTTGCTCAAGTAGAAGGAGTTTAAACCACAGAGCAGAGACATCAGTGCCAAAATAAAAGGGACAAGGAAAGAAGTGAAAGCACACAAAGTACAAAGCACATGACTGTCATTTGGTTAAATGTATATACACATTGCATTTGACATCACAGTGAACGTTTTCCAAATTAAATAAACCATGATCTTTTCCTAATCTTAATCAATTGCTCCCAGTGCCCAAACATAAACCATAAAAAAGTTTAACTAGAATGGCACTCAGTAGAGAGCATACCTCCGCCAAGGCCAATTTCAAACAACATACACCAGACATCAGAAAAAAAAATTCAAATTCATAGTAAATGATCCGGATTAGCCCCAAAATTTAATGGGTTCCTCCCTGGCCCATACCCCATCCGTCCACCAAGTTCAGTTCAAATCGGATCAGTTCCTTTCACGTAATCCTGCTGACAAATAAACAAACAAACCAACAAACAAACACTTGTGAAAACATAACCGATTGTATAATGAGAGAAGAAATGCACGAATTCTCCTCCTGCTAACAGACACTGTAAGTGAAATATAGATACGAAATGTTCATGAGTATAGAGGTATTTTAACAACTAAAAAAACGCTCAAAGTCAATCCATGTCATGTCCTTAACTGCATTAACTTTGTCTACAGGCAACAGCACAACAAAGTAGGAAGTAACAACAATAAACACAATTAAAACAGACAAAAAAAACCAAACATATAATTATGTAGCCCAATCACCCATGGTAGAAGTACAAAAATCAAGGATAAATGACCAAATCATTAAGTCAACAAAATGCTCCACTTCTGTAAACAGCTGACAACACTGAGACCAAATCTAGGAAAAAAACAAAAAACAAATGTGTCAAAAAAAAAAAAAAAAAAAAACCCAGATCAGGGCAAATGTAGCTTATTATATGTGTGTGTTTTTTTTGTGTGTGCAAAAATGTTAAACTAATTATGTTGTCATTAGAGGAATGGACTTTTTGCTGTACATTTACGATGGCAGTCTAATAATAATCAGTAATTTTATTCCATCCTTGTTTTTCAATATAGTGCCCAAAAAGAAAAGAGAGAAAATACCACAGGGCAGGTTGTCTCACGTTGTTCAGATAGCTGTCTGGCTGCTAAATCAAATTATTCTCAGAACAGCAGAGCAATAAAATTGTTACCAGCTTTGTGATGATTCTATCTGCTTTTTCTCCATATCTTGTGATTAATCAGTGTTTCAAATTATTTTCAATGTTCTCATTAATTAATTTTGTGGTTTCTTTTTTGTCTGTTGTCTGTCTGTTCGTCGCCATATTGATAATTTTATTGCTATTTTTTTTAACTTAATTCTTCACTCCTCTGTTATTATGTAGTGATTGTGATATATTGGGAATGAGAAGGTACATCTCCAGGGGTTAATCCTTATAAATAAATTTGAAACAATTTCCTATCATGCATCATAGACCATAGACCATAGAAAATGAAAGCAATTTCACTTAAACTTGATATTTTAGACATGATAACACCGTTGCACAAAATTCTCTCCAGGAGAAACAAAGATCCTTTCACACACTTAAGTTAAGATGACAAAGTGGATTTTAAGAGCAGATTTTCACCAAATGCAGAGTTAAACAGCTTAAATCATTTTTCAGGTTTGTTCGGACTACTGGGAATGATAGCCAATAAAGCATCGACCCATCCAACAAGTCCTCCAGCCAGAACGACCCTATGGGTTGTTTGTCCCTACGCTCATAGGCAACCCGTAGGAGCATCTCATGAAATAGTGCCCTTACAGTGGCAGGTGTACTGGACCTTCAGTGTCATGGTTACACTCCAGAGCACGTAGGGAAGCTTATGGAATGGTCACGGTTTGGTGAGATTTAGGCACAAAAACAACTTGGTCAGGTTTAAGAAAAGATGGTGGTTTGGGTTAAAATAAGTACTCTGTTAAGGTTAGAGCACCGTCGCTGTCATGGTTAAAGTAATAAACTTGCAGTTAAGGCTGTTGAACGGTCATGGTCAAAAGAAACACTGATGACTGTTGGTTTTCGAATGAGAAACAAAGAGCTGTCTCCCCTGTCAACAGGACAAAGTCCAGTGTTTTGTTGACCCATCCATCCACCCCAACCTCCTCCCTATGTGGACTTTGTCACTCTTTATACGTCACCTGTCTTCTTCCTTTGCTCTCGTCTTAATTGCTACCACCGCGAGAGGTCGCCTAACAATAAAACATAACTATGGGTCATAATAAGCTTGGGAAGAAAGTTTCCACCCATGTGGTAAAGAAAAACTAATAAGTCTGCCATCCATTAATATCAGACATTAATTTCTATTGTCTGGTTCTTACTCTATCTTGGTACCAGCTTTTAAAGACCATCCCTGATAAATGACACTAATTTGTACTAATTCCACCGACAATTCAATTATTAACAAACATTCTTTTGGTCAACCTTATATATTTCTCCGTACCACTGCAATACAGTTTAGGACTTTTTTTTTTTTCATCTTGCTAATAGAGGAAGCTTTGTTGACATAGTGCACTGTCCATGGATAAAGTCCAAGCCCTCAGAGCACAGTCCAAGTAAAATTAGTCTTGGTTGCATTTTAATTTCCAAATGGAAGGTCTCTCAGAAATATTCTTCCAATATCTTTTAATAAATTGACACACAGTAAATCAAAAATACATATGTTTGTGGCAGTTTTGTTTGTGAGAAAAACCTTTAGTGCTGTCTCATATAGCCCTGTCTTCTAAATATTAAGAGGCTGTAGCATGTGTATAAATCAAAAAAGATATCCTTCCATGCAGAATGAAAAAAACATGCCTGTTTCCATTCTTATTTAAATGTATAATTTAGCAAACCAACACAATGGTTTTATTAGTCTATCAGTAAGAGATGTGAGGGAACCTTTTGTAAGATAATGTTTATTCGTGTTTATTCAAGGGCTATTCCAGAGCAGTGTTCCTTGTGAAATCTCCCAGGCAGGAATAACTCATCTCATGGGTTTGACCAGAAACTGCAAACTGTAATGGAAATTCAGTTTTACTTGGCAGTCCAGTTGTACTTTTGGGTATGGTCCCTGCAGAGGTAATTAAGTACAACAGCATGGACTACACACCAATGTGATAAATAACATGTAGGCAGCATTGCAATGAATCCCCAAATAGCAATTAATTTGGAAATTAAAATCCTCCGGAGTATTAGAAAAAGAGTAGAACTGAAATAGGTAAAATATGTGGTTCAACAGAACTAGCAATAGCTCATAAGAGTGTGAAGAGTGAATGCAAGCATGAAAACCTTTAAAAATTCAGGTCATTGAAATGTGATGAGTGTGGCAGGTTTGCTGTCAACTGACACAGCATAGCATGACATCGAAGCCCCTTTCAATGTCAACAAAAGGTGGCTTAAAGTCAGCATGTCAGCAGCTTTCAGTTCTCTCTGAATGACTAACCCTATCACTCCAATAAGCCACCCTCTGGACATGAAGCTGGATTTTGGATTTGAAGCCTTTTTGGCATTGTGTACATTGTGATGACACGCTACAAACACAATAAAACCAACACCCATGACTTATCTTCCTTAATCAAACTTCCCTATGATATAATGTGTCAGTAACCTACCCCATAAAAGTGAACAGGAGTGCCACTGCCATTTAATGCAATGTATTAATCTTTGCTCAAAGAAAAAGATACTGGTAAATTACACAAAACTTTCGCAATAGACAAAACCATCGTTAATGGGTGATTATTGCAAGGATTTGCTTTGGCATCCGAATAGCATTGTTTAGAAACAAAAGATGTAGTTATTTTAGAGTGTAGAGGTATATGATGGCAACATTTGGAGGAGTGAATGTGAGTGTAGCTAACAAAGCTGCCTTTCGATAAACCCATTTTGCTGGTGTCCCTGTAAATAGTTTAAAATGTTTCGCCGGAACTGGGTCATTAGTCAGTTTGAATTTCTGGGCTCATTTTAAAAACGTCAGCTTGTTTGCATTCAATAACTTAATGTCCACACTCTGCGACCGGTAGCACCTGCACAGCATTACAGCTTTGTACTAACTGCTGTTGTATTCCACCTCTCTCCCTTACCTACAGTCCCATCCTTTATCTCTCTTTCTGTTCCTCTCTCTTGTCTCTGATCCTGCCTGTCTCTGACTTCTCCCCGTCTCCTTTCTCTCTCCTAATTTCCCCAACAAGCAAAAAGAAGTCATATTTGATTTCAACAGGCCCAGCTGACAAGCAATGGATTTTCCTCCAACCGCACGACAGGATTTCACCCGATTTGTCATGAAAACATTCGTCAAGATAACCTCTGCATTCTTACAGAGAACACTCATTACATTAGATACCATCTCGCTGTTTGGTTTTTATGCATTACGGAGTCATATGAAAACAACAGCAACATTAGGGAGACAAATAAAAATCGTGTGTGCCCAGTTCTCTAGCCTGCTGTGACTGTGGGACAAATGCACAGCATCCAGAAGAAACCCACATCAAGATAGAAACGACATCTCCACAGGATGGATTTATTTTATTAACCAAAGGTTAAAGGGGTTATATGTAAGTTTTCCTATCGCTACATAGCCAATGTTAGCATTAACAGCTGTTCACTTACCAGTCAAGTGGAAACATTGCAAGTCCTGGGTATAGCAATGGATGGCACTTAAGTTATCAAAGGTAGAATGAAAATTATTGGTGCTGACCTTTTTAGGCAAGATGTAGAAAACACAAGTCTTTACTGTGCAGCTCCGCTGAAATAATGTAGTTCTGGACGTTGGACCCTCTTCATGGAAATAAATACCACCTTGTAGAGCTGCACGGGCTCATTTAAACCTGTCTGGTACAATAGATGCAGCCTAAGTGAGATAAAGTGTAAGGTAATGTATGGACTTTTCACTTGTATGATAACACATTTGGTCAGCATTTCTTTGATTTGTTTGGATGTGTTATTATTGCTCTGTACTGTGTTTACATCCCCAGGTAGTACAGAAGAGATTACCAAGGTTATGGGCATATTTCAGAGATTTTCAAACTGTCCCCCTGGGGAGGATTGTAAGAGTTGAAGGCAGGGCATGGAGAGACAGACTTGAGGCAAAGATACTACGTGTGCGTGTAAGTGTTCTAAAAGCAACAAGAAGTTAATTTTTGTTGTTTGTCCTGACGATTTGCCCAACAGTTTGCATCAAAAATCATACCCCTGTTCTGAGTCATAACTGAGCCACATCTGAGCGCACAGACAGGATACACATGTATTTTTGATTTAGTACATCTTATATATATATATATGTATATATGTATAAAAAGAATAACTTTATTTATACATTTTTGAGGCTTACCTTATCAATGGCTTGCAACTTGCTTACTTACTTGCTACAAGTGTTTGGGTTTTTTTTGTAATTGTATTTTTTCAGTACATAGAACTCTCACCATTGTCTTGACATTCATTCTGATAATTTGATAATTGCCTAAATGCCTTTTTACGTTCATTTGGCTTAAGGCACTCTGCAAAAACACATAGGCGCAGTCCCTAAAGCCTTTCTATGGTAGAGAAAACCCTGACTTATCATTAAGCCATTTAAAAAGCTTTCATGTTGTCATGCCATTCAGCATAGCATGTTTACTTAAGGGTTTTTATAAACTAATGGTGATTCATGTAGTTGACATAACTATTTCACTACATATTCCACTGAGTGGCTCCAGTATTCCACATAATCTTTCTCGGCAGATGGAGCTGCCACTTCTTATCCCTGTTGGCTTAAAAGTTGCAGTTGCAAGTTCACTCTGGACCTTGGAAATTTAATTTATTTTCTTGTTCACACACATATAAACAAATAAATGTAGTAGCAAATCCTATGAGCCGTTCTGATTCAAAAGCTGAGAAAACTCCTCAGCCAAACAAATACACACAGTATGTTAACCTATTCCGCCAAAAATCCAGACGCATGACCATTTAGACACATCAGGCAAAGAGCTGGCAGACAGGGATTCACTAAGTGTGAAAAGAGACTGCAAAAAAATAGAGAGATATAGTCCTTAGCTGCCCTCTCTATTTGAGATTCATGGGCAAAGAATACTGGAGCATGACAGATTATGGCTGTCGGATGAAAGCCACCTATCTCCCAAAGGAAATCTTCTTGGTTTGACTGAAGGCTGGGCAGTGACTAAACAAGTCTTCAAGAAAGCCCCCCCGGGAATTGCACCGAAGAAACAGTCTAACTATTAATGCGTCTGTAAAAGAGGATTCACCGTGGTTCTAAGTTCAAAATTATAAATGCATCCGAATAATCATTAAACACAGATAATGGAAAAGAAAACGTTTATAAAACAGACCAAGCCAGGCTAAAATGAATCAAGATAGGTAGATTAAAATGGAGCAGATAAAAAAGAAGTTATTTTTGATGACATGGGTTGACAAGGGCAACGCTATATAAACATGTGGTAGAAATAAATCACCTTCCATTTCCAATGCTGGTGAAAAGACAGTCATTAAGTGCGAAGGTCCATCATGTGGACATCCTTATCAATGGTTATAACACTCAGTTTAACCGTTACCCAATGCTTTTATGCGTAATTATAAAGTGGTATTGAATGTTCTTTACACATTTCTTAAGTGCTAAATCAAAAGACTGATTAGTATACCTCTTAGTTTTTAGAGAAAATTTCATATCACATACAGGCAGCATTGAGATCTGCATTGCTATATGAGTGCCAGCAATTAAGCAATAACTAACATGCTTCATAAAATATAGCCACAAGCGGCAAATTGCAGCTTCTAACCATTTAGCGCTGAACAAAAGGGAGCAGCTCAATTCCCCAAAATTAAACCCATGAGCAGCAACAAGCTGGTTTTAGGCCTAAAAAAGAGACTTTGGCTAGTTTAACTCTGCTTAAAAAAAGGAGTGAGACCAAGCACATATTAGTTTCATCATTGGAGTGTATGCAGCATTTCAATAATTGCACACCAAAAATTACACCGTTTGTCCCCCCTTCATTGGATGTGAAAGAAAATCAGTATGTATGTTCAGAAGATAGCACAGGATGTCTCCAGTGGGTTTAATCATGATTGCTCAAAGACACCTATGTGCATATGCAAATATGTGACAGGCCACACCAACTTACATCAATCAATGCAGCACTTCAGATTTTGGTCGATACTTGCCCCCAAAGTATGCACACTAATTTTGGTGAAATTCTGTCCACCAGGTTTTCATATACACTTTTGTGGCATTTGTGGTGCCCCCTAAAAGTTTGGCTCAAAATGCTTTGCTAAACCTATTCCCAATCACGGACTGAAGACATACACAAAGATTTATGATAATTGGAGAACTGTTTAATGAGTTATGGCCAATATTCCCTAAACCCCGGGCTGATGGCGGCCATGTTTTTCGACCGGGCTTGCTAATTTATAACAGAAATGTGTTTCCCAGCCCCCCCAGGGCTGTATACCAGATTTGGTGTTGATAAAGTCAAAATCCAAAAAGTTCTATTCATACTACTATTTTTCAATTTATGCAAACTAGCAAAAAATACATCATGGTGGACTTTTATGGTCTAAAAGGCACTTTGAGCTGGACTTACGTGTCATATTACAAGTCAATTGGACAGTATGACGGGCGAGGCATTTCCAAAATGGTATTTTTGGGCCATAATTACGGTGCCACTATCTGGCCAATTGAGCTCATATTTTTTGGTACACATTTGCAGATCATTTCCAGTTATTGGGTCATATTTAATGTTTGAAGCTCCTTCCTCACGGCAATCCAAGCCACGGAAGAAGACAAATTAATAATAATAAAACTGCACAAACACAAAAGGGTTCTACACCTTCAGGGTTAGAATCCAAATTGCTGTAGTCAAAACACACATGGATATATGCATCCAAAGCTGGTAGACCCCAGGAGAGCTGCTGTGCTCTACTGACAGCTGCGGGTGATCATCAATATAATTTCAGTCACTACAGAATGAGTTCGTATCAGAGACAAACAGTTTTATGGAGTAGTCAGGAGACTTCAGAATGACTGAACTGTTTTCCGAAATGTCAGGTATGAGACAACTGCACATACTAACACACAATTATCTTTCCAAAATACCAAAACTATAAAAACAATCAGATAGTCCTTTGCAGAAACAAGGTTGATGTTTAAATTGATTAATACAACCGATGTTTACATCTTCCTGATAAGTATCCTCTTGTGGCTGTGTGAATAATGACTGTCCTCTCCAGACTAAAAGGACAGCATTGGTTTATTATTCAATCATTTTTAGCATCGTAAGGGGGGGGTTGGAGTGGATGAATTCATGTACAAAGAGTCAGGATTCGACACCAGAGACCAGAGTTTGCGCGCCATCTCCATTGTTGAAGTCATTATGGTGGGGACTGAAGTGGTCTTTGCCAGTTTTAGAATTAAGTGCCAAGTAATCTATTTTGTCATTGTATGAGGACTTGTGGATTATTTATGAGCTCAGCTGAACCTGGACCAATCAGCATCCAGTATTGCAGCATAACTTTTTCTGCTTAATCAAGTCACAAGTACATTTTACAAGTTGTATTTCCCTTTAAATTAGATAAGTGGGCTTTTGATCAGAAGTTTGCCTATTTATTCCCTGGATTGGCAAGATAAACCTGGGTGGAAATCGAAAGAACAGCATTTTACCCTTCCTTTTTAACATTGCTGAGGTGCCATTTAACAAGGCCCTCAGCCCCCAAATGCTCCAGTAGAGCTGCTAAGAGGTCAACAGATCAGACTGTGTCTGTACTGGGAAGCTTCCAGATATGAATGTGTATACATGTGTGAGTGTTTCTGGAACAGAGTGCAATGCTCTTGGTGAAATGTCTTTGGATAAATAAAGGTAAAAGAAGTTTTTAAAAATAAGGATAGTGAAGGAATGCTGGGTACAATTACAAGTACATTTACTTCAGTTGTTGCACTCACTAGAACGATACATATACATGGACTTGTTGCAAAAAAAAGGGGAGAAGATGAGCAGCGAGTACTGTCAACGAAGTAGTACATACACCCTATCCATACTGTACATAACCAGGTCAGAGCAATCAATGCAATGAGTGGGATCTTTTATAGCTCACTATTTCACATCAAGATTTGCATCCTGATTGTAAATTCAGGGGATTTACCACAAGGATCAAACCACTGATAACACTAAACAGGCAGGCCAGATTAGACCTTGCCAGAAAACATCTAAAAACGCCTGCCCAGTTCTGGAACAAGATTCTTTAGACAAATGAATCCAAGATTAACTTGTACCAGAATGAATGGGAGAGAAGAGTATAAAGAAGGAAAGGAACAGCTCATCATCCAAAGCATGCCTCACCATCTGTTAAACACGGTGGATGCAGTGTTGGGCATGGGCATGTATGGCTGCCAGTGGGTCATTGGTGTTTATTGATGATGTGACTGCTGATAGAAGAAGCAGGATGAATTCTGAAGTGTACAGGGCTATACTGTCTGCTAAGATTCAGCCGAATGCTGATAGGATAGTGCTTCAAAGCAAGATGGATAATGACCCAAAACATTCTGCAAAAGCAACCCAAGAGCTTCTCAAGGCAAAGAAATTGAATATTTTTCAATGGCCAAATCAGTCACCTGATCTCAACCCAATTGATCATGCTTTTAACATACTAAAGTAAAACTGAGGGCAGAAAGATTCAAAAACAAGCTACAGTAAAGGCCTGGCAACGCATTTCAAGGGAGGAAACTCAGCATTTGCTGAGACCATGAATGTGTTTTGGTCTCTAAAGCACATCATTCCAACAATGTTTTGATGTGACACTGGAATATGACAGTGATTTTGTCTTTTCTGATGTGTTTTATCAAACAATAAGTATTATCACTGGTGAGAAATACGTTTCAGGAGTTAAATTTTTGACTTTGAACAGATTAAATATAAATTAATTTTCTCTTAGCACTTCCTCTCAAAAATAGGCACTTTTAAAAGACCACTGATGCCTATGTGTAATTATTGGGCTCTTATATGAGAAGTAAATGATGGCAAGGACCACAGAAAGAGAGTCAGAGAGACAAGGGGAGACTGTGGATAAATTACAGACATTGAGGACTTTCATGCCTGCATGCATTTTTTTAGGATCAGACTGAAGCAAATATGTTGATATGGTATGTCAGACTTCTGTGGATTTCTGTGACACAACAGTAGAACATAGACTGCTCTTAGAGTAAGCAAAACAACTTTGAATTTTAACAAGACACATTCCCGGCGATTGCCCTTGTGGGAGAAATCATACCCCTCTTAAAGTTGGGTGTCATTTCAATCTATAGTCAATTACTCAGGCTGAGCTGTTTGCCATTTGTCCCTGTCAGTCATTTTGTGTGAGTGTTTTCAAATATGACAGCATGCTGAGAGCTACAGTACATGGTTTGACAAGCAGATCAGGTGCGATGGCGTTAAATGAGAAAGTTTTATGCTTTTTTAATTCCTCTTTCAACAGGTAATTAACAGTCAAATTTGTTCAATGTTTGTGTGTGCCTGTGCATCTGTGTACATGTTAGGCCTAATTGTTTTCTAATTCTGTTCCTTATACCCCCCCCTCAGTTTCCCCCATGAATATAAATCAGGGAATAATTTCATGCTTTTTAAGCATAACAGGCAATTTTGTAAAACTAGCATGCCTATACAATTTGTCACATAACGGTCAATCAGTCAAGTGATTCAGCAACACCATTTCCCCACGTTATCAAACTCGCTAATGCCTTTGCAGAAAGGCAGAGAAAAAAATATTTCAGCTTAGAGTACGGATGGACATGAACGCAATGTATGCCTTTAAATCGCACACAATAAGATTCAGCATTCACCAGTTTACCTTCCATAATATTGAGGATTGAGTCATCTTGTCTACCTTACACATCAATCTATCGATCATTACCATGTGGACAGAGTTGAATTTCAAAATTCAAAAAGAAAACTGCACCCAATATTTAGTGTGGCAAAAGGGGATATGTGCTTTATGTCAATGATGAAATGTGTAGGTAAAGTACAATTTTAAAACCAAAGTGAAAATAAAGTTACCTGCAGCTGGTTTAGTGAAAACCTGCACATCTGACCAAAAAGTCTTGTATCGTGAGAGATTTATAAAAAAAATTCAACAACCTATAAAAAAAAATAGAAAAACACCTTTATATTCTATGTGCAATGACTTTAAAATTATTTGATATATTATTAATGAATCGTAGGCAGCATTTTAGTCAAGGACCTTCCTCATGCATGAATCTCTGTGTATTATGCGAGTAAACAGTATTTTCTATGGAAATGAAAACTCCCCCTGAATGTAACCCTGACTACTGGTGACGATAAGATATCCCTTTGTCAAGGTCTCATACTTTACAACCTCCAATCACTCAGTAAATCACTTACTCAAACACACAGATGAAATGTATAAATTTGTGAAATTCATTTAAAAATGTTTCTACAAAAATGCAATGTAGTTTTAAACTTTTTGGTAATATCCTTAGATGCACCTACAGTATATATTCCTCAGTGTGTTATTGAGGTTATCCTTGGCTATATCGTGTAATGAAGGAAAATTAAACAGTGTATTTTCTTGTACCTAAAAATGCCATAATATGACCTGAAGAATGTGTGAATTATAAAGAAGATTTCTAGGTGATTTTGTACAAAGAACAATATTCTTCATCATTCATCATTCACATTCCTTTTGTTCATTGCCACTGAGTTTAAAACAACCATGTCCCTTGAGGGTAAACAGAAAAGCAGCCGTCAATGATTTCTCTCTCCACCAAAAAGCTTATTTTGTAGTTCCCCCCTCACCCTCTTTGTGTCTCTGCAAATGTGCTTAAAAGCCACAAAAATGAAAAAAAGCCTTCATCATAAAACAAACTTACACAGGATTCACTTAAATCAACAGAGGGAGGAAAAAGTACAAAGCATAACTTTTATTTGGATTTGTTTAACTGGAGACAAGTTGATGCTTTAATTCCAGTGTAATCACAGAAAGACATCAAGCCATATCATTCACATTGTTACAGCACTTAGACATTATTTCATGACAACATTAGCCTTTCCTTATAGCCTGTACAGCACCGCTGTGAATACAATACAGCCACTGCCCCTTTCAGTGTAAGCTGAAAGGATCATCGTGATAACATGTACACAATGGAGAGATACTTGTCCTTTATGGGACTGGTGAAAGTGTCAGGAAGCCAGAGCGCCACCTGCTGGAATAAATAATCAAGCAACATGACATGAGCAATCTGACTAGAGGAATACATATCTATCCCAACAGATCAGGACCAAGACTCCTACAATCTTTTGATAGCTGAATTAGGATGAAATAAGATTCAAAATATACTGTGTTTGTTTGGTTGTTTGTTTAGTTGTTTCAATCACCAGCATTTAGGTTAATGATCTTTTGTTACATTTTAAATAATCAGTATGCGATCACATTTTTGGTTTTTGGTCCACTGTCCATTCCTTAGCAATTGTTTTATGCTGATAACAATGTGAGATTTCACTAATGCTTATCGGTTGTTTTTATGTTATTTTTTTGCCCCTTGGCGAAAAAGTAAAGTCTTAAAATCAGGAGACATTTTCAGGGGTAAATTATTTCTGAAAATGATTAGGCTATGTGACAGGAGGAACATTTGTCCCACATTTTTTATGTCTACCATACAAATTGAATCACCCCAAAAAAGATAAGCTCATGGCTGATGTATTAATATTGACTGTGATGCAAATTAATCAGGCAATGTATTGAATTCTGGTATAACACAATATGGTAGCAGTCTACTAAAACTAGGACTGAACTCAGAAAATACTCATTATGTCCCTGGTGTCTGAAAATAATCAGAAACTACGATATATAAATAAACACATCATGGCCTATTAAAAATCTACTATTAAAGGTACTGCGTGAACAATCAGTACAGAATTCATAAATAGCCAAGTCTTAACAGAATTAATTATTGGCTAAATCTAATTAATGGCTGGCATGATAAAAAAAAAAAAAATCAATGGGTTAAATGAAGCTCCTGTGACTATATGGACAAGCAAACCTTCGTTCCTGGGCAGCAGCAGCAGAAGCGAGTCACACGGTTCTCAACGTAATGTCAGTACGTGACTACGCACATGGCTGACGCCCGCTGTATAAAGCCCTGTTTTCTGACGTCAGCGGCCTCTTCCCTGCCTATGCCCTCGTGAGGTGGGCAGTGTAAAATTCCCTGTCTCTTTTCTCCACCAAGCGAATCCAAAACCATCCGTCAAAATGGTGAGTTCACAATATTTCTTCGAGTATTTAATGAAGTCTCTGGCACACAAGGTGCCCTCAGCGTCAATATTAATCTGTTTTGGAGCGGGCATTTTACGGATGCTATGCTGCTTACATGTCAGTGCTGTGGTTTGGGCTTTCATCAAAATGGAAACCATTTTGTCATCTGTACCGCTAGCACCTAAGGGGCCAGCAGGATTCTAGAAAACCAGTTCTGTTATACAAATTAGCTGTAGTATTTGCCATAGTGAAAACATTTATTACGGATTTGAGTGGTGGTACGTCGAAAAGCGTTCAAATAGCCAATGTTAGGTGACGCGTCATCGTCGCGGTGTTGGCTAACTTTGACAGTGGCTGCTATTGCTCTGACGTTGGCTGTTGTTCTAGTAAAATACTGAAATTCATATAAATGTAGTTGAATTACGAAAAGACTGTAGTTTAACTGTTGTTCATGGTGAGGGGTGCGAGCAAAACCAACATAACATTTAGCTTGTGTTATTAAGTTGTACCGAGTAGGAGGATTAATTTGCCGGCTTTTCGCATTCCTCTACTCGGAAGGCTAGTTTAGCTATCAAGCTAATGTTAGCATTTAGCATAACGTCAAAGCGTGTACACGTGGCCTATTCATGCCGACATATTATGCCGGGTGCCGCTGCGTAGAATACGTTTTTACCAAGAATTAATGGTGTATATTGTCAGTTTGTTTAATAAACATATTTTATTCACCGGATGTGTTGGCAAACGCTGACAAAGGGTTCTTTAAAATCGTCTGTGAAATGTAGAACACAATAACGTCACGGTTGTGGTGATGGCGGAAACCCAACGCCCTGGGTTGAAATTCATGTTGACTCAGCAACAATTCTCGATACGCAGAGGGTAAAGTTGCTGTAAGGTGAAATAACTAAAACAGCTGTTCCTTGTCTGTTCGAAATGTAATCATTTTTTAAAGACACTCGTATACATAAACAGAAGTACACGTGAAACACAAATACCAATGGCTGTAAATTCCCAAAACATGTAGATAAACAGCCAGAGCTCTTTAAGCACTGCTATTTTGCTATTTGCGCACTTAAATAACTTGTGTGCAGATGAGTGCTTCCAGTTGTCTTGTTCCCTTGGGCCAATTCAATGCCTTTTAATGCCTATTCCATTTCAATAGTATAGCATACGATAATGGCAAAGGAAATCAAGCCCATTCACCTGATGACAGCATCAGGTAGTTAAACCTGATGCCAGGTTGCCAAGCAAACACACTAAAAACGCTTTTGTTTACATTTTTTGTGACTGTTTTAATTTGACTTTGTTCTCTCAGGTGAACTTTACCGTAGACCAGATCCGTGCCATCATGGACAAAAAGGCCAACATCCGTAACATGTCTGTGATTGCGCACGTTGACCATGGAAAGTCAACTCTGACGGACTCGCTGGTGTCGAAGGCTGGCATCATTGCCTCAGCTCGTGCTGGAGAGACCCGTTTCACAGACACGCGCAAAGATGAACAGGAACGTTGCATCACCATCAAGTCAACGTAAGTATTTTGTCTTATTTCCCACTGCGCTCTTACACTGTTCCTCATTCCTGCTGTTTTTATATTGAAAGTACGTCTGTATCTCTGACTGATATTTGGTAGCAAGTGGATGTTTTACATTAAGGGGGGTGTGAAACTACATTTTTCCCAAACAGTAAGAATGTTCTACTCAAGGGCATGTCTGTGTTTCACAAGTTACCCACCAGCTGTGTGGCCAACTATGGCGCTCTTTATTTTGATTGTTCTGGCTATTTTTGAGTTATACACAATGATTATGCCGCCAATGCTAACTGTTAGCAGTAATCATTGGCGACCTCGCTCATTTTATTCTTTGAGCCAGTCTAAACACACAATTTGTTCAAAGTTGTGGTGTATGCAGAAAGATGTACTTGCTTTTTCAGTCGTCTAATAGACATTGTTAAAGTGGATTTGCTTTTACACAAATCACATGTAGTACCTTGTGGCTAACCATTTTACAAGCCATGAGGTTTATGTTTTGAAAATCACAATGATTTATTCTTCACTTCTGCAGTTAATGGTCTGCTCAGTAAGGGTTCCAACTAGCAGATTTGTGAAACTTTATTGAGTTGCTGAGTTTATCTAGTAAGCACCCAGTACACGGTACACTTGCAGTAGATTTTGTCAATGCTACATAAATGAGGTAATACATAGCAGACTTCTTTATTATCATGTGCCTAAACTGGGGGGGATCCCTAAGATGGCTGGAAAGTATTTATGGAACAATATTTACAAGGGCATTAAAATGTTGCAGTAATGTCAGCATTCGCAGTCACTGTAACTAATCAAACAGTAAACATTAACTCCTTTACTGACTTTTAGTAGAAAAGCCAACACTAGTTAAGCCACTGGAGTGACGTAATAATATCACTTTGTACAACACATGTTGGACACTAAGGGCTGTATATAGTCAGACATGGTGCTTTTAAAAAAAAAAATCAGCTCGTCTTTAATTGTGATTGTGATGAAAAGCACATATGCAGCGTTTGCATTGTTAAATTTGACATCTGACTTTGTCCTAACTTGCAGTGCCATCTCAATGTTCTACGAGCTGAGTGAAAATGACTTGGCCTTTATTAAGCAGTCCAAGGATGGCTCTGGCTTCTTGATCAACCTGATTGACTCACCAGGACACGTTGACTTCTCCTCTGAAGTGACTGCTGCTCTCCGTGTGACTGATGGTGCCCTGGTTGTAGTGGACTGCGTTTCAGGTAAGGGCAAGCCTGAATTGAACCAGTGGCGGATGTGAGCTCTCCAAATGATTTCTCTTTTTTTCACGTGCAGAATTTTTTTTAAGCTCAGAGGCACAAGACCACAGGCTGACACAGTGCAAATAAAACGGAAAGTGAACATTTACAGTGCTAATCACAACTTTTTATCACATACATACAAATTCAGGAATGTTTAATCAGTTTCGCAATAGTGTACAAGTAGGTCAGTTTGATTTCATGTTCACTTTGTTTCCATCATAAACACACACTAAGACTGCTTCAAAATATGTGCTTATTCTGGCCCACCAATCAGCTTGCTAATAAGATTGTCCTCAAAGTAATTTCAAGTGCACAGATATTTTCTTATTACCAGGAGTTTTTTTTTTTTTGGTCATTAAAATATACATGTACTACAGGGAAATTTGATGTGCCCGTGGTATCCTTGATACTATATATGCCATGTACTACTTGTTTGAAATCAGATCCACAACTTAATCTGCTTTCTCCTGGCTTCAATTGTCTATCTCTGTGTATCCCTACCAGGTGTGTGTGTGCAAACTGAGACAGTGCTCCGTCAGGCCATTTGCGAGCGTATCAAGCCAGTCCTGATGATGAACAAGATGGACCGTGCCTTGTTGGAGTTGCAGCTTGAACCAGAAGACCTTTACCAGACCTTCCAGCGTATTGTTGAGACAGTCAATGTCATCATCTCCACTTACGGAGAAGACGAGCATGGACCTATGGGTAACATCATGGTGAGTGGCTGTCTGAACCTTTTTATCTTACGTGCAACACCCACTGGCCTCATTGTGTTTGCACACCTATAGCACAACATGAGTGTATTTGTATTCTGTCTCCCAAGTAAAGTATCACCTGTCAGCATAACTAAATCACATGATTAATGAAAAGTGTCTTAAAATGCACTTGTGTACTGATATGGTGCTGTCAACTCTCCTAGGTTGATCCAGTCATTGGTACTGTTGGCTTTGGCTCTGGACTACATGGCTGGGCTTTCACCCTGAAGCAGTTTGCTGAGATGTATGCAGCCAAGTTTGCTGCCAAGGGCAACACCCAGATGACACCAGCTGAGCGCTGCAAGAAGGTGGAAGACATGATGAAGAAACTGTGGGGTGACAGGTGAGTCTCTAAAAGGAGGGCTTGACTACCAAGTAAAGAGGATGGGATTGGGGGACATAGCTAACAGTGACACACTCAATAGAGGGATTAGCGCCCCCCCCCCCCTTTTTTTTTTTTAATTTATTTATTTTTTATATAAATCTCACACAGTCTCTAAACCTCAGGATTTAGTTCTGTTTTCAATGAACTGGGAGTCTCTTTGACTATTGTATTGGTAAATCTTTACACTTCTTGTATTACTCTAGGTACTTTGACGTAGAAACTGGAAAGTTCAGCAAGAGTGCTACTGGACCTGATGGCAAAAAGTACTCCCGTACCTTTGTTGCTCTTATCCTGGACCCCATTTTCAAGGTAACAAGACTTAAATTTACAGTGCGTTTAGAAAACACAACAGTGGTTTTCAGAGAAGTATATTTCGTAACGCTGTAATTCAGGGTTGATTTAAAATTTGACAATAACAAACAGTACTTCACTATGCCTGCAAGTGATGACTTGAACATTCTTCACTTTGACCTGACTAAACAGTGATGATAACCTTCAGTCTGAGCAGGGCACAAAAGTTGTATGCGTCAACATCCTTGGCTTGATCATGTTAAATTGTATTCTAATTCAGATCTTCTTTTTAGGTGTTTGATGCCATCATGAACTTCAAGAAGGAGGAAACTGCTAAACTGATCCAGAAGCTAGAAATCAAGTTGGATGCTGAGGACAGGGACAAGGAGGGAAAGCCTCTCCTGAAGGCTGTCATGCGTCGCTGGCTCCCTGCTGGAGAAGCCCTACTGCAAATGATCACCATCCACCTGCCTTCCCCCGTCACTGCCCAGAAGTACCGCTGCGAGCTGCTGTATGAAGGACCTGGAGATGATGAGGCTGCCATGGGTATGAAGCAGATTTTTCAATTTTGCTCATGCACAGGTTTAAAGGTCAAACATCTACAGCATATGATCTGAACAATTGCTTGTTCTTCTTGGACTCGTACTGAACTTAAGACTTAATTGTTTACTCAGGTATCAAGAACTGTGACCCCAAGGCTCCCTTGATGATGTACATCTCAAAGATGGTCCCCACCAGTGACAAGGGTCGCTTCTATGCATTTGGTCGTGTGTTCTCTGGGAGTGTCTCTACTGGCCTGAAAGTACGCATCATGGGACCAAACTTTGTCCCTGGAAAGAAGGATGACCTCTACTTGAAGCCAATTCAGAGGTTGGTTTCACGTCTAGCCTGTTGATTGATTATGTATTGTAGCATCTCTTATGAGCGGTCAGCTTATCAGATATTGGTCACATCTAAACTGTCCTTCTCTACCATTCATGCACATTGTTCTTTTCCAGGACCATTCTGATGATGGGCCGTTACGTTGAGCCCATTGAAGATGTGCCATGTGGCAACATTGTGGGTCTGGTTGGAGTGGACCAGTTCCTTGTCAAGACCGGAACAATCACCACCTTTGAGCAGGCACACAACATGAGAGTGATGAAGTTCAGTGTCAGCCCTGTAGTGAGAGTTGCTGTGGAGGCCAAAAACCCTGCTGACCTGCCCAAGCTGGTAGAGGGTTTGAAGCGTCTGTCCAAGTCCGATCCTATGGTGCAGTGTATCATTGAGGAGTCTGGAGAGCATATCATTGCTGGAGCTGGTGAGCTGCACCTGGAGATCTGTCTGAAGGATTTGGAGGAGGATCATGCTTGCATTCCACTCAAGGTGATTCAATGCAAAATTTGAGTAAACTTGAGTTCTTAAGTAAACCCTGGATGCATTAATAAGCTTAAGAGCCATTAAAATCAACAGTGAATGGTGTCATGTTGTTATCCCTAGAGGTGGAGATCTCTGCATTGATACTTGCTGTTTTCTTTCTAGAAATCTGAACCAGTGGTGTCCTACAGAGAAACTGTCAGTGCAGAATCAAGTGTCGTGTGTCTGTCAAAGTCACCCAACAAGCACAACCGTCTATTCATGAAAGCACGTCCCTTCGAAGATGGCCTGGCAGAGGACATTGAGAAGGGTGACGTTACCGCTCGTCAGGAGCTTAAGGCCCGTGCTCGTTACCTTGCCGACAAGTATGAATGGGATGTCACTGAGGCCAGGAAGATCTGGTGCTTCGGACCTGATGGAAATGGCCCCAACCTGCTGGTGGACGTTACCAAGGGAGTGCAGTACCTTAATGAGATCAAGGATAGCGTTGTGGCTGGCTTCCAGTGGGCAGTAAAGGAGGTAACGAGGCCATCATATGCAATAATTCATTGTTCATTGCAATCTGCTAAAGCGGTCTCAAGTTCACATAGTATCTTGAGTCAAGTTATTAATTAAAAGTATTTATGTGACGTTATCTATACAGAGGTCAGTAGATATACCTTTCATCTACAATTGATGTTGTCTTTAGGGTGTCCTCTGTGAAGAGAACATGCGTGCCATTCGCTTCGACATCCACGATGTGACTCTGCATACAGATGCTATTCACCGTGGCGGTGGGCAGATTATTCCCACAGCCCGCAGAGCTCTGTACGCCTGTGAGCTCACAGCCGAGCCCAGAATGATGGAGCCCGTCTATCTGGTGGAGATCCAGGTCAGTGCCACTAGACATGTAGTCTGCATTTTGTATTTTAGTTACCTTTATATATCTGAGGAGAGTTTAGCCCTATGATTTGTCCTTTCACTTTAAACACCTGGTCATCAAGTTTCACACCTTTTTGGGGGGTTTTTGGCAGGACACAGTGGTTAAGTTACACAGGTTTTTATTTGTCTCATATTAAGTTTTTACCACAATTGTTTAGATTTTATAATTGATTAACTTGGCTTTTCACTGATTTGAGTACTGTGTGTTCAACTTAATCTCTTGTCTACTCTGCAGTGTCCTGAAGTTGCAATGGGTGGAATCTATGGTGTGTTGACCAAGAGGCGTGGTCATGTGTTTGAGGAGTCCAGTGTGATGGGAACACCCATGCGTGTCATCAAGGCCTACCTGCCTGTCATGGAGTCATTTGGTATGTCCTCTTAAAAATGAGCAAAACAGCCAAAATATTTGTTCCGAAACCAGTGTTAATTTTGTCGCCTGATGTGTAATATAAACACACAAACATTTTATTATTCTCTCAGCTTTTTTTTTTTTGCTTCATTTTAGTAACAGTATAGTTAACAATGTGACATTTTTTTGTCTTAAGTTGACATTAAAGTCATTGTCATATTTTAGTCCTAAGGTCACAGGTGTTATCTTAGTGTGCAGTCATCATGGATGTGTGTAGGGGGAAAAAAGCTCAGTTTGCCTGTTCATATCAGACTGCAAATGTTTACACAAGGCACCTATTTCAATGTGTTCTGTTCTGCAGTCAGGTTTACAACACTCTCAGTGAATACAGTTGTAAACAGTCCTGCACTCTTTTCTGCAGAGTACATAATGTAAGCCAGCAAAGTCATTTTTACATGACAGGGCCGGCTTGCCTGTGGTGTTCTTTTGCTGTCATTTTTCAGTTGGATATGTTAGTATGTTTTCTAATCCTTACAAGTAACAATAGCTAACAATACAGACATTGTTACTGAGACCCAAGATTTTTCAGTACAGGCCAAATACCTAACTAAACTTCTTAAAAGGAGATACATTTGTCAGAGGATAATTGTTTTACCATCAGAGGCATACAGTGTATGATTCCGCATATTTAGGTAGTTGGGTATAAAAGTACTTACTAAAAATGTAATGTCATGGGACTGACTGTACATTAGTCTCACATTAATTCTAGGCCTGACATGCGTTTTTTCATACTATGTTTACAAGCACTACTTTATTTCTAGTTTTATTTTAGATTAACAAATATTTGTAGTATACTATAAAATCCAGGCTAACAGAATCTTCCGGCGTGTTGACCCACTGCCAGCTATACAAATTGACAATTGTGTATACGCAAACGTGTACATAAATGCATCAAAGCAAAAATGTATGTGATTTTAAAAGTTCACAGTGCCAGACAGCTACTAGGTGTAATTTTACTTAAACAGTTAACTATTTTTAAAATTAAGAAGTTGCAGTAGAGGAGTATATTGAGTAACAGGCAAATTTTGATTTGGAGGTTTTTTGATCTGTAGGGCCAATAATGCAACTGCTGCACATTTAGGTTAACATCTGCATCTTTTAGTGCTCTACAAACTAAGGTTGGGGTCGAAAGCCCCAAGCTATTGATCAGAGGAGAAAACAAATGTTCACTTCTGCATTTTCTGCTTGCTGCATGACTACTTGCAACCCTCATACCAATAATGTAAGAGGCTTTGCAGGGAGGCATTGAAACATGTTTTGCTCTGTCCATTCCCAGGTTTCACAGCTGACCTTCGTTCCAACACTGGTGGCCAGGCCTTCCCACAGTGTGTGTTTGACCACTGGCAGATCCTTCCTGGAAACCCACTGGATGCCTCAAGCAAGCCTGGTATAGTTGTCATGGAGACACGCAAACGTAAGGGTCTCAAGGAAGGTGTCCCAGCCTTGGACAACTACCTGGACAAATTGTAAAAGCCTGAACCCACCTGGCTAATGCCTCATTCCTCCTTTCCCACCAAATTTAAGTCTACACCGTGGGACCGGACTGTACAGAACACAGCGAGCACTAATGTTTGCCAAAAGGATTGACAATAATGAATAAACAACTACAAAAATTGTAAACGATAAATAAAAGAAAATAAAAACTTATGCTTCAGGCTGTTTTTTTTTATTTTTGTTTTTATTAATGGGATCTGATGTACAGTTGGTTGCAGAAAGTTATATCACATTTCCATGATGCCTTTGTTGTGTTTCACTAAGACAAACAAGTTTGTTTTATACCGTGACCACAAAGAGTGCCTGTCTTCATTTTTCAGAAGATGTGAATCATTTCAGATAAGAGATTGCTAATGGAGCTGCCTCATTTGTAAACACCACTGGAAGTTGGCAGCTGAACTAATTTTTATTACAAGGTTTACAATGTTTACCAAACTGTTTTCCACAATACCTTATTACTATTGCAACACGCAAAATGGCTTATTACCCTAAAATTGGAATTAAAATCATTTTGATTGCTGATTTTGCTTTTACATAAAACTATGTCAAGGATAAAACAAGGTACAAGACCTATTTCCATAGTGGTCCTTGATGTAAAGATGCAGATAAATGTCAAGATGATTGGACAGTCATAACTAGATCTGAAGCAATTTGAATATTCTATTAGAACATAAAAATTAATCTGGATTATTTTAATGAATTGTCATTAAAATGGGGGTTATATCCTAATAAATTGTTTTGTTTTGTTTTTTAATTTTGAGGGTAAACTTTACCATGAACCATAATTTTACCTTTTTGGGATTGTGAAGGTTAATTATTTTAATGTACAAAGTAATTCAAACTGATGGAACCACAGAAGCTGAAAGAACAGATACCCATATTGGTACTAAACATCGGCTATACTGGCTCTAGTCTTATAGGCGCAACTTCCCCGAACTCTACAAAGATGGCTCTTAAGATGTTATGTGCCAATACTTAGTTATAGCTGTAAAACTGTCCTTCAGAGGCAACCAAATAAACTGTTAGATTTGCTGTTTGCCACCGAGCCCTTGGGTTCAAACCCAACTCAACCCAGACTAACTTGTTCTCTGAGAGCTGGAGTTTGTCTTAAAATATTTTTAATTCCCAGACCTTCAAAACCATGATCGGACCAAGCAGTCAAAGCAACTCAGACAAGTGAATTTGGTAACCGTGGGACGGCATGTATCAATTGCTTTTCCAGGGAAGATCCTAGCTCTGTCGTAAACGCATTCCCAAGTCTAACAGTAGGATTTGACAGAAAAAAGTCTGAGCAAGGAGGACAGCACTGGTTGAGTTTATGCTATCTTAAACCGGCCTCAGAGTACAGGGGTTTTTGGGCCGATTTATCCCAGATTCATCCCACCCGACAATCGGAGACGTCTGGGCTGAGACCTTGGTAGGGACCGGTGTTCGTCCCCAGATTATCTGGTAATGTGAGGGGGTTACAGATCAGGTCTTAAACCTCCCTTAGGGGTTTGATCAAAACAAAATAAACTTTGAATTCTGGTTAGGAAAAATAGGGCACAGCAGTGAGCCAATAGTCCCCAACCATATTACTGTGCAACTGCTTCTGAAAGCAGTGACTGTTCATGTAGCTCTCTTGTATCTGTACGCCAAACGTAATATTTCATCATTCTATGAAAATAATGATCAGACGTTCGCTGAGATCAATGAACTTGAAGATTTCATGATATTTTTTTCAGTATTTTGAAAGTACTTACCCGAGATGTTGTATGCCGTCATGCTTTCATTGACGCTGGTTAAATGCATTTAAAGTTTTGTTGCTGTTCCTCACTGTAATCACCGGAGGGTGGTGAACTCTTATGATCCACATCCCTGGGTGGACAACACACTCAAGACAAATACCAACTCCAAACGACTGCTTCCGGCAAAGATTTTCAAAATAAAATTTAGGCAGGGCACGTGAATTTGGCTTCTTGAAGCGACACCTGAAACTTGCCTTTTGATTAAACTTTATTCAAGTTTCATATACAGATAGTTAAAATTACGGTACACTCTCCATATTAGGAAAGCATGAGAACGTAAAAGATTTGCCACCTTATCAACCTTAAATTAGGAACTGCAAAACGGAAAATATAAAAGCAAGGCATAATACAAATGCCTTAATATAGTACATTATAGAAGACTATATAAAATAAAACGGAATTTCCCTTTGATACACTCATCATCACAATAGTAAAAGTACAAAGAGTTTTGGTGCTTTCTAAGTTTTCTGTAGTTCCAGGGATTTCATAAATTGTTTAGCATATTTACTCAGCACTGTACTTAAATACGATTTTGAAGTCTTTATACTTTACTTGAGTATGTGGGTCTCCAGCCAGCCAATCATGAGTCTCCGCACCGACCAATCAGATGACAAGCAGGCTTCTCTTCCTGTTTGGCCGAGGGATTCATTATCGGGTGAGTAATATAACGTTTATCCTAAAAAGTCGAAATAATTGTATCCCACTGTCCTTAGTGAATAAACATGATCGAATGTACGAATACGTATTTCTCTGTATTATGTTTTTTCCTTCGGGAGAGTGAGCAGTTTGGATTACCTTTGTGTCCGTTGCGTGTGTGAGTGTGTGTGAACAGTGCGACCAGTTAGCCTCACGGAATTGCTAGCAGGCAGGTTAGCTTAAGAAGCGGCATCACTGCGGGGACGTTGATGCTAAAATTCACAATTGCTCGCATCTTTCTTTGCAACTTCTCACATGCTGTTATGCATAGACCCCTTCCCACGACATAACCCTGACAGATACGGACCGGTTTTCACACGTACGCAGTCAATTGCACGGAAGGAGAACATGGGAGGGATCAAACAAGAGCAGAGTGATGCATCACAGCAGCCCAGAGCCTCACATTCAGCGGATCAGCCACAAGATGAGGTAAGCCCTGCTACATTTTACCACGATAAACAGGGTTTGTAAATTGCTTTAATTTTGCCTCCTTATTTGGAGGAACAAGGCTGTCAATTTTTGCAACTTATAATGTGATTGAGCAACTTCGATAAGGAGTAAAACTGTTTGCTATAAGCTCAGTTGCCATTTTATTAAGTGCACTAAAAGCAATTCACACTATTACAACAGTCCTGGAATAAATCCTACTTTCAAGGAGTTTATAAATTTATAGAAGGGGGGGATAAATATCCAGAATGTATTTCCCTTTTTGTTAATAGGGGGAGGTTGACTGAACATACATGCTCTGTCTGCATGGCAATTTCCAGAGTCAGTAAATAAAATAGAATACTGAAGGTAAAAAAGAGGATATACCTCTCAGTATAACGCATTATAATTAAACAGCGCTACAAACTATAGCCTACTAAATGACCATAAAGTAGAAATAATGCTGTTTGTACTAGTGAATGTAGTAGAGATGAAGCTATGAGTCAATTATTCGGTTAGTAAATAAACCTGAAATTAAACCATTTCGATAACTGAGTAATTTAACTTGCTTTTCCCTATTGCCTATTTGGTGAGATTTTACTGAACAAACAACTGACAGGTCCCTGCATTCACAAGAGTGCTGTTTCCCCTCTCTGCAGCCCAAGAAGAGAGGTTGGCCGAAGGGAAAGAAGAGAAAGAAGGTGCTACCGAACGGTCCCAAGGCGCCAGTAACAGGATATGTCCGCTTCCTGAATGAACGGCGGGAACATATGCGGGCCCGATACCCAGACTTACCTTTTCCAGAAATCACCAAGAGACTCGGAGCAGAGTGGACACGATTAGCCCCAAATGACAAACAGGTAACTATTCAAGTTATCCAAGTATACACATAGTATATTCAGTGCACTGGGTATTTAATGATGCTTTACTACTGGGCCCATGACACATGGAAATCCATGGAAAGATTGTAATATTAGGTGTTATTGCTGTATTTGAGTTTTGTTAAAATTAGCATAATTATTTTTCTTTTTTACTTCCATAAAAATGTTGCTGATATGAAATCTTGTAGTTTGACTTGATTTTAAAAGAAATTTCTAATCAGTGGTGTTCTTTCCAGTCCACTGGTTGTGAAATCTGTGTGCTGACAAAATAGTTTTATGATAAAATGTACCACATGACCAATTTTCCAAAAAAAAAAAATTTTTTTTCTTTAAAAGTTTCAAATAATGAAGCACCTGTCTTTAAGCGAGACAGATTTTTTTCCCTCAATAAAGTAACAACATTATTTGTGTACGGACAGCGCTATCTGGACGAGGCGGAGCGGGAGAAAATGCAGTATGCTCAGGAACTGAAGGAATATCAGCAGACGGAGGCCTATCAGATCACCAGCGCTAAGATACAAGACAAAAGGATCAAGAAAGGTAACAATTGAATGCTGCTCACCTAATGTTTATCAAGTTGTTCACTGCTCATGCATGTGTGTTTTTATCGGTTACTGCCTCTAAAATAACCACCACATCACCCGGGCAATTTGCAAAATAATGTACATTCGTTATTCCATTACTCTGTTCCATCTGAGCCGTATTATGGACATACGTTTTTCTCTTTCAGAAGATACTCCATCTGTCATCATCAGTAACAGTTCAGGGTCATCTTTACCAAAGGTACACTTCTGTATCTTGTCACTGCATATTCGGCAATGTCATTATCATATAGAATGCACACAGCTAAGTTGTCCATTTTCTGATTTTGTCCTTCAGGCTTCTGACCTCTCAAGCAGATTCGACATCCCTATCTTCACAGAGGAGTTCCTTGATCAGAACAAAGGTAAGCGAGAAACTGAAAATGGAAAATAATCATTCTGACATATCACAAATAAAGCACAAAGCAGTGTGTTCAGCATGGCCCGGTTCTAATGCTAAAACAGAATTGTTTCATTATTTTATTGGCTAATAGGACATTAATTTTCTAATTGACATGTTCCATCTAAGATTAAGCATCTAAGACATAATGTAATACTCTCATCAAATCCTTTTTTAAATCACTCTTTGTTTTTCAGCTCGAGAGGCTGAGTTGCGGCGGCTTCGTAAAGCCAACATCGAGTTTCAGGAGCAAAATGCAGTGTTGCAGCGGCACATTAAGGACATGTACAATGCTAAAGAGCGCCTGGAGGCTGAACTGGGGCAGGACGAGAAGCGCACCCAGGCTCTTCAGCAACACTTGCTGGCCATTAAACACACTCTGGTCAATAGTCTCTCATCAGTCCCCCTGCCAGGTCAGCAACCAGGTGGCTGTATTTAGTCAGACTGAAGAAAAAAACATACTACTACTCCTGCATGACATTAGATACATTTCCTGGCTATTTTCATGCTAGTTTCTTTTAATTTAATCTCTCATTATGAATACACTGATAATGTTAGCCTTTCTGAGTGACTGGTCAACTTGATTTTTAAATACGTGGCTATAATACAAACTCAGTTGTCCTAGGAACTGCTCTAGTAGTGCTTAAATTTCCTGATATTTCCCATGAGAAGATCAAATAAAAATATTAAATGACGTGTGAATTTGATTCTTCTGTGGGGGTTTTTTTTTTTTCCCTGAACAGGTACAGGTGAGACAGCCTCTCTTGGGAACCTGGACTCATACCTGAGTCGTCTCAGTGGAGTGCTGGAGGGAAACCCCCACAAGCACCGTGCTCTGCTCACCCAGCTTTGTGAGGTCCTCTCTCATCTTGACAGGTAACTAAAATCTCTTTAACACACATACCATGGGTGTGCAATGGCCGAATATGCATACATTTAACCTGTGTTTGACCACTGATACCATCTACTGATCACAGGTAGTAGACGACCAGCTACACATCAGGTAGTTCTGTACACATCGTTTTTAAAGCACTGTGTTATCTGGATTAGACCTTCCTATAGGACCAAAGACGACTCAGTAGGAGCGAAATGTTGCCTTTTAGTTAAAGGACCAGTGCGTAGGATTTTGAGAAATCTAATGGTAGAATACACCATAATATTCATAATTATGTTTTCATTAGTATATAATCACCTGAACCTAAGAAATTGTTGCGTTTTCGTTAGCTTAGAATGAGCCCTTCATATCGACATAGAGAGCAAGTCCTCCTCCACGGAGCCTGCCATGTGGCACTGCCATGTCTCTAGAGTAGCCTGGAATGGACAAACCAAACACGGGCTCTAGAGACGGCCTTTCACGTTTTTACGTTACTGGAAGGCCACCATAGCTTCTCCTACATGCGTAGAAACGGACGGGTGTTCAGTTGGTTGCAGTCTGCAACCTCACCGCTAGATGCCACTAAATCGTACACACTGGTCCTTTTTAAAAATGAAAGTTTAGCAGCTATACTCACTATGTGGGCACTCTTCTACTGAATCTGCTGTCCTGATCCTGGCCTAAATATTGGACTGGATGTCCCCACAACTTTCTCTCCTCTTTAAAAATAAAAGGCAATGTAGGCATATAATTCTACAAGCCAAATTGTTCAGAGTAGGGGTCTCAAACTGCCAGCCCCAGAACCAGATCTGGCCTGCAATATCATTTTAAAAGTCATGCATGCTTAGAATATATTTTCACATCCTATTTGTTGTTTCCAAATTTTTTTTTGTTCTAAGTCTGTTTAATTTCAGAGTCGTCATTTAATTTTAGGTTACAAAAATTGGAACGAGCAAATTAGTTTGCTTTGCTTTTTTAATTTTTAGCAACCTGCATCTAATGGCCGACTTTTGAACACTAACACTGTCTCTTTCTAAACTAAAAAGGTTGACTTGCAGCATTTGTGGAGAAGTATTTTTGTTGGGCTTAATCTGACTCATTCCTGTGTCATATGCAAAGAAGAAGCTATTGTGGTTTAGATTCAGTGTAATGGATAGTGCCCGCAAATGGTTTGTTTCTTCGTCGGTCAAATGGTTAAAAGGCTGGGAAGCACTTAGCCTTTACAATCACGTTCAAGTGTGTTTTCAGAATTTATTATCTGCTCCAGTATGTTTTTGTTCTGTAGTAATCATTGCAGTTATAACCTGTCAGCCCAATATTATTGGGCCTTTGTCAGTCAAACATGGTTATCCTTCTTGTAATTCTCAACTCTCAAGTGTTGAAGACCATATCTAAATTGTGTATCTGAATGTCATCTTTTCCTCTGCCTGCATGCTCTAATTCCTTGTTAGTGAGAAGTTATGAGGAGACTCCATCCAGAGACCCTTTCATTCCTGCATCATAGGGACATATGACGGGCTCAGTGGTATTAGGTCAAGTCAGTGCCATTCAACAACGCATGTGGCTATCTCAAGGATAGTTAAGGCAAGGGTACAAACACTTCAAAACACCACACACAGACTGTCTACATGGCTCTTCTTTATGAATATGTGTATTCTGTCGAATATGTGTATTCACGCACATGATATTTTTTGTGAATGTAAATCTGTGTGGCAATGTTGAGGGTTTTTACAGTTCAGGAATATCATTAAATGTAATGTAATTTTACCTTCTCAACTGCCATAAGTACATTTGGATTGACCATAACTCTGTTGTGTAGCTTTGTATCAGCAGTTACCTACAGGCCCATGACCTGTCCAATAAGACAAGCCTAATAATGAGTTTACATTAAATGCCATTTGGCATGTGGTGGGTGGGTAATGTGTACGTAGTGCTACTTAGACTGCATGAAAAAAAAAAAAAAACTGGAAGCAGTGAAAATTAAATGTTAGGGTATATATGTTTGAATTCACATTGATAAAGGCAGGTTGTGGGATGGATAAACAGTTTCACATGTTGTCAGAATATTATATATTTGTGAAGTATATTTGTATTTTTTGAAATGTTCATTAAACCATACTGAAAATGTTTCCAACAAAAGGTGAATGTGTGCAGTTTTATTTATTTATTTTTTTTTAAATTGAAACCAACTTATTAGATTTGCATGTTCAGATACCACTAAAGCTAACTTTTAAATTATGTTTAGGATTTTTGGTGCACTGACCCTAAAGGGGAGACTGTGAAGATGCTGAGATGCAAGGGATGTTGTGTTCCAGCAGGGGGAGCTGTTGGCCCGCACAGTAGAAAGTAATAATGATTTGAATCTTGGACCAGAGTTTAAGGGTATATCAGTCTGGTTGTTTATATTGTGTTTGGTTTGTTTTGTTTTTTTACTGGAATGATGGAAGTGGGATGACCTGTTGTAAATACGCAACACTGTTTAACACTGAGTTTAACGACTGTGGCTGACATAGATTTTAGCAGCAGGACACTCAGTGAGACCAAGGCCCAAAGACTAATGGCTTATGACAAATTGCATATTTTTCTTTTTCTGTATTCTGTGAACTTAGGCACCAACAGTTCATTTGCTTCCTGTCAAGTATCACTTAATTAAATCACCTCACCTTACGGCTGCAACTAACGATTATTTTCATTATCAGTTAATCTACCAAATTTGTTCCTCGATTAATCATTTAGTTCATGTCAGGAAACAGTGAAATATGCCCATCAAAGTTTCCAAGAGCCCCAGGTGACCTAATCAATTGGTTTGTTTGACCATCAGTCTGAAACCCAAAGATATTCCATTTAATGTAAAACAAGGAAAAACGGCAAATCTTCACATTTGAGAGCCTGGAAATATTTGGCGTTTTTGCCTGAGAAATGACTTTGACTATCAAAACACTTGCCGATTTATTTTTCTGCCAATCGACTAATAGTTTCAACTCTATATGTGTGTGTGTGTGTGTGTGTGTGTGTGTGTGTGTGTGTGTGTGTGTGTGTGTGTGTAATATCGCTTACAGTACAGAGATACAAGAGAGAGACAAACTCTTGCTGTCATGAATGTCCTTTAACTGACTCACTGTTAAGTAATTATTACCCAGTCAGTTTTCCTCTGGAGTTCTAGTGTTTCCTTAAAAGTAAGGCTGGGTAATATTGTCAAAGTCACATTATCTCAGTACTTTACACTGAAAACTCTAATGTTGATACTCTGATATTATTTGAGGATACCAGTTTGGGATTTCCTAAGCTATTTTTGAGGAATGGGTTAAAAATGTAGCGGCAGAGGCTGATAATCCGGCGTCTCCGCATCACCCCCGATAAACACCGCCGCCCTGACGTCACTGCCAGGAGCTGTCCACGCAGCGCTGGTGCTGAAGCTGAACAAGATGGCTGAGTGTTGGGGAGCGGAGAGCTGAGGCAGAAGGGGGTGGGGGGAAGAGTCTCAAATTAGACTGACACGCCATAAAAGAAAGGAAAGAAGACGAAGGAGACAGAGAGGTTCGCGACTCTGGCGTTCACCCTGAAATTGTGAGGACTTATCTCTGACCAGCGTGACGAGCCCCGCCAGGCCGCGTCTCTGCCAGCGACGGCAGGCTTCTCCATCTGCAGCCCTACGAGTCTTTCCCAGGCTGAGTATTGCACAGACTGGCTCAATCGAGGAAGCTGGTGAAGAAGCTGGACCCTGTGCTAAAGGCGCGCATAAGAAATGTCATTGCTGTGTGTTGGAGGTAAGAGGAAGAAGAAAAAAAACTAACAACCTACATCTTGGCACGACTCGCTGTCTGTTTCCTCCACCTGCCGGTGTGAGAAGCTTGAATAGCTCCCAAGTCGAATCTTTATGGCTTTCTGGGATTTACCTGTGAGGATAACGATCAATCCGTCTCTCCATTTGGAACAGCCATTATACACAGGAATCATGTTAATTATTTGCTACGCTATTAAATGGCAGTTTAATACACATCCCAATAATAAGGCGAATACTTCCCGTCACCTTCGACGATCCCGCATTGTTCTAACCTATTTTTCGTTTTTAACTGTCACGAACCCTGAAGTATTTCCCTAGTCTTCTATGACAGCCTGGGTTTCATTTCACAAAGCTCTGCGTTGGCGTTGTTACAACAGGACCGATCTATGGAGTAGGTGTATGCTTTCTGGCGGCCGCTGTCAAACATAGTAAAGCAAGATGTAATCCACTCTCTGCTTGTCCCCGTGTAACAGAAGCGTGGGGTGTTTTATGTTTAATGTGAAAAAATCATCTGAAAAGCAGACATTTCGTTTCAGTTCTCGTGCGTTAATGAAACGGAACAAATAAAATAAAATAAAAAAGGCGTGTGCAATAAGTAGCCCGCCGTGTTTCTTTACAGTGGGATCTATCTTTAAACCACGTGACTGAGTGCCAGATTCTTAAATTATCTTTCTCTTCTTGATTGAGCTCTATAACGACAACCACAGTCTGTTCTGCTTTTGAATAATTCACGATTCCTCACTTGGTTTCCTACTGTATTAAAGAGGCCTGACTTATAACATTGTGCTGTATTATCACTGCTTTTCAAATATCTTCATTCAGTCACTGATAGTGTATTTGTAATTTTTTTTTTAGGTGAAGTCTATGACGTGTTCGACAATGTATTATTTTTTCCAGAGAAGCAAATAGAAAAGTGGACCCAAAAGAGAGCTAGTCTTTTTTACATGTAGGGGTTATCACTGAGTCTACGATTAAGCCCTTAAATGCCATTCAGTCACTGTATTGAGTGAAGATTTACAGGCAGACTAGACCTGTGGTCATATAAAAGATGTAGATGAAAGAAGTTATGTTGGTTTTGCTCGGTTAGGATGGGGATTTCATAAGCATTTATGTATCAGGAGCTCCAAATAAGACTGAAGACCTCCATTTATCAAGACTTACTTTCCTTTGATCAGGACTCCTTCGCTGTCACGCATGATTTAAATCGATTTGCATAAATGTCTAGGGGGAAACTGGGTGCGCAGATTGTGCAAATGTCAAAGGAATTAAATACTGTTATCATGGGGATCTCCTGTAACCCCTGGTCATCCCCAGATCCCACTTTCGGAAACAGAGGTTTAAACCATTTGAGACATACTCATAGCCATGAGCAGATTCAAGTATTTATCAAGAATCTCAGCGTAAGTCCATGAAATATTACTTGATGTTTCATTAGGATTGGAAATACTCCCCTTTCAGAGTAGTCATTTAAAGTTTTTTACACCACCTCTTAGCAAGAAGTTCTCCTCGTGTTTTAAAAGATTTAGAGCCTTAAAATGACATCCATGTCGTTAGCATTGATTTAAAACATTCAAAAAATGGACTAAATTTGACTGACATTTACTGAAATCCCAGTTGTCAGACCCTTAAATCACAAGTTTATTTAATCCAATGTCTCTGAAGAAAGATTTACATGATATATGTTAATGCCTGCTGAAATGTGTGCACATCTTTATCCTGTCATTCGTCACTTCCTGGGAACTCTTAAACAAGTTTGAACAGAACTCTTTGCAGTTCTCTAAAATCCTCAACGAATTGGTATGAGTTTCCCATGTTGTGACGCTTAACAATATCTCCTCAACCAGTCCTAAACCTAAAACCAGGAACAAATTTGAACCACGCACTCTGAGAGTTTCGGGCCAGGTTGACACTTGATAAATACGGAGCCTGATTTATCCGGGCGCAGTGACGGACGGAAAAGTTTAAAAAAAAAGATCCCCTCAAGCTTCTTGTTCAGATTGAGGGATAGGTTGGAGCTGGCTTGCAGTGTTTATGAAGAGGCTGCTACTGTATGTTGTTAACACCAGTGCTAGAGCTGATTGCACAGATGTCAGGGTTGAGATTCAGGCTCATTGGTGGCCCCTTTATGTCCTGAATCTATGTTGGCATAGCAACCACAACGGTATTTTAGATCTCTGCTGGCATTTTCTCATTAGTTTCTACACACTCTGTTATAGGCCTGCAGCTAGGTTTATATTGACATTATATTTCTCCACAGTGGCTGTGAGCAAAATGAACTAATAAAGAGGATGATGAATATAGCTGTTCAACTTGGGCTGCATGGTAACGTGAGTTATGGTGATATAAGTGTTGCAGTAGCAGCGATGTGGCATCGCCTGGTCAGAGATGTGTGTATATTCTACTCCCATGTCTCCTGATGTTAGATGTAGTCTTTGAAATGAAAGCCTGTGCCACAGAAGCTGAACAAGCACATTCAGGTCTGACAAGCCTCCTCTCACTGTCACCCCTTGTAGAGAGATGCCATTTCACACATTACAACTTTATACCAGAGCGAGCCAGGAGACACATCCTCATTAGGTTCACCTTTTTTCATTAACATCTATATAAGATTATTTACATATATTCAGATCATTAGGGAAGAATCTCAGCAAAAGTAGTCAGACAGTCCAAAAGTAGATATGAATATAATTTAACACCAAACCCTCCTTGGATAATTGTTCGTCTCATTACCATTTCAAACACACTGCTGCATTACTGTAATAATGACTAGGGTAATTGGGAGTCTGGAAATAGTTAGGAGCAAAGATCAGTTGTGTTTCAATGGAATTATATATAGTAGATACAACATAGCATGTGTATTCTGTGGTTAATGATGCCAAAGCTACATGTACCTTTTATATACTGCTTTTATATTCTCTGAAATGCTTCAAGGTAGATTGCTAAGCATTTGCACTGTCCTTCCATGTTATCGTGGATTTTAATTAGTCTTTATGAGAGGCATTCTCAATCATCAGTGACTAGCTTTAAGTACTGTTATGTCAGTTATACTCGAATCAACATTATTAATATATTCCCCAGGTATACTGCAGGTGTGTGACTAAATATTATCTGGCACAGTAGACAGGGACGGACTGTAATGACCTCTCAGTCTTTATAATTGTTTTTTACTTAATTGTGCATGCACTTGAGTCATTTCTCTGTTTTTGTCATAGCTTTTAGAAATATTTTCCTTGCATATCCTGTCTACAGGTTTATATTGTTGTTCCTGGTGTCAGTGTAATTGCTCTGACGTGTGGGCTCTTTGAATGCTTTTGATTGGAAAACCTCAGGAAATAAAAAGCCCCTTTAGGTTCTCTGCACCAGGGCATGAGTGAATGTGTTTGTCCAATGTTCCCCAGCAAAGAAAGAGAAAATGAGATCCTGTAATTACTGTTGCAGGGACTCAACATTTTCTGTTGAGGGTTTGCAGAAAATATGTAACACCTACTCCCTTTCACTCTTTTCTCTGTGCTGTAACTGCAGCGATGCTGGTTTAGTGTTATGCCTGTGAGCTGAAAGTACCCCACCCCCCTTTCCGGCACCCCCCACCCTTGTCACACTGAAGTGGTTATTTTTAGTGTTGGGGATGCAGCTCGCTCTGCCCGCATTTGGCTGCACAGAGAGATTAATGGAGCACGAGAGAAAGAGATAGAAAGGGAGCACACGTGCATACTTGCCACATGGCAGGGGGAGCTTGTAGGAGCGAGTGATTGAGAGAGTGAGAGAGGACCGATGGCGGTGATGGTGAGGAGAGGACAGTGTTTGAGGGAGAGGGAGAGTGTTGGCGAGGGTGCAGCCAGGGTGCATCTGTCATTTACTGTCTGTTTAAAGCAAAGAAATAATGCATTTGAACACCTCTTTCTCAAATGTGTATTCATTGCTTCCATGGAAATGAACCTTCCCCAACCCTTAGGCGTGACTGCCTTGTCAGCAGCTAAAATATCAGGAAGGGGATTTGACTTTGAAGAGGGCTGAGAATCGCATGCTCCACCGCACCACTTACTCCGCCACCTGCCTCATGAATCAGAGCGATATTTAAGTGATAAGCATTATCCCAAGGGTTTGCTGAGGTTATGCTAATTTTAGAAGAAAATTTGTCCACAATGATTCTCACACCTGCTCTGCTGTCAATGACGATGAGAATGACTCAGAATGTGTTTCTTTGTCAGCATCACTTTTGCAACCAAAATTTTTTCGGCTTTTCTTGACTGAATAACAGGGAGCGTTTGTTTATCTAGCTCCCTCTATTTTAGACAATTGGACTATCGGTCGTACATTATAAAGTCGTTCTTCTTTCAGCCATTCACACATGCTCAGAGGATTTTTTAAGGGTTTGTTGTTAAGGGCCTATTAGATTAATTTGAAATGATGCTTATTCCCCCTATTTCCTCCCTAAAATCAGTGAAAAGAGGCAATCAGCAGGGATTAAAAACCCAGACCTCTGAATATTAATACCTCACTGCTGGACATGGGGATGCTGGGCATCGGCAGGGTGCAGGATTGAATGAATAATGAAAAGGCGTTTGACGTCACTGTGGTTTTAGAAGTCATTCTGGTACCTCCAGAGGTCCCTGTGTGGAGGAGCTGGCATTGGCACCTCAGCAGGGCAGCACTGCTCAGTCTTTTATCCACCACACCCTGTTGACAACTATGCAGGAGTACACACACATCCATTATTCAGGGAGGATGAGGCATGTGGCCACTCTCCTCCCTGGCATCACCTTTTGCTGTCACCTGCACAAACTGTCCTTGTGGCCTCAGAGACCCTGGCATCTCCTGATGAACAGATGCAGTCTTTCATATTGAGATCCTGGCATTCTGCCCATAGAGGATTTTGGAGTCCCAGGTTGAGAAGAGCCCCACCCCCCAAAAAAAAATTAAAATGCCAGGCACCTGTCAATCACCACCCAACCGTACGCTACAGGCCTGCCTGGACTGTAGGGTAAAGTCACATGATACTGTAACCATAGGTACGAGACTAGCCTTCATGGATTCACTGACAGCTGTATTTACAGTATGAACATGTGAAGTCTTTGAAAAATGTCATGCTAGCATGTTTGAAAATATAGGTTCACTCACTTTTTCCGTAGTTAGAATAATGTCTTAATTGTTTTCTCAATTTGTTTACAGTGAAGAAAGCCAAGCTCGATGGACCCCAAGGTGAGTTGTGACCTGTCACCTGTTGAGATCATCCATTTGTTACTAACTTTCATTGAATCTCGTTAAACACATACAGCAGCATAACCACTGCTATTTGCATTTTACTTTTTTACAGAGAAATTTAACACATACGTGACCCTAAAGGTGCAGAATGTTAAGAGCACAACCATCGCTGTGCGTGGCAGTCAGCCGTGCTGGGAGCAGGACTTCATGTTGTGAGTGCTTCTTCTCTCTCCTAGTCTTCTACCCCCCCTATTATCTGAGCACGTCTTTCACCCCTTTAGCGCCTTTCTTCTTCTTTGACTTTCCCCTAAGTTGTTTTCTCTCTTCACATTCCCTTAGACCCACAAAGTTATGATTGGGGTTGTATGGGTAGAGGGCTTTTTCATACAGTTCCCTAGTTGACAGACCATTGCTTACTGTTGCATACGTCTCACTGAAGTTATGCAGGTGGCGGAGAAATCACAGGCAAACAGCTGTGTGCAATTCATTGTGGGCAATGTAGCCGCAAGGTTTTGACAAGGAAAAAGAATGTGTAGAATAAAAAAGACGGTATCTCTGGTTCTACTGCATCGATTTTTATCATTTTTTTAAGCCAATCATTGTGAGCCCAACAGTGTTATAGGAAGGCAGTGCTAAATCAGTGAAGTGCTCTTTTAGATATAAAGCTCTCTGTTTACTTTTCTCCCAGCTTTGGCTTTGCTGGCACAGTAGCTTTTTACTTTACTTGTCCACTCAGGGGCCTAAATTTTCAGCAAACAGATGTTGTGCCACACACATGGCCGCAGGGTCAGCTGTGACATTTCTACTTCCTAAAAGAACTTTTTTTCCCCCTCTACTTTCCCCTTGCTTCCTGTCTTTCTCTCTCCCTTTGAGAGTGAGACGATGACATGTGCCCTTTTGTGGTTTGAGCTTCCCCAGCAGAGTTCACACACCGATAGGGTTTTCCCCCATCCGGGCTTCATAAAACGTCAGAACTTCAGAACATCGACCTGACAGGAAAAACTACTTACTGTAACCACAACTTTAAACAAAAAAAAAAAAAAGCAGCACATTCCCTCTTCCCCTTCTCTTTAGATCCCTCAGTCTCCTCCTCCTTTCCTCTTGTCCTTTTTTCTCCACTTCATAAAGCAGCACCCCATTCAGCCAGTTTCCAGATTACTTCTTCGGCTCCCAGGGACACAGAAAGTTGCATTTTCATATCAAAGCTATTATTGGCTATTGGCTATTATTAGGTTTTGATTCACTTAAGACGGCCAGTGGGCTTGGGAAGAAGCACAGTTCAACAATGACAGATGCTTAGTGAGGTGATAATCTGCCAGTCAGATATGTAGTCCCATTAGAAATGTCAGCTAATCCTGATGAATCTATATGTTGTGTATATTGTATATGACTGTTGGTTGATGGAAAAATGAGGCACAGACTTCACTTTTGTTTGTCGTACAGAGATATAGATAGTATCTGTTGTCCTATCTGCACTCTCTCTTATATATTGCCAGCGGCCTGGTTGACAATCACCTACTCTTTCCATCCTCATGCTGAGTGAGTCATTTCCCTCAGCAGATTGAATCACAGTGCATACCCATCCCCAGCTTTAAGTTCAGCTCCTGATGGCATAGACTGTATTTCTCTGTGCAGTGAAATGTCTGCATACAACCCTGCCTCCACTCAGCTCTTTATAATATTCTATATTGTTTTACTCTCTTGTCTCTTCTTTATCCCCTAACTCATTTCTCTTTTTCTTAACTGGCCTCTTCCTCTTTCTGCTGAGCAGTGAAATAAACCGCCTGGATCTGGGCCTGACAGTGGAAGTGTGGAATAAAGGGCTGATCTGGGACACCATGGTGGGCACCTTATGGATCCCCCTTCGCAGCATACGGCAGTCCAATGAGGTACACTGCCGCCTCCTTTTTCTCCTTGGCTCTTAAATTAGGTTTCACTGGCTACACTCACTGTACACTTACAACTAGGTATGAGCAATGAATGAATGAAAATATTAAATTACCCAAATCAACATATGGGTTATGAAAACATGTAACTCTTGTTGTTATTATAATTAAGGTCATTATATTAGACCCAGAGAGTGCTTTGAGCTTTTTAATTATTAGTATGATATCATTACTATCAGCCATATATTGTATTTTAAATTAGTTGTGTTTTATATTTGTTTGTGTTTACTTCCCTGGTTTTAGCTCATTAAAATATATGGAAAGTTACATGGGTGCTCCCCAAAATACTTGTTAGAGAGTAACTGTACAGCCAAATATCACTCGTAGGTATATTGACCCTATCGGGGCTTTTTTCACAGAATACTCAATTCTATTCTATTCTATTCCTCCATGTTGGAAGTTGACAACAGTTGGTATACATGATCAGTCCTTGCTATGTGTTCATATATGATAAATATATAAACAGCAAATGATAAATTGTTGTCTTAATCATGGAGGTTATAAACAAGTCAAGTTGAAAAGTAATATCTTAATTGATTTACCACTGCATAGCAAGTGTGTATTGTGATTTGTTTTGATGTTGAGAGAAATTCAGAGGTCTAGGACCAGAATAGGAATGACAGCCTTCCAGCGCAGGCTAAAAGGCCTATTTATGTGTACAGTGAGTATTGTTCTTGACATGTTCCTCTTCCCCGTTTCTTTCCAGGAGGGTCCAGGTCAGTGGCTGACCCTGGACTCCAATGTGATCATGGCTGAGAATGAGATCTGTGGAACCAAAGACCCAACCTTTCACAGGCTGCTGCTCGACACCCGCTTTGAACTGCCACTAGGTTTGGCCTTTCATAGTTTTATTTATTCTGCCTTGTGCTTTTATCTGTATAGTTCCTTTTTTTATGTTCAATTTTTTTATAGAGTATTTGAACTGAATATGAATAATAAGGAAGAACAATTACTGCCAATATTAGCCCTACTATTACTACGATAGTACAACTACTATTGTCTCTATCGCTAGTATTGTAATGACCATAACTAGTACCACTATTACTAATACTACTACTTCTACTGCTGCCCCTGTTACCAGTACTTCTACTATTGCAGTACTAACGCTACCATATAATGCTACTACTACTACTACTTACAATTTCTTGCGCTGTAACTACTGCTAGCATGGCTGCTACTAACTTATACTATTGTCATTAAATTTTAAGAATAACTTGACATTACCTGAAAGTCTTGTTTTTGAGTACAAGACTGTGTACTATGGGACCCTATGACATCACTGCGGGGTGTGGTTACAGGTGTGACAAAGCACACTTCCGACTGCAACCCAAGTAAAAAAATCACTGCTTTTCAACCTGGTGTTATGCTACACTTTAAAATGGTCATTATGCTTGCTGTCTGGACCTAATCCAGTGCTTTTAGAGCAATCTATATACGGATAGAGAGATGTACATAATGTCCAATATTTGATTTGCAGAGCAGAGTATTATATGAGGTGTTTTTGTTGTGTGCTGCAGACATTCCAGAAGAAGAGGCCAGATACTGGGCCAAGAAACTTGAACAACTTAATGCCATGAGAGATCAAGATGTAAGGAATTCATTCTTGGCCACATTCCCATCACTCTCTTGGCGCCATCTATTTATTCCTTCCTCCTTAAAATATTTTCTTTCACAACCTTTTTCATTCTCTTCTTTTGTCATTGCCCGTACTCTCTGTAATCAATGACAGCAGAGTTGCCAGAGTCAATATTTTTTACCAGCAATTTACCACAGAGGAAGTGAATTTTCTGAGATGTCTGTCGTTGTTGTTTTTTTCCTCAGTATGCCTATCAAGAGGAACAGGAGCGACCACTACATGCGCCATCCACACAGTGCTGTGAGTGTCACCAGCCTCCTCTGTGTCCACCTCCTCCTGTACTGTCTCCTACGTGTGTCCTTTTTATGCCTCCTGTTTTTCCTCTCCCCACTCCCTCTGCTCCATTGCTCTGACTTATTGAGAACAGGATTAGACAGGAGGTTGAAATGAGGTTGATAGATGAGGCAAAGACGGGGTGGAGGGAGGGAGGAATGCTGATGTGAAGAATCATGCATGCAGGCCTGCCTGAGCACTAGAATATATTGGTGCTAGATGTGTAATGAATGTGAACTGACGTACGCTGGGTCGTCAGACACACACCACCCTCCCTGAGTGCCTGTCTGTCCTTCTGTCTGCCTGCCTGCCTGCCTGCCTGCCTGTCTGTCTGGTGATGATGACACAGGGTGGATAAGTGTGTATAGTATAAATCTGTTGAAAGTAGTGGCACGATGCTTGTGTGTGTGGAGAGGATACAGCATGTGAGTGTTTCCTGTTCTTAGTTACTCAAGGCCAACAGCATTTAAACAAAAGCTGATTTTGATCTAAGCTTCTCTAAAGACCTTGTGCTTTTCTTTACTCACACACATGTACATACACACTGATTTACCTCACTTATGAACTCTCTGTATTCAAATTTACATTCTAAAATAATTACTTCTCGGGGCTTTATATCTCTACATGTCTGTTTACCTGGCTTTGTGGACTGATGATGTGTTTAATTTGTGGCGCAAACCTAATTTGGTTTTTCCAACCCTTTATCTCCTTGCAGGTAATTGGAGTCTGTGGGGAGATCAGCAAAGTAAGTTTCTTTCATGCGCCTCTGCTAATGACTTGGAGTAATTCTGTATTTATTGTCCACGTCTCAGCTAATGTGATGATCTTGTGCAGTTTTCTTCAGAAACCATTAGCTGCCATAACTTTTTTTTTTTTCTCAAGACATCCTGTCTGAACTTCCTTTCTGCATGAATCCATATTCTCCCAGTGGATTTTAACGTGAAGCTGTTAGAGTTGAATTAAATAAAGTCACAATAAAAGAAATAACCATAACAAATTATTTGCATTTGTTTGTTTGGTTTGCCTCATCTTATTTTGCCATGTTCAGTGAAAATCAGAATGTGAGGACACATAAAAAGTAGTTGAAAGTCAGTTTAGCATTTGTTCCACTGATGACACCTTGTCTAATGTTATATAAACTGTCCTGAAAATCCCACTTTTGTAGGTCAAAACTTGAAAAGCAATAAAATAATTTGAAAATACCGTGTAATACAATTTTTACTATCATTGTTTTCTCGCTCCCTCTTTTTGTCCCATCTCCCGCTGAACAGATGAGGACCCAGATAGTGCTGTGGATGACAGGGACAGTGACTACCGCAGCGAGACCAGTAACAGCATCCCGCCTCCCTACTACACCACCTCTCAACCCAATGCTTCCATGCACCAGTATCCCATGAGACACCAGCACTACAGACACTCCTACAACGACGACATCCATGAGCTGGAATATGACCACAGAGCCATGAGGTAACAAGCACACACTACAGCCACTACATAGCCACAACTAAAGCAGAGTAGTTTCTTTTTCTTGAGTCTAATTGCTTATGTGCACCCATGAGATTACTAGGGGGGTTGTCAAAATGCATCAGCAAACCTAAGAGGGAGAAAGGCTTGGTTTTTGGGAGATGGGAAGAAAAAACACCAAAGGAACAAAATCGTTTAATGTTGAGAATGCAATATCACACTCCCCATCTTAAACAAGATATTCCTTTATGAATAAATCCATTTGGAGTCTAGCATATAGCCCTGAGACAGTTGAGCCCCTGCGGCCTCGTTTTGTTTTACTGTGTCGTACATGGTAACATGTTGTCCCACTGTGCTCTCCTCCTCTAGAGAATAACCCTGGCCTCAGTGTATACAAGCATGCTGGGTCACACACTTCTTGTATACAGGTCATGTATGAAGTGGGCCTATGTGGTTATCTATTCTGTGTGAATGCGTGTGTGCGTGCCTGCATCTTTGTGTGCATGTTGAGTGTGTTAGCATCAGAAACCCCATGTGATCTCTTCTGCGCTAACTTGTGCAGACAATAAATGAATTTGTGGATTAACAGTATCTCTGACGATTTTTTTAACATGCTTTTAAAGGCGGCAGATGATCAAACTCATGCATTGCTCAGAAAAGCTGAAACAGAAAGTTTGACTTTTGATGGGTAGAATAAATCTTCAAGTGCTCAACCTCAGTGAGAGAGGTCTTTGTGTAGTAGCCTAAAGGATAGGTTTGCAATTTTTCAAGTCTGTCTCAAAACAATAGTCAGGTGTGCACATGAGGAAGGATTACAGCAAGAAAAACTGTTTCAGTGATCATACAGGCGCCTGACTGTTGTTTTAAGACAGACTCGAAAAATTGTGAACATGGCCTCTATCCAGGCAGTGCAGCGGCCCAGTTTGGTTAGAGCTTTCTTTGAAAGATTTGCACTGAGCTCTACTGATGCTCCTCTCCACCTCTTCCCTCCTCCCTACCTCCCTCCCTTGCTCCTCTTACCAGACGCTATGATAGTTTAGACTCTGCCACCAATGGGCGCAGCGATATCGACTCCGGCTCAGGGTCGAGCCGGCGCACCAGTCGTCAGTATTCTCTAGACAGTAGACATTCACTGTCCGATAGGTGGGTCTCTGTACCTCCTTTCCAAATCCTCCTCCTCCTCTTCTTCCTCTTGCTCCGGCCTGTGACTCCGTCTCGCTGTGACGTCAGTGGTGGACTTGTCCCGTCCTCCTCGCTCGCTGTGCTTGCATGCATGCGCTCTTACCCTATTTCTGTATATGTATATATTCTGTATTTTTTATAGAAAACTACTGGTCCTGCATCTATCTTTACTGTGTTCCTGGTGAAGAATCACAAATCAGTATCACCTATAATGTATCATGCTCATCTTCTCCATTTTTAAACCCTTGTAAGTTCTGTGCAGTTTTCTGTTTATGTGTGTGGGTGAATGATTGAGTGTGTGTTGTTTCATAACAGTCAAAAACAGAGAGGTTTAATTGTTGGTTGGAGTTTGTGGAACTGTCTGCTTGAATCTGTGTGTGTGTGTGTGTGTGTGTGTGTGTGTGTGTGTGTGTGTGTGTGTGTGTGTGTGTGTGTGTGTGTGTGTGTGTGTGTGTGTGTGTGTGTGTGTGTGTGTATGTGTGCTTCTGTTGTGGTGGTAGCCTGTGATTACAGCCTTATTCTTGGTGTCCCATACTTGGTAATTATACACATTTAATTTCCATTTGTGAGACAGCAGAAGGCCATCAACCCAATAATGGGGCCCAAGCAGAGAGGCCAAGACAGAGTTGTTCATTTTCCTTTTCGTTTCATCATGTTTTTTTTTATTTTTATTATTCTTTTCTGAGAAAAAGGACAGACATGTATTTAGACTCAAGCATTATGCAACATTTGTTACTGTCTGTGTCAAGTCTTTGTGTTGGATGAGAGAGAGATTGTGAGATAGGTGATGAATAGCAAAGAAAAGGGGTGTTGTAATTGAGTGTTTGTGTCCATTAATCCATACGTGTGTATTCCCTGTGTTTCACAGCGCAAAGCCATTATACAAAAATCCTCCTTTACTGCTCCTGCACTATGCATTATTGAACCAACATGACTGTAATCAATAGAGACGAAACAATAAAGTGTGTGTGAGTGTGTGTGTGTGTGTGTGTGTGTGTGTGTGTGTGTGTGTGTGTGTGTGTGTGTGTGTGTGTGTGTGTGTGTGTGTGTGTGTGTGTGTGTATGTAGGTCGGTGTGTGTGTGTGTGTGTGTGTGTGTGTGTGTGTGTGTGTGTGTGTGTGTGTGTGTGTGTGCGCGTGTGTGTTTGTGTGTGTGTGTAAGAAATTGTTTTCGTATGTGTCTCAAATCTCTCCACGACTCATGGTCTGTCTCAGTGTCTAATAGCCTCATTCATCATTTGGAATAAATATTATTTACTATTTTATCTACGGAAAGAGACTTTTTTTGGTCTGCCAGGCTAATAAGGCCCTCAGCTTCTCCAGGTTCCTTCTCTTTCATTTGAATAGGCCTATTTATATCTTTATCTATTAAAAATGTGTTCTTAAGCTTTTTCTAATCATGTGATTTTGTATGGTGTGTTTTTCTGTATTAACTTGTGAGTGAACTAGTATCCATAGTATCCTTTCCCGTTACTAAACAGATGATTCCCCTCACAGTTACATAGATGCATCACCAGTCTGATCCCCTGCTCTTAGTTTCCTGATTAGTTGGTTTAAAGTCACTCCTCTTTTCCCTTAGCTGTCTCCCTCCCTGGCCCAAACACGAGTTTCTTAAATGTCACTGTGACAGCCAAACTCCTTATCGTACAACTCTTGGAAGTCCTATAGTTAATTTTAAACCCGTGTGGGTGTGTTTACGTAACAGGTGTCTGCATCTCCCCCTCCCTTTAGTCCCACAGATAGTCGCTACGCCTCATCAGGCGAGTTGAGTCGAGGCAGCTCTCAGCTCAGTGAGGAGTTTGTTCCTGAGGATGGCGAGAGCTTGCGAGGTTCGGAGTTCTATGATGAAAACGACTCCTACCACTCCTGCCACTCCTCGGTCAGCTATGGCAAAGAGGATTCCCCAGGCTGGGATGGTGAAGACCACCAAGGCGTCTACAGCGACGAGGGAGGCTACCTCAAAGACGGAGGGGAGGAGGGGGCGCTGTATGATGAAGACGAGGGAGACATGTATGGGGAGGAAGGAGAGTACAACTATGAAGATGAGGAGGAGATGCCATATGAGGAAGATGAAGATATGTATCCACTTGACGGCACACTCAGTGAAGACCAGGAACCGCCCTACACCCCCACACCCACAAGCACTGCCCCCACCCTGATGCCGCCCTCTGATGGTCTGTCCTCCGCCAGGCCACCACTGGAGAAGCAGGCATCATTGCATCAGCAGCAGGTGGCCCATGATCAGCTCCAGCCCTCAGGCACAGCTCCTGCTCTACCTCCAGTCTCAAAGGACGACACGTTACCCCCTTTCAGTATGGACTCCACCAAACCTCCGTTTGCACTCTCACAGCCAGATATGTCTGCCACCACTACGTCCACCCCTACAACTGCATCACAGGTTCCAGCTCCAGATACCAAGCTCCTTGAGCCTGAGCCCAAATCTGAGGCACTATTGGAGGACTCTCGACCCTCTGAGCAGCCTCCAGCAGCAGAGAGCGTCCCTCCAGCTCCCGAAGAGAAAACAGAGCAGCTTCCTGTTCCAAGGTGAACACTGCTTCATAGAGGACAAAAATAAATTTTCCCACACTATCAACACTAAGTTAGCTAAATTTTGGTACTAAGACATTCACATGGCACCTTATTCAAGTAACAATAAGCACATACAGTATATATACATACTTCAACAGACGACAACCAACAGTTAATTATCTAAAAGAGAAACACAGAAAAATCAGGGAAGGGGTAAAAAAGGAAGGGGAAGGGATAGGAAAACATAACTCAGACTCCTTCAGATAAACCAGTAGCATTTTGATAAAATACCTAATAAAAGCTTAAAAGTTATCTGCATTTTTTTAATCATCATGTTTTCTTCTACACACCCGTCTGCTGCAAATATTACTTTTCCTTGAGACTAGATTCAAAGAGGAAATCATAGCTAATAATCCAGTTAAAGGGCTGCTCTGGCAATTTAATATTGCACCTCCACATAGTTGAGTGACTTGCAAGAGACGCATTAAAGAACGAATGATCAATGTCGAAGCAGCAGAGTCTGAGATATTCTTACTTTTTCCCCCGAGTATGGATGAAGCCCTTAAAAACGCTGGAATGCCTGTGTGCAAACTCATTGGAGTGCCCCTTTAAAGTGTTTACTAATATTAGTCAATGATAGTTATCTCGATAATTACTGTACTTTCAGTACATTAGCTAATAGAGCACATACTAAGACATATCTAAATAACTTTGAAAATCTTTCTTTTAGCTTCCCAAAGAGAGAAATCATGGAACCTGGTCCTGCCAGAGCCAAAGCCAACTGGCTTCGACTTTTCAGTAGAGTGCGACTACAGCTGCAAGAGGTACAGCCTGTCTCTTTGTGTGTGGGTGTGTGTGTGTGTTTGTGTGTGTGTGTGTGTGTGTGTGTGTGTGTGTGTGTGTGTGTGTGTGTGTGTGTGTGTGTGTGTGTGTGTGTGTGTGTGTGTGTGTGTGTGTGTGTGTGTGTGTGTGTGTGTGTGTGTGTGTTTGCATCCATTCATGCCAGATGAATGCCTGTGCTCTTAAAAGTGGGTATTACAGTATGTTTACTCAGTTGTTTTGTTCTGCTTTAATTCATAAAAATACTATTTGAGCTCACTGACTTGTTGCATCAGTCCCTACATGTCCTACTCTTACCGTGTTTTTTTTCCAGCTTTTTGTTGACTGGTCCACCGTTTTTCCCAGCTTTTGGTTATTGTTGTGGATTATACTGTATTGTCTTGTGTTTATTCAATAGTTTCTGTTTACCCCTTGTATTGTTTTGCCGTTTCATTATTTTCTTTTCAGTTGTTTGCCATCCTCATAGCGATTTGCATGTAGTCCATTCTGATTACCCATGGCTGGAGCAGACTCTCAGGTGGGTGTGGGCAATAGTGTGTTAATCAGTCTAACTTATATTGTATGTATCCTGTATAGCTCATAGATATTAATGGAGAGCCAAGCAACACATAGGAAGCTGCTGTGAGCCTGCTTTTCAAAGCCTGACATTAAAACCAATCAGGGTTATTTGTGTGCTTTGGTGTGACGTCTGTATCAGCGTTGTGTGTCATTCTCTGAACAGGCAGGCAGACAAGGAACGTGTCTTTCAATAACAGAGCAGATTGAATTAGAAGAATGATTACACAGATAGCCATCTGGCTGTAATCTACTTTTACTATGACCCTCAAGCACAGACAAGCCACCGCTGATGTCAGTAATCACCACACTCACTAAGAAAGGCACATCTCAGCAAATCAGCTATACCACTTTCGTCATCTCCCCCATTTTCTTTCTATCTCCCACTTGTACCACTGTTGTATTGTTCATTTTCTGAATTCTGGGAACACTTTCAGTTATTGTTGCAACAGCTACTAGTGAACTCACCATGAAATATTGCTTTTTGCTAAGAAACACCATGCAATATCTCTTGATTTTGTTTTTCTCAGTATAAACGACAGTATATGTAAGGTCCTATAAAATGCTATGCTTCCCATTTTTCCAGACCCAGCTCTTATGGCACCCTGCTCGCCTTTCTCTCTCATCTCATCTCTCTCTTACTCCACAGGCCCGAGGAGAAAGTGTTGGGATTGCCTCTCTGCTTTTATCAGCAGGGTAAGTTACCAAGACGCTGTTGCTACCACAGTCATTGAAAATATATTACTTACCAACCAAAAGCCAAGCCCATGGTCTTCATGCTTTTATTGTCTAATTGAATTGTCGTGTCCAAGTTCTAGTTAACAATTGTAGCTACAAAAATAAGGGATGCTGAATCCTGCTATGTGCATGTTATGTCTCCAGGATGGGTGGCGCTCTGTATAGTATTGACAGCATGCCAGACCTCAGGAAAAGGAAAGCTATGCCTCTGGTCAGAGATCTGGTGAGTTTCTGTGATAATCTCTTTATATTCCCCTGACTAAGTGTCTCACATCTCCCCAGTCCCCAGTCCATCTATCACTCAGCTCAACAGTCAGTGTTCTCATGTACTATAGCTACTCCTGTTCTGTTTATCTTCGTATTCTTTGCTTTCTTTTTGCTGTCTTATCTTATTCTCTGTATTGTTCTTTTATTCATTTCTCCTGTGCTTTCCTCCTCTTCCTCTCTGTCTTTTAGCCCACTGCACTACATCTACTGTGCTTACAGACAATACATTTCCCTGCTGTTTCAGCATGACAGGGCAAGCCGCAGGGCTGAGAGGCCACTGGCTGACACTGATGTCTGCCAGATGCTGTTATATAGCAGACCTTATCATAACCCAATCCTGCCATCATCTCCATGCCTCCCTGACACTGCCTCACTAGTGATGTGACTTTGAAAAACCTAAATCCACTGGAGGAACCTGTAACTCACGTGTACAAGTCACTTTCTTTGAGTGTCTTATCATCATTATAAATTTTCTGCCTTTGTTAAAATGACAGGACACTGAAATTCTACTAGCATGTATACGTAGATACACTTTGAGCTCGGGATATGGATAGAAGTACACAGTATCAGTATAATGTGTTTCTATTCAGAAAGACAAATGAAAGAAAACCTTAAAGGAAACCTTTGGCATATTGGGAAATACGTTTGTTTTCTTTCTTTCTGGGAATTTTTTAGAAAAGATGGTCACCATTATCGTATCTGTCCACTCAGTAAATAAAGCTACAGCCAGCAGCTGGTTAGCTGAGCTTAGCATTGAGATTAGCAGCAGGGGAAAACAATTAGCTTGATAACCTTCAGACAGAACCAGGCTAGTTGTTTTACTGCCTGTTTCCAGTCTTTGTGCTAACCTAAGCTAACTGGGTGTAGCCTTTAACAGCTCGGCGAGAAAACAAATAAGCGTTTTTCCCCAAAATGTTAAAACTGCTGTTTTAATACAAAAATACACTTTGCAGTGTAGCCTTGAAAAAGGACAGCACATTGGCTCTTTATATCAACTGCCAGGCAAAGATCACTGTGAAAACACGCCAGACCCAAACATTACCACACACAAGTAACTATCTTGGATGACTGTCCTCATTAATAAGTCTTGCTTTCACACAGTAACAGCCACTACGTAGTGACAGACAGTCACAAGCAGGTGCACCTATGTTTCTCTTCATCTCATTCACATACACACACTCACGACTTGTCAGAGTGTCTCAGGTAATTGGTCAGACAGGGTGGGGTCCTGGTTGTATGAGCAGTGATCACAGGCCATTTTGTTCAGATATCAGATACTCAAGTCTGGTTGCAGCTGTTGCTTCCTCACCCTTCAAGTCTCCACATCTGGCTGTAGATTCACGTAGTTTGATTCTCTCCCACTATGCTTCTATTGTGGATTCATGTTTAATAACAAAGACTACACCGAATGCACAATCAATACATCAGTTTCTCGACATCTCTATTGCTTTTTTAATTCTCTGTGGAAATTCTCTTCTCTTTCTTGCCTTTTTCTAATATTAAATCTCTCCCTTGTTCCTCCCACGTTCACTTCACTGCCACAGGCTATGGTGAGTAACAACAACACCATTTGCTCTAAAAACACTAATATTATGAGGGTATACTAGTTTTCTAGTCTCACCAGCAAGTTGGTCACTCTTAAAAAGGAGGCACTATAAATTCTTCAGCGGTCACCTCTAGTTTGTTGTAACTATTCAAGAAAACATTGCCAGAGAGATTGTAATAATACACATTTTACTCATAGGCTACGCTGAGATTTGTCATGATAAAATAAAATAAGATACTAAAGTGTGAGCTGAGAGAAATGACCCCTTCTCGATCCTGTCACGCAGTCTTTGGTTCAGAACTCCAGGAAAGCCGGCATCACCTCGGCCCTGACGTCCAGCACCCTGCATAATGAGGAACTGGTCAGTACTCACTCACAATATTAAATCAAATTATATCACGTCATGCCAAAAGGCTATCTCTTCTGACCCTGCTCTTCTGTCCTCTATGCCTGTGTAGAAGAGTCATGTCTATAAGAAGACCCTTCAGGCCCTCATTTATCCCATCTCCTGCACCACCCCGCATAATTTTGAGGTGTGGACAGCCACTACCCCTACTTACTGCTACGAGTGTGAGGGACTGCTGTGGGGCATTGCTCGCCAGGGCATGCGCTGCACCGAGTGTGGGGTCAAATGCCATGAAAAGTGCCAAGATCTACTCAATGCTGACTGTCTGCAAAGTAAGAGAAATGTTGGAAAATCCCCATTTTAGATTCATAGCACTCTCCTGTTTGTGTGATAAACATGTAGCTGGAGCCAGCAGGTGGTTAGCTTAGCTTAGCATAATGATAGGAGAGAGTGAATCAGCTAGCATGGTTCTGTCAAAAAGTTATTCATTTTTTTACACTTAGGTTTTTATATGGATTAAACAATTGGGATACAAGGTGATAATCAGTAAACTTAAGAGGTGCTGGATGATGGATTTTGTAACATTTGGACAGATCCAGGCTAGCTTTTTCCAGTCTTTATGCTTAGCTAAACTAACGGGCTGCTAGCTTCATATTTACAGTACAGATTTAAGAGTGGTATCGATCTTCTCATCTAACTCTCGACAAGAAAGGGAATAGGTGTATTTCCCCAAACTATTCCTTTTGAATGTGCAATTATATATTTGCTGCTTGGCCTAAATTGGCTTTAAATAGCCAATAAGATTCTGGGATATATGGCTAAAGCATAAATTGTAATTATGTAGTGTTCAGTGAGAAAGGATTCTAAAAAATAGCGTAAAAATATTTACAGGAGCTGAACAACCATTTATTGACAGTTTTAGACTTCTTTCTGTTATACTGCTGCTTTTTTTTATTAATAAGAGTAAACTATCTGGTCCATCTATTTCCTCTTATCTCTATTTGTCAGCACCAACCTCCTCTTCCTTCTCCCCTCACTCCTACTTTCTTATTTTCCTTGTTTTCTTGAGACGATATTAAAAGCCATTTATCTTTTGTTGGCATCCACCTCTCTTTTTCATCTCTCTTTTACACAGCATTTTATAGCTCTGCAAATGTGTCTGCCTCTCATTCATGAATTATAACCAAGTTTTTCATCACCTCCACAGTCTTCTTCTCTGCTCTGAATTAATTTTCCCATTTTCCAATATTTTTAAAGTTGCAGAATGCAAACGTCTCCGTCAATGTCATAACTTATAACCATATGGGAACTAAAAGCCATAGACCTCTCATGGCAGATAATTTCTTTATGCTTTTACATATCTGATCCTTTTCTTAATTGTCCCACTAACCAGGGGCAGCGGAGAAGAGCTCCAAACATGGTGCAGAGGACCGAACCCAAAACATCATCATGGTTCTTAAGGACCGCATGAAAATCCGTGAGAGGAACAAACCAGAAATATTTGAACTCATTCAGGAAGTGTTCACCGTCCCCAAGTCAAGCCACGTCACCCAGATGAAGCAGATCAAACAGAGCGTTCTCGATGGCACCTCCAAATGGTCGGCCAAGATCAGCATCACAGGTGAGAGGGGAATTACATTCAGTACAGCACAGTAGCTTTCAAGGGAGCTGGCCAACACTGTGAACATCAAAGTCAGAGGTGACAGCACATGTCAGATGTTTGTGTCTATACAAAGAGACAAGCTGCCGTTTGCATGAAGAGAGCACGGGGAGCGTTTGTGGGGCAATAGAGCAGAAGGTCAGATGAGTTAAGAGGCATCTGTTTGCATCCAGACACACACAAACACACACAAACACACACACACACACACAGAGTGGCTGACCAGCTTGGCCTTTTTCCCTCCTCCTAGTGTTGTGTGCCCAGGGTCTACAAGCCAAGGATAAAACCGGTTCCAGTGATCCTTATGTCACTGTCCAGGTGGGAAAAACCAAAAAGAGGACCAAGACCATCTACGGCAACCTCAACCCTGTCTGGGAGGAGACATTTAATTTGTGAGTTGAGGCCTCTTGAAAAAAACGTGAGATTTGTCGTACTTAAGTTTTCAATTAATGATTATTTTCATTACCAGGTAATATTTTGGTTATTTTTTCCACCTAATTGATTTATCGTTCAGCCAATACATGTCGGATATTATTTGAAAATGTTAATCACAATTTCTAAGAGCCCAAGGTGACATCTCCAAATTGGTTCTTTTTGCCAAAAAAACAGTTAAAATTGTATTACATTTACAATTATATAAACAGAAAGGCTGAAAACAGCAAATGTTTGTCATTTTTTCTTGATGAATGACTTAAATTTTTAATCAGTTATCAGGTGTGTTGGTTATTTTTTTGTCGATCCAGTAAACCTTGGAGGTCTAGTTGTTGCAGTGTTGGAGTTAAAAGTTTTTATCTGCTTTCTGTTGATAAAGTAAAATTGATTTTAATTTGTTTAACATTAAGTTTTATGTTTCCAATTTCATATTTAAAGACTCAAATAGTAATGCATCTGGTCTTCTTGGCCAACCGTCAATGTGAACTGTGGCTCATTCTCTGTTTATGTCTCTGTAGTGAGTGTCACAACTCCTCAGATCGCATCAAGGTGCGAGTGTGGGATGAGGATGATGACATTAAGTCTCGTGTGAAGCAGAAGTTCAAGCGGGAGTCAGATGACTTCCTGGGTCAAACCATCATCGAGGTTCGCACTCTGAGTGGAGAGATGGACGTGTGGTACAATCTCGGTCCGTTGAATTTATACTGCATGTCACTTATACTGCACTAATCCTACAGCTCCTCACTACCTTAATTAGTTCCCCCGACCTTGCGGTTGAGTGACTTTTAACTTCTCTGATTGAGATTTTTTCAGCAGTGAATTTGGTAACTGTATTGCTGTGTTTCTTGTGCTCTTCACAGACAAGCGTACGGACAAATCAGCAGTGTCTGGGGCTATCCGCATGCACATTAATGTAGAGATCAAAGGAGAGGAGACGGTCGCCCCATATCACGTTCAGTACACCTGTTTGCACGAAGTAAGCTATTATGTGTGCATTTGTATGTTTGAACAGGCAGAAAGTAATAAAATACATCTATTCAAGAGTTGTACTTCAATATTGTTTTTAGGCTATGACGTGCATTTTGTGAGACTTTATACCTTTATCTCACTACTACGTCTTTGGGAACATTGTAATTTTTCCTCTGCTACGTTTATATACATTTAATATAAAGAAAAAACCCATATAACATATAATTGTATAACTTTAAACTACCATACAAAGAAGTATAACTCCAGGCCACCCAAGACATTAGAACATTAAAATAGTTTGCTGTATTAATAACTTTTCCCTCTGAAAGTGGCTGTTCTTTTACTTTTGATATTTCTTTCTTGGCTTTTACTTAAAGGCCCAATCTGCAGTCAGTGTGTAGCAGTCAGTTCATTTTTGGCGTAACAATATTCACAACATTATGCAGACCTTGTCTTTGAGTCTCTACAGTCTGTATTATATGTGAACCTGTACAATGCACACTAAGCAGATTGGGCATTTAAATAAAACATATGAATACAGGATTCTGTTTTGATCAGTGTCTGTGCATATATCTCTGTGCCAAGTCATGCTAATGAACCATGCCAAACAGGTTAAATTACTTGACTGATGTTCACTTCCATAATGGATCCATTCCAAATTAAACTTTAGTTAATACTCCGTGACGTTTGCTTTGCTCTAGTACGGTAAAGACCTCTTCACGCAGTAAAGGCAACAGACGCATTTTTAGTCTGCATCACTCTGTGCGGAGAACTTTGCTGACTGATTGTAGACCAAACACAGCCTTGTATGGAATCATTACTCGGCCCATTACTCAACAGAGCACTTTAGCTGAACCTCAACAGACAAATGACCACTGTTATTGCTGCACATAAGTGGCCATAAACCGTCAAGCCACCTCAGAATGTTTTAAAGCAGCATAACGCTTAATGTCCGAGTAACCAAGACAGCACCTTGTGCTGGCCTCATAATGTAGTTAAATGCTATTCATCTAGCACAGCCATTTAAAGATAAACCGATTGAGAGGTTGAAATCTGCTTTATTTTTGTACAATGATTTGCATGTAAGCTTTAAATACGACTGAGAGACATGTGAGATGTTCAACCCAGCTCCTCTCCCTCTTATCTTTCATACATCTCTTTCGTTTCTTTGCCTAAATCTTTCATATTTCCTCTCTGTAGAACCTCTTCCACTATGTGACAGACATCCAGAACAACGGTGTGGTAAAGATCCCTGATGCTAAAGGGGATGATGCATGGAAGGTTTACTTTGAGGAAACTCCCCAGGAGATTGTAGATGAGTTTGCCATGCGTTATGGAGTGGAGTCCATCTACCAGGCAATGACGTATGTTACTGTCTGAAATTATTATTTCAAAAAAATACCTGGTTTTCATGCATCAAGCTCTCTGTAAGCTGTTATTATCCAGTGTTTGCTTACATGTCTGTCCCTCATTTGCAGCCACTTTGCTTGCCTGTCATCTAAGTACATGTGCCCAGGTGTGCCCGCTGTGATGAGTACCCTGCTGGCTAACATCAATGCCTACTACGCCCACACCACCCAAGCAACCAACAATGTCTCTGCCTCTGACCGCTTTGCTGCTTCTAACTTTGGGGTGAGGTACTCCAGAAACATTTAGCAGAAGCAATAAATTCACCAGGTGTCACACTTTTGTTTAAAAAATAGTTTCTGTTTCCCAAAGTTATCCAAAAACTACAATACCGTAAATACTAAACACTTGTTTGTCATGGTGCTGAATGGCGGTGCCTTTATAGATCAAGTCGTGTAGTGTGTCTGCAATATGTTTAATTATGTTAAAATCTGTTATCATATATGTTATAATACCCACAGAAAGAGCGATTTGTCAAACTTCTAGATCAGCTGCACAACTCTCTGAGGATCGACCTGTCCATGTACCGAGTAAGATTTCTTTCCATCTCACCGTTTACACTCGTGTATTTTCTTCTATAATATCTGCAAATCTTTCTCCTTATATTTCTGAGAAACAGTAAAACAAAGGATGTGTTAATTGGAGTGACGGCCGCTGAAACACTGCACACCCACCCACACAGTAATAAGGGTTTGGTAGCAGTGGAGATGGTGTGGCTGTGCTGGATCTTGCACATGGACACAAAAGACACGCTTTTTTTTTTTTTTTTTTTTTTTTTGTGTCTGACTGCAGAATAACTTCCCAGCCAGCAGTCCTGAGAGGCTACAGGACCTAAAGTCCACAGTGGACCTCCTCACCAGTATCACTTTCTTCAGAATGAAGGTACAGTCCCTTTTTCCACCTGCCTTCAGAGACTTTTTGGTTGTCTACTGTATTTCATGCACTCAGCCTACCAATTAGCCATTTTGCTCAATACGATCCACATATAGGATGTAATGAACTCCGAAATTTCTTCGGGAGTTTTAACTCATATAAAAAGCATAATTCTATTTATTTGGTGTTCAGAGTATTTAGTCTTAAAATTAACCTGAATTTCAAGAAAGAATCATATTTTCTTTGCCTTTTTTCACCAAGATGACCATGAAAACAACTCTGAAGTGCCATAGTCTGGTGAATTAATGAGCCAGTCACTTGTCCCATTTTAACTGTCTCCCTCTCTCTTTATGTGTGTGTTCAGGTCCAGGAACTTCAGTCTCCACCCAGAGCCAGTCAGGTAGTGAAGGATTGTGTCAAAGCCTGTCTCAACTCCACTTACGAGTACATCTTTAATAACTGTCATGAGCTCTACAGCCGCGAGTATCAGACAGACCCGGTAAGAAGCAGCAATAAATTGACTGTCTGTGTAGGTGTGAGTGAAAGTCTCTCTCTCTCTCGCTCTCTCTCTCTCTGCCTCAAAATTTTCAAATTCAGATTTGTTTATTAGCATGACCATAATTAAGTGCAGCATTGCCAAAGGTCATGTAAGTATAATAGTTCATAGTGTAAGAAAATAAGAGACACACAAATTTCTTGCACAAAGCTACATTCTCTACAATTGAATAAAATTTTTAAAAAATTGTTGCAGACAAACAATTTAAGAAAAAAAAAAATTAAATATGTGATCAAAAAGACAGGGAAGATTTTTAGGGAGCTCAGAATATTTTTGTGTGTTGTTTTATTGGTTTTACCTCAGACTGAGATGACTGTTATTTTTTTCCCCCAAGTAAATATTGAATTTTATTTTGGTCTGAGAGCATGTCAAATGCTCTATATTTGAGTTATAATTCGCTAAATAAAACGTGGCTCTTATCTCTTTATACAGTAAAGACTACACTATAGCAAGTAGTGTTGCTCTGTCTCTACCTCTGGTTGTTGGCAGAACTGACCCAGTCTGTTTTCTCTGGGTTGCCAGGTTTGTCTATCAACCAGTCTCAATGACCACGTTGTGGACACTCTGTCTACATTTAGTTAATTACTCTGTCAGTTTCTGGTAGCTCTCGGTGCCAAGATAATCTGCCAGCCTGTATTGTCTGTTCAGTGCTAGACATCATTGGAATTAACTGTTTTTTGTTGCAAATGTCCAATGACTGATTTACTTTTCTTTTTCTTTGGCTATAATTTGGTCTCTCTCTCAGAAGAAACAAGCAGGATAAATCACTGTCTAACTCCGAATTCACTGAAAGAGTTTAAACTTAGCAATCATTTCAAACTTGGCCAGGAGTTTTCTCCATGAATCTTATAAATTGAGATATCTTTGAATGATCCTTAAATAATCAAATTGCCTGGCTAAAAATATTGCTTGTACAAAAGAATTTTTGAATGTTGTAAGTCCACCCTCTCTGCTTGATTTCTGCATTGTCCTCAGTGATATGTAAAATGCGTTGTGGCTCTGGTGTGTGTGCATGCATGTACTTTGTGTCTGTGTGTGGAGAGTCCCCATCATCCTCTCACTCTGAGTAGGCCAGGCTATTCCATCCATCACTCCTGCACAAGTTCAAGAAACAGGATTTCTAGAACTTGCTTTGAGTCCTCATTAAAGCAACATCCCCTTTCAGACTCCCTCGTGAATTTCAAATAAGCATTTTTCCCTCTGAATAAAACATTTCATCCTGAGGGACGTTGCTACATTTTGTTTTAAATCTCTGCAATATCATTCTTCACTCTTCAACCCCTGCAGTGCTCGGCTTAGTTTTTTGTTTTTTTTTCTTCCTGCACATCTTCAATTACTTCAAAGAAGTCATCCAGACAGTTGACTTTCTGAGTCTGTTTAAAGCTGTTTGAGCAGCAATGTTGAATATGTATGAGTTGTTGAATTAACAACATAGTGAAGGTTTCCCTCTAAGTTTCTCACAGAAGAATACTAAATGGTCACTTAATTACACAATTACATTACTACGTAACTTTTTAGAAGATTGGTCCCTTGATTATCTTATCCACTATATGACTCGAGGTTTGACGTGTGCAGCGTGGACTAAAATTTCTGTCATGATGTTGAGAAAATTGTTCAAACAACAGAAATGGTTTGGACATGTGGACACAGTTAGGCTTTAAAAACTAAATTTTTGAAGAGTATGCAAGTTGATAGAAAAATTTGCTTTCTTTTTGTCATATTTTAAGTAAAGTGAACAGCAGGGAAATGTCCTATAAAAAAGTCTGAGTTAATTTTTTTGTTGTGATTCCAGGCCAAGCAGGGCACCGTGCCTCCAGAGGAGCAGGGACCAAGCATCAAGAATCTTGACTTCTGGTCCAAACTTATCACACTTATTGTTTCCATTATCGAGGAAGACAAGAACTCCTACACTCCCTGCCTTAACCAGTATGTTTCTTTATTTTCTGTATGCCTCTTACATCTGTATGGCCTTTCTTTTTCAAATTTGATCACGTCTTTTTTAATGGCGTTTTAGTTTTAAACTGTTTACCCTGTCTCTTCTCTTAATACCTCTGCAACCACTCTTTCAGGCTCTTATCTGTTTGCTGAGTGTATATACCTTCTCTGTCAAAGTGCTAATATATTAAGCCTTTTTCCTTTTCTCTTCCTTCAAGATTTCCCCAAGAGCTCAATGTGGGTAAAATCAGTGCTGAAGTGATGTGGAACCTGTTTGCTCAGGATATGAAATATGCAATGGAGGGTGAGTACATATCATTGATATTCTGAGCCTCTCAAATGACAGAGCCTTGTCAAACCACTGACAACTTGTTAGATAAATGTAACCACTAACAGGGATTTTTGCGGTTCAAGCACTATTTGCACTGATGACCAAACACACAGAGACACAGAAGACAATATAGTGCAGTTGATCTGCAATGCATAATGATATTTAGAGGGTTGATTGGATACGATTACTGTACTATTTCCAATGGAGTAGATCATTTGAGTACTTTCATCATTTTGAATGACATTTTTTAGGCCTGTTCAAAGTCAGTCCAGAAGATTTCGTAGTATTTAACCATTAACAAATAGTTATATGCTAATATGTGATAAGCTTCACCCCCTGCAGGTAGTCTTGACCAAATACAGATTTCCTCTCATCCCATAAAGGTATTCACCAAATTTCATGACAGTTGGTCAAATGTTTCCCGGGAATGTTTCACAGTTTATTGGCCTCAATGCAGCTCCCTATTAGATAAACATATAGATTTACTTGTCCCCAAATGGGAAATTAAAATCCAGCTAAATCACTAAATATATACCGTGTGAGCAGTCAAAAAGATGAATACATAGTTCTTATGATTATCAGGCCACGGAAGTCAGAATCTCTCTGGCAGAGGGAACAAATTTTGGTTAATCTGCATAAAAGTGGATGTTGAAAAGATCATTATCATCTGTTTAAGAAATACTCGAAGTATCGTTCTGCTTATACACATATTATTTGATTTATGGTTGGTTTTGTGTTCAGTAAAATTGGTGTGATTGGCCCTCTTCTTTATAATGGTGTTGAGCCGTGCTATCACAGCGATACAAAACAAGTTCAACAAGTCCATGAGGATGTGTGTTTGACTCTGGGCTGATGCCTCTGTATACACAATGCATCTGGGCATAGTTTAAACACTCAGCAAGGATTTATCTGCTTTATTTTTTCTCTCAGAGCATGAAAAAAATCGTTTGTGCAAGAGTGCAGATTACATGAACCTGCACTTCAAGGTCAAGTGGCTGTACAACGAGTACTGCAAAGACCTGCCCTTCTTTAAGAGCAGGGTGCCTGAATATCCTGCGTGAGTAGCAGCTCGACCATCACTGTTTGCAGCCTCAGACATACACATCTCGACACGTACTGAAAACAGATATGAGAATAAAGAATTGATTGTGTTTTTCCTTCTGTAATTTTGGTTTCCTGGGTTGTTTTCTGCTCTCCATAGGTGGTTTGAGCCATTTGTAATCCAGTGGCTGGACGAAAATGAGGAAGTGTCTCGGGACTTTCTGCACGGTGCTTTGGAAAGAGACAAAAAAGACGGGGTATAAGTTTGCAGCTCTTCTTCTCCTTATCTCCCCTTCACTCCTCTGGAAACGCTGAGTCGCTGTTGTTGCTCAGGCAGAATTACTGTAATCCATCCTTTGTACTTCCTCTGTCACACTGAAAGTTATCAGCCAAAGTTTCCCCCTCCCTCCTGCTCTTACTCCCACACTTCCCCCTGCCTCTCTGGCATTCTTCAAAGGCAGCAACAGAGGCATTGACACAGGAACGGACGCGTTTTTGGGCTGAGAGGGTGTTTCAGTAGAAATGCTTCGTCATGTAAAGAGATTCTTTGGAAGTTTAAATAAGTGTTGTTGAGATGTGCATGTGCTTGAGGAGGGAGATAACTCTATTGTGAATTAATGGCCTTATTCCACAGTTTTGACTGCAGGAAAGCTGCCGTCACCTCATTATCCAGACTCCCTGGAGGAACACCTACACACTCACCTCTAGCCAATTAGGAACCAGGCACAAACCAGCAGCCAGTTACAAGGAGACAGACAGGAGCTCCCATCTGTCAGGGGATGGATGTCTAACTGGCAGTATGGCTTGCTGGCTCTAGGGAGGTCTGAGGCTCTGTACTTGCAGTGAAAGATATCAAAGGTCCAGTTTAATATAGCATCAAATGGTCCGTCTATATGGTCGTAGGTGCCCATGGGTCACATCTTGCTAGCCTCCCTTGAACCCCAGCTTCTCACCTGCTACCCCTACTCATCCCTTTCCCTTAGGCTTTTTGCATAAACGCCTTCTTCCCTTTATTTCATTCCCTAGTTTTTAATCTTCTTGCACATCTTTTCTGCCCCACAGTTCCAGGTCACATCAGAACATGCTCTGTTCTCCTGTTCGGTGGTGGATGTGTTTTCCCAGCTCAACCAGAGCTTTGAGATCATCAGGAAGCTTGAGTGTCCAGATCCACAGATTGTAGGACACTACATGAAGCGTTTCGCTAAGGTAGATTCAGAAAAACTGCAGTTAAATCATACCTTACAAAATCAATATACGACAACAACATCACTCAGAAACTGAACTACAACTGTCCTGCAATGACTAATGACATGTTGCTCTTTCTTGTTTCCATCTCCAGACCATCAGCAATGTACTTCTGTCCTATGCTGATATCATCTCCAAGTTATTTGCCAACTATGTCACCATGGAAAAAGTGGTGAGTCCCCAAAGACTTGATGACCGCATTTGGATTTCTGCAGAGAGGCTCAGCTTTTTTACCTGCTTGAAAATAGGTTGATTACGTGTACATAAACAGTTAAGTTCAGTATACTTTGTTTTTCTGTAAGCATTGTTTCTTTGAATCCTGTACCAAAAGAAGGCTGATGCAATTTGAATTTGGAAGTGTTTCAGAAAGACATGTGCCATCTTATCCTCAGCCCTGCATCCTGATCAACAACATCCAACAGCTGAGAGTTCAGCTGGAGAAGATGTTCGAAGCGATGGGTGGAAAAGATGTGAGTGATTCCCCTTTTTTGTCCAACCCCCAGCTGGTATTATTCACGAGCCAAACCTCTTTGTAAATGCGCGCGCGTATGTGTGTGTGTGTGTGTGTGTGCGTGTGTGTGTGTGTGTGTGCGTGAGCGCATGCTTGTGCTTGTGCACCTGCGTGTGTGTGTGGATGCATGTGTATTTGGTCACATTTGCTTAGTCCAGACACCTTAATACGAATACAGTATGTCCTTTAGTGACATTATTACTTCCCAGTTGCTCCAACCAGCTCTTTGTGTGTGTGTGTGTGTGTGTCCATGCACGTGTTAAAGCTCTGTGTGGAAGCCAGCGATATCCTGAAAGACCTGCAGGTTAAACTCAACAATGTCATGGATGATCTTAGCAGGGTCTTTGCTGTCAGGTAGAAACTCACTCACACAATGGCATCCACACTCACATCTATGGAGAAATGCACACTGCAAACTCCTCATGGGTTTTTTTATACAGACTTCATTAAAATGTTCTTTTACTTTTCCTCTGCAGTTTCCAGCCTCATATTGAGGAGAATGTGAAGCAGATGGGAGACATCTTGGCTCAGGTGAAGGGAACTTCAAATGTAGGAAATGCCAGCAGTGTGGCCCAGGATGCTGACAACGTCCTGCAGCCCATCATGGAGTTCCTGGACAGCAAGTGAGGCAATCTGCCATTTTTGTGGTAGTCTAAAAGGATTGGTCAGTTTTGAAGGCATTTTATTATTTAACCTATTTATCCAAGGTCAGACAGATAACTCATGGATGCCTTGTTTTTGTCTCAGCAGTGGTCAAGTTAGTGTAGTTTAAATCAGTGTGTAAATGTCTGAGGGTAAGTTGCAGCTCAGGAGAAGTTAGACCAGCAGTCCACACAGAGGATTTGTATGTTATTTTCCCAGGTTTGAGAGGAATTTCTACTTAATTCCATAGTCGTCTATGGATCGTGTCAAGTTAATATAATTACTAAACATTAAAACTGTTCATAGATGCTTAAGTAAGGGTTACAAAATCTATGAGTTTATTTGACTCTGAATGAGAAGGGAAAGTAGTGAAAATCCCGTCTCAGCTTTTGTGCTTTTCTGACACGTCTTTTTAGTCATGAGGGGATTTCTAGCAACGCCCCTTTTTTGTTCTATCTTCAGTTGTCTTTCTTATTATTTTTTTCGTCACCAGAACAGTGTTTGCCTCCTTCTGCTGCTTATAATTCATCTGTCCTTCCTTTCTTCTGCCCCCCCCCGTCAGTCTGACTTTGTTTGCTAAGATCTGTGAGAAGACTGTGCTGAAACGTGTGTTGAAGGAGTTGTGGAAGCTGGTGATGAACACCATGGAGAAGACCATAGTCCTGCCGCCACTCACAGACCAAACGGTGAGAGCACACAGACCTACAAATGCACATACAAATACACACAATATAAATGCCAAGCTACATATACTATATGGGCACTTATACCTGACGGTGCCCGCACATGCTTCCTTGACACTTTTAGAGTGAATGAATGTACACATGCAAACAAATAGTGAGTGTGCATTTTCCTGTGGAAAAACTACATGGAATAGAAATATTTGAGTTGAATATTTGATGTTCTAATGATGATCACAGCATAAGGTAGGCAGCAGAAGACTGATTTTCAAAACATGTAACACACATGCACCTACACATTCACAAACACACTTCTATATGCCAAGGCAGCATCAAAAGAAAAAGGAGGAGGAGGTGGAGAATGAGGAAAGGGAATAATACAGAGGCAGACATTTTGTGTGTGTTGCAATTCAAGATGGCCCTCCTATAAAGCAAGTGCTAGAGGAAGATCAAACTGTTTTTGCATCACATCTACATGGCATCCTATCCACTCCTCAACCCCTACACATATTATATTCAGCATCGCCCCAGGTACCTTCATTCATCCAAGCAATCGAGATGAAACCCTTTAAAAAAAAATGAAGAAAAAAGAAAAAAAGGAGTGCACCATATCATTCTAACACCAGCTCATGGCTGCTCTCCAGTATGTCAGCCGATAATTATTTGGAGAGTTTTCCTGATTTATGAGAAACTCACAACAGAGTGGCAGAAAATGTTTGCCCAAAGGATCTGGCCCACTTCCAAAAAGAGTCATACATTTTGGAAAGCAGCCACTTCTTTTCTTTTGTTTTGGATATATGTGTTCTTATTTGTGTTTGGTTATTAACAAAAGAGCCTCATATCACTGTTAATAGGGGAGTATTAATCTCTGATTATCATGTGCATAGCCTGTTTAATAGTCGTACTAGTACTGTAATATCATTACTGGCTCAGCCTCCGTAGCCCTAGGTCTGCAGTTAGCCCCTGTCCAATTGAGTAGAGACAGGAACTAAAATAGGTAAAGAAAGTGAGCTCTGATTGTGTGTAAAAGTCACATTATCATCTCTAGAATAGCTATTTCTTGATTTGAAGTTGCTGAAACACTTATTTACTATAGTCTCAGAAATTTCATAGTAGTGAAGTAGTAGTCCTTAGTCCAGGCTTTAGACAGGTGTCAATTGGTTCCTGTCACTCCAGCCCTGAGGCCCCAACTTGTGTTTTTGATTGATGTGGGGCTCTTTGCAGCTTGACTGACCCTTCTCTCTGGTTGTTGTTGTGATTACTATTACATCCTGCTCCTACCGCTCTCCCTCCACAGATGATTGTAAGTACAGCACTCCTGCGTGTGTGTCTGTCTGTCTCTGCTATATGTGGCTGCAATTTTCCCCTGTTTTTTGCCCCACATCACACCCTCTCCCTTTTCACCGCCTCACCTCTCTAATCTGTCCCATCTCTCTTTCTTCTCTTCTCTTCTCTTCTCTTCTCTTCTCTTCTCTTCTCTTCTCTTCTCTCTTTTGAGAAGACAGAAGCATGGTGCATTCCTGACTGGTTCTGATAGGTCCCACCCCCTCAACAATCTCTACCAAACAATGCCCCCCCTCTTCTGCTGTCTCTTCTTCCCAAACACTCTCCTCAAACAGGAAGTGGTACTCCTCTCTTGCGCCTGGTGTTGCCTTGTTTCTTCTCATGCATTGTGTCCTTTTACCGGGACTCTGGTGGGGTGACTCTGATCTCTCGGTGCCTTGGTATCTGGTGTCCTGCCCCCCCCCCCCCTTCTCAACCTGTCCCCTCTCCCACTGTCCCCACCGTTCCCTCCTGTTTGAACTTTGTCCTGACCACCCCACCCCCTAATGTGGGTTTGTTGCTTGCATCTGATCTATTTCAACATTGCAGTCTTCTCTCAGTATACTGTACAACACTGTACTGTACTGTACTGTATGTCTCTGCAGACCTGTCATGTTGGTCTGTCCTAGTTTGGTTTCATGTTCTGTTTTTACTATGATCATTGTAATCCTGGTATTATGTCGGCCTGATGCGCAGACTGCTGTTTCTTACAGGAGGTTTTTGGTTTGAGTTGATGTTTGTACAAAATACACCATGGATTCAATGGAGTTTGCAAAAATGCTCTTAATTATTTAAAGCTCTAGGTGATCGCTTTTTCATTGTGAACTACTAACCATTCATTTTTATTTTTATTTTTGATTTGTAGTTGACTCCTCAGTATGTAGCAAAGCATTTAGCTTAATTAAGACCCTTCAGAGTTGGCTAATTTGATCTGTGGTGTACACTGGCAAAATTGTAGTGCTGCACAGGAGGAAATGAGTTGTTTTTAAAAAAATATATATTTAATGAACAGAAAAGCTGTGTGTTCCTTGGTCCGTAGGTGCGAATTCTGACCTTATGTCCAAGGTGCCACGTCATCACATAGAGCTTTAATGTAATGAATTCTTAGAGATATTGATTTTTTTGTTTCTGAGTTTTACCTTCTCTTTTTTTAGCAGAATAGTTTTCAATAGACGTTTTGGGAAATATTCTTTTTCGATTTCTTGCCAAGTTAGATGAGAAGATTGATACCACTCTCATGTCTGTGTATTACATTGGGTATAATCAGTATTTTTGTATCAACAATGGATCACATGACTGTGTATATGAAAGGGGTTGCTTTTAGTAACAGACCCACTGAGAAGTATCACCTGACTCTTCTGTTCCCCTAACTTCTACAGAGATTTAACTCTCTGGGGCTGCCCACTATCTGCCCAGCACCAAACAGCAGACAGGCAAGCCTGTGAACATAGAGGACTTGTCAACTTACAAGGTGTCAGTGTTGTGTTCACAGCTTGTTTCTGCTGTCCCAAAGTGCCCTAAAAATAGGCTATTGCAGGTTCAAGTATGGAGGTAGAGGCTAGCTTAGTATAAAGACAGATAGAGGAGATATGTGCTGTAATTATTTCTTAGCGATTAGTGAACAAGCACAGCTTTGACACAGGTCCAGCACATGACTCTCCGTAAAATCAAAACGTGTTGTTTTTACTTTCTGTTAGTGTACGGATTAAACAAACGAGATATGATGTGTTTATAAGGGAGCCTTAGCGGTGCTGGTAAGCAGATTTATTTACCTTTTGAGGGAGCAAGTCTAACTGTTTCACCCTGTCTCCAGCCTTTATTCTAAGCTGAGCTAACACCTACAGACATGAGAATGTTATCAATCTTCTCATCTAAGACTTTGCAAGAAAGTGATTACATTTATCTCCACAATGTCAAACTATTTCCTTAACATTTCTCTCATTTCACTGACAGAAAAGTGTTTTCATAATAACATTTGATGTCAGCATATGTTTCAAATTTGGATTTTTACTTTGCAATACTCCCTTTGCTTCCTAGTACTGTGGTTTTTCTGCTGTGAATAGCATGTAAACGAGTTACAACTTAGCTGGATCCAGTATCAGACCACATAGTGTGGTACCATTGTTGTAACCTCCCATAAAATAGCTCAGCAATGATAATCAAAATGGATTTGACCACAAGGCAGTTTGTTTTTTTTGTTTTTTTGTTTTTTTATCACTTTTCTGTTGCTTTTTAAGGCACAAAACATGTTCTTGTTGCTATGGAGAGCAAAACAATTAGCTAACTGAATGAAGGTGAGATCTCTGGCAGTGATGAGTGCCCTCAATTTCTTTTTTACGTTTTGCAAAGCAACATGTGCACTTTTGATTTCGTACTAGTCAATGAGAGTGAAGTCAGATTGCAGGGACTGGCCACTGCTTGAAGTATTAACCACATGCTCTCTTTCCAGGGGAGGCTGAAGAGTGCTTCTCACAGTGATGTAAGGATTAAACCACTTCAGATCAATGTGTCTTGTCTCTCTCCTTTATGTCTTCTCTCCGTGTCTCCGTCTCTCTCCCTCAGCTCCCCAGTCAAACAAAGCGGTGGAAATATTCATTTTTCACGTGTTTTTACACATCATTCCTCTATAGTGTTGTTTATATGCCGTGTGTGCTGATGCTGTAGCTTGTAGCTGCCTGCACTCCAGGCCACAGGTCATAAATTTTAAAAACTCTACATGTAGACGTGTGGGCTCAGATGCACCACAAACCCCAGGTCAAGGAGTTCACTTCATTTGATTTGGATTTCAAAAACAACATCATCATTTTGTATCATGATTGGCTATCTACATCACTGCAACACAACACAGAAGAAAAAAAATAGGGCATGGCACGACTACAAGCAGAAACAGAAGTCAGAGCGGACAAGCTTTGCGAGGCAAAGCAAGCCAGTGATGGTGGGCCCTTTGACTTGCGGTTTATGGTGCATTTGAATTGGCTTGTAGGGTAAGAAATTTTTTGCGGTACATTGTTATTTGCATCACTGCAGCTCCTGCAACAAAATGCACAACTATCTACCTTATATTCGGATAGTTTAACATGGTGTAGCACCAGAGGGAGTCTGGATTACTCCCACATGATCTTGCCAGGCTTTGCTTTCCTGACTGAATCTTAAGTATCTGAAATACAGCTTAAATGACTAGACACAACTCAGTTTCAAAGGTGCATGCTTATTTTTCTCTTTAGTTTTATTATATAATTAAATTCCTATGCACGGATTTTGATTCATTTTCCTGCATTAGTGTGATATTGTGTGCAAGATTATTAAAACTTCAATAGGCTGTAGCCACATACAGTATATTTAAAAACTATATATCATAGCTAGAGCTGTAACCGAAGATAGGATTTGAAGGAGCAGTCAGTAGCACTTAGAGATATATTCTCTTACCAGAATATTGCATTAGGCTGGTATCCCAGTAAATTCCTGCGTACACCACAGTGCAACTGCAGAGCAGCTGCGTGTGTGTGTGTGTCTGTGTGTGCATGTGTGTGTTCATGAGTGCATGAGTATGTCTACTTTCTTGCCCTGGCCACGGGCTGAACCACTTTTCCTTCTCTTCTTACTGAAATGTGTGTGCGTGTGTGTGTGTGTGTGTGTGTGTGTGTGTGTGTGTGTGTGTGTGTGTGTGTGTGTGTGTGTGTGTGTGTGTGTGTGTGTGTGTGTGTGTGTGTGTGTGTGTACAGCGGAGTGTACTGTTTTGGAATGAATAAAACACAGATAAGTATGATAACAGCACTCGAAGGAAAAAGTACCTTGACGTTGTGTAAAGCGGCTTAGAGTGACTGTTTATGAATGTGTGTGTCAGAAACGTTGCTGTCCTCTGTGTGACACTAAGCCGTTTACTGCTGCCCCGTTTTGTCATGACAATAACAACACTCCTCTCTCTCTGCCTGTCTTCCTTTCTTCCATCTGTCTTTCTCTCTCTGTCTCTTCCAGGGCACTCAGCTCATCTTTAATGCTGCCAAGGAGCTGGGACAGCTGTCCAAGCTGAAGGTACAGCATGTTTTTACACCACTGGGCTCCGGGCTCAGGACTCTAATCACTTAGAAAATACGAAGCAGGGAAAAAGAAATGACGAATCATTTTGGCCTGTGCTTTTCTCGTCGTTGTCTTCAGGAGCACATGGTTCGTGAGGAGGCCAAAGCGCTCACACCTAAGCAGTGTGCTGTGATAGAGCTGGCTCTCGACACCATCAAGGTAGAAACTTGCCGTTACATGTGCACAGACTTTCATGGTTAGGTGCCAGCTTAATTGTTTGTCGGTGAACAGGTTTGACAAGTGGAATACAGTAAATCACAGTAAATGCTCTGGTTTTAGAAGTCAAATTTGCTCTGTAGTGGGGTCTACAAGGATGTAGTGTTAAATAGCCTTTGTTGGGTCCAACCTTTCAGACTCTGAGCTTTCTTTTTGTTGCTGTACAGCTCTGTTATTTATTTGTCTAACTTATCTATATGTAGGAACGCGTGTGATGTTCTGGGAAAAGCATATTAAGTTACAGAAAACAGCAAAAATGAGTAAAAATCACTGTATTAAGGGTATTGGAGTTTCAATTACATACAAATAAAATCAGCAAACTCTTACATGCCAGAGATAATATACATATTTAATTAATACGTCAAGGCCTTTATTGAGCTGTTGCAACAGAGACAGAAACTATGATCACTTGTAGTATAGTGATTTGGCAAGCTGGATCAATGTACGACTGCAATTAACAAATTTCCATTATTGAATCATTTTCCAATTTTTTTTGGATTAATTTATTAATCATTTGGTCTATAAAACACCAGAAAACAGTAAAAAAAAATAGCAACCTCATTTCCTAGAGCCCAAGAGGAAGTCATTAAAAAGCTCTCAGCAGTCCGAACCCCAAAATGTTTGGCATTTAGGCTTGAAAAATAAGGATAAATCAATAATCAGTTTCTGATTGATTTTCTGTAGATCGACTAATCAATTAACCCACTAATAATCAGCTCTAGATTAACGTGTGAATGAATGGAAGCTAACAGTGAACATCACGGTAGTTCACTGTGTCAGATATCGGTCTGTTTACTTCAATAATCTTTTCTATTTTGTGTGCCTGTCTTTCTGTACGTTAGCAATACTTTCATGCTGGTGGTGTGGGTCTGAAGAAGACTTTCCTGGAGAAGAGTCCTGACCTCCAGTCTCTCCACTACGCCCTGTCCCTCTACACGCAGGCCACAGACAAACTCATTAAGACCTTTGTCCAGTCACAGAACGCACAAGGTAACCTGATGGCCTTTACTCTAAGTGGTATTATTCCCTTTCTCTTTCTTTGGAAGACTTTTGATTCTTTTTGCTCTCCAGTTTCTTCATTCCCTAGATATGAACTTAGTTTCCAATGTCATGTAATTCTCTAATTCAGATCATCATTATATCCCGCTTTTTTGCTATGCTCTCTCAGAGGAGCCACTTTACTCAGTGTCTCCTACTCCTTTCTTGACGTTAGGGTGTCCCACATTCCGAGTTTTATATCCGGAAAATGTCTCACATGCTTTATAGAGCGTAAAGTCGAGGCTGTAGCAGCACAATATTTTCTCCCTGCTTTGAATTGCTGAGTCTCCTGGTAGCCAGCCTCCAGAAAAACAGAGACTATTCTTTACATGATCTGACAGCTGCAAATGAAAAAAAATAAATACCCACCCCCTCTTTTCTCTCATTCTTTGATTCCGTTGCTCAGCCTCCACCATCAGATGGCTACATAACAGCCATCATCTTTGTGAAAGCGCTGATGCTGACACACTGTCCTTGAGCACGGCTGGTAGAAATGCCATTTGAGCTGGTGATTGTTTAAACTTTAATTAGGCAAAATGCCATGCGGTTTTTGGAGCATACCTAAAGTACATTTTACTGCAGTAGATCTGTGTGAGCTTTGCATGTCGCAGGACGATCTTCACACTGCAAATCAGAAAAATAGAGGAAAAAAGAGCTGGTTCAGCGGAAATAACACATGAGACAAAAGACTTATACATGTTGGTCTGTTTTTCTACTCTGTAAACTCTGCAAACCTCATCTTTCTACGTGTCTCTCCTTTCTCTGTCCACTCCCCTCTTCTGCCCCGTCTGTGGGCCAGTGTTCGGCGGGAAGGGGGTGAGGTTCACCACTAGTGAGGATGTTTACCCAGACAAGGGTATGTGGCACTCAGGCTCAGGGCCTGAGACATCCAGGACTACCAGAAAGTCTCCAGACCAAAGCCCAACTCTCTCCACCCTCCACCTCCCTCCCCATGTGCATCCTGAAACTCCCCTGCCTGCTCAAACTCATTCTAGCAGACAAATCCAATGCACAGACTGAATATACTTCCTCTCTTTTTCTCTCTGTCTCTGCCTTTTTGCACACACATACATGCCCACCACGACAATAAGAACACAGACTTTATGCATTCATGCATGTAATGTACACACTGATGTCTGTATGTACGGAACTGCACTGAATACATACACCATGGACTGTATGTATGAGCAGACACTCAAGCATGATGTGTGGACATCAGATGAAAAGAACAGAAATGCATTAAGGTGTGGAGGAATCCTGATCCAGCATGATGTCAGTCAGAGAGGCCTGAGGGGCGAGCGAGCGTGCGTGCGAGCGTGCGTGCGAGCGTGCGTGTGAGCGTGCGTGCGTGCGTGTGTGCGTGTGTGTGTGTGTGTACATGTGGGTTAGAGGGAGAGCGAGTGACTAAGCAGAGCAATGTGACTGAGTGAGACTGTCCTAAAGGTTGCTGAAGCAGGAGCGCAGTGTATTGTCTGTCTCCAGTGAGGAAATCCCCCCCACACACACACACAACCCGTTACAGCCCCTCCCCCCAAGTCGGAAGTGAAAGACACTGATGAAGAGGAGTAGATTATGAAGACGATGATGGCTGTAGGCTCAGTTTGTTAGTTTGTCTGGGAGGGCTCCCTGTCCCCGCCTGCTCTATCATCACACACAAACACAGAGACAGACACATACAAACACACACACAGAGCTCCCACGTGCGGCGTGGCCCTCCCTGCAGCAGTGATGAGAAAAGGGTGCTCAACTCATCTCCCCCTCCACAGACTGAGCCAATCCGAAGCAGTCCCTCGGGTCATGTGGTCTGATTTCTGTCACTTTAGATTCGCATCAAAACATTTGACTTTTTCTCACAATAACACACGCAGGATGATGCAGGAGCTATATGCATTCAGTTAATCCAGTGTCTGTGTGTTGAGTTCATTTGCTGATGCACGAGCTTCTGCACACTGACAGTCCCAGTCAGTAGCTAAGTTTTGCAAATTCAGAAACTTGATTTTACTTATTTATATATTGTTTTGGGTTCACATTCAGAGAGAAAATTCAACTGTCCAGGATTTTCAGTCGCTTATCCGAGCTTCTCTTTATCGGCACATGTGACCGATCAGCAATTTAAAAGGAGCAGGTTGATGTTTTGACTTGACTTTAATTTCTATATCCAGAAATGATTGAATGAATTTAAGCAATTTGAATATAGTTTTTTTTTTTTAAATACTGGATATATATCTGAATTTGTGAACTCTTGTGAAATTTGTGAAAAATTCTTAAATTCAAGTTTTCGAAATTCCAAAACTTAATCTTCTGAGAATTTCACAGAGGGGAAATCAGAAAGAGGATTTTCAAAGTAAACTATCCATTCAGTGGTATTTAAATTTCAACATGAAGTTTTCAGTAGTGGTTAAAATCCATGGTTAGGTATTTTTGTTGCTTATAATATTATTATGGCCTTACTTTGCTTCCATAGTGGAGGTATATTGTATATAGAAAACAAATGAGTGTGTCTTTACCTTCCTGTCAGCTGCTGGACGTCCTTGACTGTAGAAAGGGATGTAAATTATCTTCCTGCCAAGCTGGATAGTTTTTCCCAACCAAATTAGAGTAGATGATTAGAGAAGGATGAATGAACGAAACTCAGTGGAATTTATGCTTATGAGCTTGACTGCTGCTGAAAGACAACTTTGATCTATGGTCACTGTCATTCTTACTGACTGCAGGCTGTGAGCTGCATCATTTGTAATTGAAATAATCAAGGGCCATTTCTGAATATGCAGTGAACTCGGCCGATGCTTTGGTGCGATCACAGCACAAGTTTGAGATTTAATGTTTTTTCTGGTGAAGATTTCCAATATGGTACGAAATATGCACCTCTAATTGCTGTGTTTGTTTAAGAAGAAAAGCCTGCGCTCCCCTGGCAACATCTTCCTGCCTACCCAGCCAGCAAAGTTTCTTTCTCATCTTTTATGGACGTCCTCCACAGTGCAGACAAGGCCAGATGGATGACTGCTGCTCTCTTTGGTCCTATTGGCAGCGAGACCAACAATCCCTTAATGCTCCCCAGAGAGATGCAGAGAGCTGCATGCCAGGAACACTCTGCCGTCTAACTCCTACAGACCCCTTGTTCAGTAGGCGGCTGTTCGAAAAAACACACACACATACACACACACACACACACAGGCTGATGGTCGTTGCCACAAAGATGCCATTGACAGAGTGAAGACACTAATTAAAACGTTGAAAATTAATGTCCATCTGTCACCGTATCCTTCTGGAGTTGTATGTGGAATTAAACCACTTGTTCACAGCAGCACTACAAAACCACACCGAGACACTGAAGAAAGAATTTTCCACCATCTCCCTCCCAGACAAAAGATTTGGAGCCTGAGTGGAGCCAGTTAGAGAGGCCGTGGTCCTCTTCTCCCTAAAACAGTCCTGCAGTTAAAAGTAAAGAACCAAGGACCTCAAGACCTGAACTTGGGTGCAAGTCCAGCGTTAAGCTATTTTGGGTGGAGGGTGCATGCGACTGGACTAACTGGAGTATATACATATATTTGCTATTTGGGTTTAAAATTCAAAAATGAACCTTAGACTAGACCACTCTGCATTCATAGCTATATTGTCTAGAATATTATGAATAAAATTTGAGTCGTCCAGATGTGTTCCTGTACACACAGTACAGCTTTATTTTGAGGGCTGGGTATCAACAGTACCATCCATCACCGGCAGACCTGAGAGGCTGAACTACTTCTCCCTGTTGTAAGCTCCTTCCCCTTTCCTGTACCTCCTCTTACCATGCTTGGGTAAAAGTCTTTACCAAGGAATGGGTATGTCCACCTGTCTAGATCCATCTGAGCATGTCCTGACCTGATCTATGTCGGGGGAACCACACTGTCAGTTTCTCAGCTTCTTTCCTGTCTTCTTCTCTGCCTCCTACTAACCACCCTGCATCCAAACAGACACCACGCATCTATGAGTGGGCTCAAATTACCGTCCTTGCGGGATCCAAATTGTTACCTCTCAATTGCTGAATCTGTACAAAAGCTACTCAGTCAGTGTATAATCACAATGCAGAATGCCTAACTGAAGGAAATAATAAGGGTATTTCAGGTCAGTAGAGAACTATTCACTTGAATGTAGTTGTTTAGAGATGTTTTGCCACTCCAAGAGGACTAAATGTAATATACTTACAGTATATTGCATATTACAGTACTACCTATATTAAAACAATTACGCCCACTCATAGCAGCTTTGTCTGATTGTCTACCTTCAGACTACAACATATGCGCAAACAGATCACTGTGCCCTTTTTTAAATCCTCCTGTTACACCTTTATTATTTTAGTATAAAGAAATGTTTGCCTAATATCCAAATATTGTGTAATTTCCAAAAGGTTACAGCCAAATCCATTTCAATGTTCAGTTTGAAGGATTGAAATGGAATCGGCCTGTAGCCTTGTTTTTATATCAGGGTACAGTGGCTTGTGTTGGTGTTTGGTCTGTGATAGGAGAACAAAGAGTTGACGTTTGCAAATTCAAGGGTGTTAATGAACCCGTCACTGTGTGTCTGCCCTGTCAGGCTCTGGGGTGGACGATGCCGTGGGAGAGGTGTCCATCCATGTGGAGATTTTCACTCACCCCAACACTGGAGAGCACAAGGTCACAGTGAAAGGTAAAGAAAATTTGAACAGTGGGTCATTAAGCGTGAAAGTTCATTCTTGACACTGGAAATAATATTTTGACAAAACAATCCCAAATCAAGGTCCACTAGCTTTTTCCAGAGCTTTCGAACAAGTCATACGGTCGACATCAGTGGACAGTGTTTCCTCAGTTGGAGAATCCATGGAGTAAATCATAACAACTACTGAGTTTGCATCTCAGATCCATCATCACAGATCCATCACCATGACAACTGAGCAAACTCTATCCACTTTTGTAACCGTGTGTTACAGTTGAAAGCTCCGGAAAAAGCTAGTAAGTGGACCTTGAGTTGGGATAGTTCTGTCAAACATTCAGTATGTTTAAAATGCAACAAACTGGAACGTTTTTTGTTTACACTCATTTGACATACGTAAACAGGTTATACCATCAAGATGTAATATTTTAAATACATCCTTGGCCATAACGGTAGAACTAAGACAAACGAAAAAGTTCTTCAACACCGTGCAAAAACATAATCAGAATCAAAGACAGGAATTTTTTTCAGTAGTATTCCACCATCAAACCAGCCTGCCAGTTTAAACCTCAAAGACAATATTGTAATATCCAAGAGCCTTCAGTAACAGCTAATAGTCACCAATAGCCCAACTTTAATTTTAAAAACAGTTCAATGAAGAGAGAGCAGATTACATGAGTGCACATATTGTTTTCCCACCTTTAAGGACAGTTAAAAATAAAAAATCCTGCGACTTTAACCAGTAATTTCCACCTACTTTGCCAGTCAGAAGTTCTCACATTTTATTGTTGAACAACACTGAATCAAAGTAGGTTTAATGTAGCTCTTTTTACACTGATCAATGAGAAAAGCCACTTCAGTGTCAAAGTGAAAACTGATTTCTACAAAGTGATCTAAAGTATAAGTTAAATATTCACCCCCTTTAATAGGTCACACCTAAGTCATCATTGGAACAGCCAATCAATTTTAGTAGTTACATACTTAGTTAAGTGAAGATCACTTGTGTTCAGTCAAGAGGTTTCAGATGGAAGTAGTACAGTTTAATATTGCCATGATAGGGCACAGGCATAAAAGCCAGTGCCCGACTGCTTTTCAGCTGCCAAAGAAAGACTTTGTAATGTCGTATCAAATTCCAATTCTACTTTCACTATCTTGACGGGAAACTGAAAGCGAGGCCTGAGGGAGAGCCAGAATTTTTTTCTTGCTCTGAGTTTTCCCGTTCACTCGCTCTCTCTCACCACATTTTCTCACACATTTTCTCCACATGAATCTCTCACTCTCTCACCCACACCTTCCCACTCTCTCTCCCTCCACTTCCTCTGTCTCAGTGGTGGCTGCCAATGACCTGAGGTGGCAGACGCAGGGAATATTCCGGCCATTTGTGGAGGTCTATATCATCGGTCCTCACCTCAGCGACAAAAAGAGGAAGTACGCCACCAAATCGAAGAACAACAGCTGGGCTCCCAAATACAATGAAACCTTCACTTTGTAAGTAGTTGATGACAATAAATACTTTGTGTTTTATTTTGAAGGTGTAGAACAACAGTGTGAAGATGCTTGGATAACACTTGCCTTCATCTGTCTTCTGTGCCACAGCACCCTGAGCAACGAGGTGGGTCCCGAGTGCTACGAGCTGCAGGTGTGTGTGAAAGACTACTGCTTCGCCCGAGAGGACCGCACTGTGGGCATGGCCGTCTTGCAGCTGAAAGACCTGGCGTCCAAAGGCAGCGTCGCCTGCTGGCTGCCGTTGGGCAAACGCATCCACATGGACGAGACGGGCCTCACCGTCCTGCGCATCCTCTCCCAGCGCAACAACGACGACGTGGCCAAGGAGTTCGTCAAGCTCAAGTCTGACCAACGCTCTGCTGAGGAGGGCCGCAGCTAAGAGGCGAAACAGAATTTAAAACAGCCCATCTGAAGCTCGATCAGATGTCACCACCTACTGCCCTGGAGCTCTCCTTAGCCACTGCTAGCCACTGCCCTGATGATCCAGTGTTGTAAAAGCACAGATAAGACAACAATTACCACACATCTAATGCTGTAAATACATTCATTTCAGTGGAAAAGACACAGCGCTAAGCAAAGCATCGCTTTCATTTTCTTCCAAAAAGCACCAGTGTCTTTATTGTTACAGATATCAGTCATCCTTTTGATGAACAGCACATAGAGTTTAATCATAGAGCAAATATCTACTTCCTTCTATCTGTAGACGGGAGTTATGCCATTCCATAACCGCATATACACATATATACAGACACACCTCGTTTGACTGGTCAAGGTGAGAAATATCTTGTAGCCTTTAATATTTTGGCTTTTCTTTCTCACTTTTCTCTGCCTTTTTACTTAGCCCCCCCCCCCCAATTTCCACTTCCTCCCGTCCCTTCCCTAGCCTGTACCCGCTCAGAGAAGGGACCAACAGATAATCGCTGAGATATGCTGAGACCAGCCCTAAGCACAACAGGACCAACTGTCCAACTGACCCATTAACAACAATGGCTGCATGGCCTCAAACATTCCAGATATCAGGGTGGGGAGCACGTATTGGAAACAGAGCACTATTTAGTTATGATACTTTTAATATTTATTTACTGCTTTCCTCCAAATTATATTTATATTTGAATAGTTCTATCATTATAAATATAGTATAATATATGAAGGACATATGTAAAGTTATACAGGATTATTCAATGGACGTGTGGTACTTCAAAGATTGTCCTTGTCTGTCTTTATGTCTGTCTACCCTGTAACAGAGCACACTGCCTGACACCCTAAATGCCTTCTGTCTTCTTGACCCTCGTACAGTATGTCTGTCTCCTATATAGCAACTGTATAGAGAGATGAATCTGATGGAAGCACACCTTCAAGCACTGTGATTCATCAGAGTATGTGTGTGTGTGTGTGTGTGTGTGTGTGTGTGATTGAGCGTGTCTGCGTGCGAATGTATAATCTGCGTTTGTGGAGTTCGTAATGTGCGAGTGTGTTTGTAATATGTTCTAATGTTGACCTCATGTAGCCACCCGTGTTGCCTGTTACCTGCAAATGTAATCACAGAAAGCCATCACAAACAAAGAACAGCGAGATTTTGGAGAGTTTTCCAGGTGTTTTTGACTTTGGGGAGGATAAAACTTATATCTTCAGATGGTTATTCCATCGTCTTTGTGTTACTGTAAGCATTCCACGACTAGACAGCCTTAAACTGGGTGTGTGAGTGGTACAGGATAGAGGAAGAAAAACTCACCTCCCTTTCTTAAAAAAAAACAAAAAAAAAAACTTGCCAAATCAAAATCTGCATTTAAGGAAATGGTAAAAACAAGTCCCTGAGACACTATTTTGCAAAAGCAACATCCCACTGGTTACAAAACCACACACCCTGCATCCCCAGGGAGAGTACAAATCGCTAATGATCTACTACCCGTGATCCCCAGTGATCCAGCTGCAGGTGCTGTATCCATGATCCATGATCCAGAGAAGTCAGACCTCTGCTAAAGGGCTGCAGAGCCAGACCGCACCAGGTCTGGCACTGACACATAAAAGAGGGCCTACAGTTTAGTCTGTTATTCTAATTGGTGTAGAGAACGGAGATGTGGTATGAAGATCTAGAAACAGTTTCTTTACTGCACACATAATAATACATTTATACTCTGATCGATCGATCGATTGTTTTCTTTGTGCTTCATTAACTGTTTATGAAATTACAGGAATTACTCATCGTTTTGAAACCATCCTGCAGTGAAATTAAATCTAGAGTCAATTTCATGTGGAACTAAATGTTTTGAATTGGCCATTGATTGTCCAGCACGTCTCTTAATGTCACTTATATTTTCACTGAATGCCCTTTTAAAAAAAAAAAAAAAAAAGAAAAGAAAAAAAAAGATCGATTGTGTCATTAATTTGAGGTTTGTATGCTTGTTGTTAACGAAAAAGCATCCAAGCAAGGAAATGATGATGATGATCAGGTTCTTCAAGACAAAAGAGACCAAATTTAATAGTGACAGGATGTTTTGTTTGTTTTTTTTCTATTTCTGTCTCTTTGTTAAGTTGCCCCTGATGAGGGCCTCTCCCTGCCAAAGCACTTGATCCTAACTGAATAAGTTAAATGGCCCCCTCTTTTGAACAAGGTGTAAGAACTGAACTCTATGCATCGAATCTATAAAAATCTATGGAGATGAGTCATTTTTGAGGCAGTCTTCTAATGTTTACATTGTGGATTATTATTCTAATTATATCAGCACAAGCGTTTGTCTGATATGTTGTAAATGCTGTCTCTATTGTAATGGGCCAAATATCACAGCTGTAGTAGAGCGGATTAGAGACTGAAATTTGTTTGTACAGCTTTTCAGCAGGAAAAGGGAAAATTGTCCGGAACAGAGAGATCGGTTGGCGTTGGCGTTGGGCATTGTAAATAGTTTGGATGTAACTAACACATCAGACTATGTGAAGTGAAGTTTGCTGCTCTTTTTGTAGACTTGAATTTTGCTCTGGGTGACTGCGCAGTTGGGAATTGTGTGCGTGCGCGCGTGTGTGTTTGAGTGTCAGTGTGCAAGTGTGTGTGTGTGGGTGGGTGGGTGCCCATTCTGGAAATGTAGCTATTGAAAGATATAGGAAGACTGTGCACACACTGGAGATGAACAACAAACAAATTGTACAAATCTTAGAGTTTAATGGGCTTGATTACCAGCTAAAAAAATTAAAATGCCAGTTTCTGACTTTTACACTGGCATTATACAGTATACCACTATGCTGCAAAAGGAAACAAGTTACAAACTAAAACTAAACTGGATCTAAGCATGTTGTGTGGCTCTTTGGTCTGTACAAGGTCTTTCATTCAAAGGGGATATCTGTACACTCTTTTAATAACTTTAGAAAACAGGTAAACAACTGTCACATAGCTGGAAATGCCACGAAAAAATCTTTATTTATTGCTGTTGACAATGATACATTAGTCGAGGAAATACCTCCTCTTGTAGAGGCTCAGTTTGCGTGTTGGGGTATCGGGCTGGCATGTGAAACAGGAATGCACACAGAAGTTAAGGACAAAGGATAAATGTACAAGCACAACAAAAAGCACAGAGACACAAATTGGACAGACATGCATGCTCTGTCCTGTTCTGTCCAGCTGACCAGGCCACACAGACAGACACCCGCACAGTGACGCCAGTCCTGTACTTCCAGAAATGGTGCATGATAGGAACAATAAAACAAAAAGAAAAAAATGTATTGTGCCAGCACGCATAATTATTTGATGTTAATTGCCAATTGTCGTCTCTTTTATTTTGATATTTCATTATTGTTTTCTATTTTTCAAATGGTTGTGAATATATAAATATGTATTACTGATGATGTGTAGTGGTACAAAGTACTCGCATGAGAATTTTTTTATACAGGAGATGTTTCTAATTTTATGTTGGTTTTTTTTTTTTTTTTAGTTTTTTTTTTTTTTTTTATTCTGGCTGTTCTTATTGGGGGTTGAGGTTACCAGGACTGCAGTCTCATTGTGTTTCTGCTTCCAATAAAATATGAAAAAAGCTTCATTTCATTCCTTGTTTGTCAAACTGTGCAAAGATATAGCTGCACTTTTGCTATTTCTGATCACATCATTGCCTAATTTAAAGTCCATCTATTTAAAAAATACTTTATATCCAAGCAGTCATGCTATTTTAACCAAGCTGAGATGCAAAATTTTGACCACTGACCTTCTATAGTATACAGACTAATCCACTGATAATTAACGGGTTAATTAAACGTGAGGAATTAAATTCACAACACATCCTGGAAGTTATTTAAATTTCAAATGACTAAATGCAATATGTTGGGAGTTGCATTGAACTGAAGAAGCTAGACACTCTGTTTTCTAGGCTCTGCGTAGAAAGGAGATCTTGAGGGAGTCTGGGATGACAAACTGGTCGGCATGGAGGACAGCGGGAGGCAAGTAGGGGAATGTGACAGGAAAGACTCGCCTCACATCCATTAGGAGCTGTGGAGGCTGACCGTCAGAACGGCCTTTGAGAAGCCCCTAGGACACATCATTTAAAGTTAATAAACAAAGTTAATAAACACAACACATCTTGCAGCTTTAGACATGGACTGTGGTACCTGGACAGTGCGGATGAAATTCAGCGTGACTCTTTCATCAAGGTCACTGTTGGGTGTGTAGAGGGTCAGAATCTTCACAATCTGTTGAACACAAACAAGAGACCAGCAGCCAGTTATATACACTTCAAATGGACAAGGTTTTTTTTTCCCTCTTGACATCAGATGTCAGAAGGACCCACCTGCTGGCTGGACAGTGCAGTGCAGGTCTGAACGAGGGCCTGTGCATCCGCCTCAGTTTTTTTCCCCGCCTGCAGAAGCTGAACTGCCTGGATGAGGGGCTCCAGTGTGGCCACGGCGCCCCCTGCCTGCAGACCTCGGCTACGCAGCCACTCCTCCAACAGACTCACATTGTAGCTACATGATGGGAGAAAGACAGGCTGATTAGTAATCTAACCGGTTTGTACATGCAACAACACCTAAAGGAAGAGGATGCAACAATATTAACACAAGTATACTATACACTGCATTAAAATATCACTTTTTTATTACAATTAATCAACTAAATAATTCATTAGCAACTACTTTGATAGTTGAAAAATTAATCGTTCCAGCCATTTTTTTGATCAAACATGTCAAAACATTCACTGCCAGCTTCTCACGTCTGAGGATTTACTACTTTACTTTGCTATTTCACAGTAAAGTGAATATCTGTGTGTTTTGACTGAACTATGTGCTAAACAAAACAAGCAATTTAAAAAGGTGTCACCTTCGGCTCTAAGAAACTGCAATGGATATTTTTCGCTAGTTGTGTCCGTAATCTGGAGCCCGGCACTGAGATGAATGTATTCACTTACTGTACCCTTAAAGAAACTGAGTAAAAATCCAAGCTCAGGACAACCTCAAGGCAGCCAGATTTTTTCTGGGTTATCACACTGCAAGGAAGCTGACAGCAGTCTGCTTCACAGTAAAATAACACTGTCAAAAAGCAATAATGTATTGAGTTCTAGGTCGTTAATGGACATACAAATTAGATTCAAAATCCATCTACATGGGAGAATGTTGTCAACTAGGAGTGAGTTTTTAGTACAATATGACATAATTGAAATTGTTTTTGTGCAGTGAAAGAAAGACAGTTTGGCACAAATTAAAGGAAGTATGGATGAATCACTTCTTCACTCACTGTTTATATGGAAATTCAATTGAAAAACTATTTACGGTTTGTAAATTGGCTGTTTCTGGCTAATTCAGTGAATTAAATACCTGACAAATCAAGGTACTTCAATCAGAGATATTAAGGAGAGAGCTACCTCAGGATAAACTAGCAAAAGTAATTTAAATTTGTCTTTATCAGTGCAAATAAAGCTGCAGTAGACATATGGGAAAATGTTGCATACGTATGTATGTACATCTGTGTGTACTAATACCGTATCTGCATGCCACGACTCCAGCAGCACACGTCTTTCCGCAGCAGCAGGCTGTTCAGAGCGGAGGCAGAGATGAGGTAGGTGAGCTGGTGGAAGGCCTGTTCCATCAGCGTCGGGGGCAGAGCCTGATGGGACAGGGCAGTGTGAAGGGTTCCCAGCTCCCTCAGCACCGACGCCATCGAGGGAGCGTCACCTGCTGCAGTCCTGGGGTCTGAGCCTGCTCGCTTCTTGGACGTCCCCAACTTCGCTGCTGAGCCAGACAGACCGGGGATGGTCTCGGACTCCAACAGGGCGGGGACTGAGGGAGAAGGGGTAGTAGCACGTGAGAAAACAGGAGCGGCTGAGGGGAGAGCAGCAATGGCATCAGTATTATCTTCAGTGCAGTGGTACCTATGATGTTTTGCAGGCGTGTCTCAGTGATGGAGAGGAGCTGCTGATAGGCCTGGATACAGAGGTCACTCAGGGCGCGAATCAGGTCGTTCAGGTCTGTCGTCAGTGGAACGAGTTCATGTGAATCAAGGGTCTGAAAAGTAATCAACCCAATCATACTTTCATGTAGTAAAATATATTGAGAATATCTCTGTGAAAGTGATTAATGAATTTCTGATCCGATCAGGAAAAATTCATCAGAGTTAGCGCTATGATCTTTTTTTCACTGCTTATTTTAGGAAATAAGATGTTCTCAGCCAGTAAGATGTAAATGATAATGAATGAATGTTCATCCTACCTGTTTTGGGGAGTGCCGGGTCAACAGGTCATGCAACACACAAGCGTTTTTCAGCCACAGAGCTGTCATATCTACATCGTTGCTACGTTTCTGCAGGGACAGGGAAGAGGAGAAAAGTTTCTATTGTCATGTAGACATCAACACTGTTATGTGTGTGTGTTGTACATGTGTGTCAGAGAGAGGTATATGGGGCTTTGTTGTGGTTTACTCTCTACTTAGGGGCCAGGCTGTTGAGGTTGGACACACACATAGGTCAAAACAATCAGTGGCAATCACGCGAAAGGGTTTCAAAGTTAGTGTCCCGTAAGTGACAATCTACCTGACATGGTGTGAACTTTCCTTACGCATGAATCCTCAACCATATGGTACACAGAGCAAGTTCAGATCTCGGGTTACCTTCAGAGCGGCCTTCATAGCAGTGACGGCAGCGCTACAGAGCGAGCGAGCACGAGTTTGGTCCCCGCTGCAGTCGGCCTGGCGGACACACAGGAAAAGCACGCTGGCAGGTAGACCAGGGGGCAGAGACAAGGCACTGTCAACACGGATGTCTGCACCACAGACAGAGAGAGCGGCGACAGCAGAGTGAACATGGTCAGGTCATAACTGTCAGCTAGAGAGGAGTTAGGTACAGTACAGGTTTATTCATGCGAGTCACGCAACACTCAAGGGCAATGCTACAAATTTGTTGTCTCTCGATTAAGGTCCGACCATCACATACAGAGCTATAATGCAGTTGGAATCCAACATACAATGTCCACACAAGCTCTCATGTTCATGTTCTGAATCACAGGTGTGCACAAAAAAGCATGGATGCTTTGTTGGGTACAAATCAAGTCGCTCGGGTCAGTGGAACTAGTTCATCTGAATCAATGGCCTGAAAATCAGTCACGTCAAACATTCATTGAGCAAAATGTACTGAGAATTTAAATCTACAGTTTATATATACAGTACAGATTAGTCAAATGCCAAATGTAAGGTTTGTTTTCAAGCTTCGTGCACACAAGAAGGGCTCTGCTAAGGTTTAGAAGAGAAAATATCTGAAGGATTGCTTGCATACATAAGCATACATTTCTAAACTTTAATCTGAACCTGCTAATGGTAGCTACTCTAGATCTAAAATAACTACTCTCTACTGACTGAGTCAACATCTTCTTGTGTTCACACAGGTTCATCAATGGGCCTCTAAAATGCTGCTATAATGTATGTCCCACTGACACTATTGCCATTTTTCCTACAATAATGGTACATCTGGCTAAAATATACCAGTACAAAGTAAAATCAAATGTGCATGTTTTTACCATGGCCCTGATGCAAATTATTTCTGTGTAATTTTCTGCCTAAAGTTGGAATTTTTCTATGAAGTAAAACTTCTGAAAACTATATATACGATACAATACAATGAACATGCTAAGACGTACTTTCTGGTATACGCTGCAAGATAATCTTATAAAATCCTTTGATTATTCCCATGCTTCCGATTCCCAAAAAATGTGTCAAACTCTTTGACTTTCCTTGTGTGGAGTGTGCTTCTCAAAACTCAACAAGAGGAAGGCAGGCAGGGGTCAGTCTCACCTGTGACGAGGTTCTTGATGAGCTTAGTTTCGTCTCTCTTCCTGCATTCCAACAAACCAGCGCATGCTGCTGCAGGCTTTGGTCGGGACGGTGAGGACAAGGTCTCTGGGGTCAAAGCTGATGGGAGAAGTGAAAATGGAAACACAAACCACTGAAAAAGTAGCACAAGAAAAACATTACAGAGATGTAAGAGAAGATATAATAAGTTAATGATCCAAATATCGCTACATACTGTAATGTCAAGTGACGACTTCATATTTCATAACTGTTTTTTTTTTCCAGTGATGAAGATAAGGAGCAAGAACACCAAACTTTTTATTCTGAAAGTTATTCTGGAGATTTAAAATAAAAATGACCCAAAAAAAAAATTACGAGTTAGACGACTTTCACATTGACAACACCAAGGGAGCGGGGTTCTGCACTTTGCCTTTACGGGCAATGAGAAAATGAAATCCTACCTTGAGTGAGGAGTCGTCTGAGTGACACTGTGTTTCTAAGCTCCTTCAGCTCTCTCCTCAGTTTGACACACTCTTGCTCTCTGGCCTCCAGTAGTTCCTGCAGTTCCTTTACACACAAACACGCTTACATTCTGGATTCTGGCTCTTGTCCAGTGCTCTCAACCAAAGAAGAAAGTCTCTTAAGTTAACAACACTACAAGCAGCCTTTGTAGTCTGTGTCGGTTATGCAAGAAAGAAAAGAGTAGGAAGCAAAGATGGGAGCATGATAGGGACACGAGAAGAAAAAGATGTAATTTCAGTACACTCTGCGAGAGAATGTTGAAACGAAGACAATTAGGACTCCGTTTACACATAGTCTTTCAACAGTATCCTTCATGCAACACAGACGACTGCCTTAATAAGTCCATACCTGTCGCTGTGCAGCAGAGGAACAACCAGAGACTGCCTGACTGAGCTGGCACCGCAGAGCTTCCAGCTCCTCCTCCCACTGATCCCGCTGGTTTCGCAGCTGACTCTCCAGAAGCCTGACACAAACAGAGGGAGAGATAAAACAAGGTGACAGACTTAACCCACCAAATATAAATCCCAACATAACATTGACGGGGGAAACAAGTCAATGCACTGAAAGGAGCGAGTGAGCAGTGACCGACTGACTTGTTGGCCAATCGTACAGCATCGTAGGCGTGTGCCAGGTCCTCTCCTCTCATCTTCACTGCTGGATCTTTGGCCACATCCATCTTCTCCATCAGCTGGTCCTGCCAGAGCAAACATGAACACAGTGTGACACTGTGTTGCCTGAACTAATGAGATTACATTACCAGTTGGGAAAAGTATTGTGTGCAGGCATTAACACTCACAGGATTCACGTGAATATTAGATATAAGACAACGTAACTATACATAAAAATGTTTTTCAAACAAACTTGAGGAACATTTTGGGACATTCCCCTTTGAGTTTTATTGTTTTTTCAACTCCTACATTCTCTCACCATTGGTGTGTCTGAGCTCCGCACTGAGACTCTCCTCTCCAGGCAAGGAGACGTCACGCTGACCCTGCGGAGCTCCTCCGGGGAAGGGAAGGCAGATGGGAAGGGTGACAGGGAGAGTGGGGTGAGAGACTGGGGTGACAGTGGGGTGGCTGAGGGAGAGAGGGGCTCCAAGCTCAGACTCTGGGTGGAGTCGGTCCTTCTGTGGCCCGGTGTGCGCTGTCAGGAGGAGAAAAAAAAAAAAGAATACTCTCAGCAACCAAGATGGGGTTGAAAACCAAAACGGTGTTTCTGGGTGAATTATTTAAGTGTCCTTATGAACCTCGGTGAGCAGACTCATCTCTCTGAGGTTGTCGTATCGCTGCTCCAGTCTGGTGAACTCTCTGAGGAGACCCTGGTACTTTCTCCTCTCTTCATCCAGCTCCAGCCTCAGAGCCGCACTCGCCTGAGACACAGCCTGATGCACGCGCTCTGCACACACGCACAGAGGAGGAAGAAAGAAGGTGCATGAGATACAAGTGTGAGGAAAAAGGCGAGAAAAAAAAGATGGAGAGAATAATGCAGACTGTACTCTATGATGCTGCAAAGGAAGAACTCACCTTCCTCTGCTTTTTCCTGTTCGAGGAAGCGAGTAGAGAGATCCGCTCTCTCTTTGCATAAACTGTTCTTTTCTGTCTGCAGGGCTTGCAACTCCTTAAAAAACAAGAGAGAATGAGAATCAACAGTTAAAACCCCTGGAAATCTTAACTATTAAATAGAAGATAAGGGAAGGAATGTGTTCCTTGTCAGACAACTGACAACAGTTTGAAATGTGATCTAAGCCTACTTGTGTGAGTTGAAGGATCTCCTGGGCAGCTTTGTCCTCAGCTCTCCTCCTTTTCTCCACCTCCTTCTCACTGACGGCTGGACAGAGCTGAGGTTTCTCATGTTTCTGGCTCTCCAGTCTCTGTACCGTCACCCTCAGAGCCCCCAGCTCAGCACTGGCGGCATGCAGAGTCTCCCTCAAAGCAGCGCTCTCTCGGGCCTGGACACACAAAAACACGACTTCATCATGTGGATATGAAATGAAATGACCTCTCGACACAGATATTTTAGAGCTTACAAGGATCCCATCCCAGGCCACCAACCCCTCTGAAACCCTTCACCCACCTCCTGGTCAGCTCTTAACTGCAGCTGCATCAGTTTGACTTCCATGCCCTTGTTGAGCTCTCTGTACCTCTCCACTGAGCGGGCCTCGGTCTTTAGTTTCAGCAGCTCTCTCCTGGCAGCCCTGCGGCGGACGCAGCACTGCATGAACACCACCGCCGCGCGTACTCTCCTGTACGCCTGCCTCGCCAACCACCCACGCACTCCCGCCTGGAGCAACACAGCAGCACGCTCTGCTACCAACTGAGGAAAGAGAATAGAGTTTCCATTTTTCATCAGTGCAGGTTATGTCTATATAACTTATAAACCGAGTATTCACAATGAACCGCTCCTATTAACAGATCAGAATAAGTGACCAAAAAACACACTCCAAATGTGCAGGAGGAGGTTGTTTTTTAAGATCTGCGTACATTTAAGATCTAATCAAAGTTAATAGGGTGGTTGAGCTTGTTACTAAGTGCTGACCAGTCTGTATCTGCGGCGTGCCAGTGTGCCCCTGGTGAAGGCCTGGATGGTGACGGTGGCCTGGCGGATCACGAGGAACAACCGTCTGACCACCACCATACGGCAGGTCTTCTGGATCACTAAGGCAGCCTTGGTGTAGCGCAGGGTCAGGGCCAGTCTGCAGCCAAAACCACAAAGAGGCAGTAAAAATTTAATGGAGTTGTGTCACAAAGTTTTTAGAAATCTTGTAAAAGACCATTGCAATGTCTGGAAATTGCATGTGAGGTGAGTTTATACAAAAGGTGGCACTATTTTTCTAGATTCCACAGAGAGTAAAATCGGAAGGCAATAGTAATGATTGTGCAGATATGTGCTGATATAAACCTTTCTTCATTAGCTGTACTAAATAAATCAATATTGACCTTCTAAAACACACACACACACACACACACACACACACACACACACACACACACACACACACACACACACACACACATATATATACATCGAAATTCAATTCAATTTTCTATCACTAAAAAGTCAATGGTTATCTACTATGACCAAACGTTGGCAAGAGGACACATCACCAACATGTTATCCTATCTAAAAATCTGGCACTTTCCTTTAAAGAGAATAAATAGCATGGTGAGGTTATACTGTAATACAGAGGAAATACATAAATAATGTTTAATGAATTGGATACTGGATAAAATATATTCATATCTCTGTCTCACAAACAGACAAACATGTTGTTTATCTCCTCACCGTCTGGCCAGAGATCCTCTGGAGTATCTTTGTATGGTGACTGTTGCCCAGAGGATCCTGGTGTATCTGATCCGTGACAGCCATCCTCTGACCCGGCTCTGGATGATCACAGCAGCCCCACGCAGCCTCTCTGCTCTCAGCCTCTCCAGAAGAGCCACCTGCCCGGCCCGGAAAAATATTTTGGTCTTTCCAAAGCAGTACTGGTCCGGGTCTGAGATGAGCTGAGGCAGACTCCGTCTGCACGAGGCCTGGGCCTGCTCCTGAATCTGAGGCCCTTGAAGAAGAAGACGGTACCTGCTGAAGAACTCCTCATACGTCCATCTGGAAACACAAAGTGAGTATGGAAATCTGAACGGATTTTCCACTGCAGTGAAAGCTGAGAAATTACAAACCATTAATAAAGAGACAAATGTTCCAACTCCGTGAACATTTATACCACTTTATTCTCTCACCATTTGGTAACGCTATAGCGTTTCCCATGAGGGACTGTTTTGATTTAACGTGGGAGCATTTGATGAGATTTGACTCGGACATCTGAGACTTGAGACTTACTCCTTCCACAACACCCATTTGCTCGTTGTTTATCCTATAGGCTCAGCAGCCCACTCTCAAATGCTGGAGACTGAAAACTTTGACCAAAAGCGAACTAAATTGTCATGTCTGTCATCCATAGCAGGAATAACACTAAATGCAACTCCTGATATCCTCCTTTATATGACTGTCTACATGACTTTAAAGACTCAGCTCTCATACTGTATCAGATCCTTGTATGGAGTAAGATGAATGTCGATGAAGTGCTCATTACCTGGATGGATAACCTGCAGCACTGATACGAATAGTCTCCAGCACCCCACAGGCTCTCAGCTGTTGGACTGTCCTCTTGGGGTCAAACCTAACATGGAGAAGATGTTATGGGTCGCTTGGTGCAGAAACCAGTATCCAGTAAAGCACATCTTTAATGCAGAATAATGCATACAGACTTCACTGTGAAGTCAAGCCAAGTCAGGACTTACATAAAAGGCTCTTTGAGGTCGTTGGGTTTAATGCAGCGGACGTAGTGAGGAGTGGTGCTGTTGAGGGTGTCCATTAGCATCTGTAGGGACTGACGGAACTGACAGGCACAAATACAGCCCACCAAAGAAAAGCGTAATCAGTACAAAAGCGTATCGTTAATGACCTGCTCAATCAAGACACGAGGATGCAGTAAAGAAGAAGTGGACCATCAGTGAATAAAAATGAAGGCAGTGACAGCTCACCTGGAAGCCCACGGTCAGTTTGTGTTCTCTGGTGGCTCTTTTCCCTGAGCGAACACTTCCATTGGCCACAGTGGACGGATTCTCCTGCTGCTGGAACAACTCAGCCACCAGCTCAGACTGACACACACATGAACACACACACAGACACAAGTTATTGATTCCCTCGTCTCAGAGAAATTAAATGAACTTATGAAATTTGCTACACAGCACATTTGTACCTGACTTGCTTTCAGAATGTTAACAAGCTCCTCAAAGACTGTATCTCGATTCTTGTCCAAAAAGCCATCACATTCATATTGCACCTGGAAAAAAAAACCCCCAATACTGTTAACACAAATACAGCAGAGAATCACAGGTCGCTTTTTAGACAGCAGTTGTGAACTTGAAAAACAACTTCCGGGCATCTTCAATAAGGGACTGTGATGAATGGTGGGAAGCCCAGACAGAGATTCGCTACGGAATCGAGTTGAATGAAATGTGTCGACCTTCATCGCTTACCATGTCGGCAAAGTGCAGAACGATGAAGGCGCTGTTGGACAAGCGAGGTTTCTGGAAGTGAGGGTGGGGCTTGCTGGCCAGGTGTTGGTTGTACAGCTTCCGCACCCAGCTCTCATCTGAGCCTTTAGGCATCTAAGTATCACAGAGACTACAGCTTGATAGATTATCACTAAAGCCAACCAAATTTCAAATGGATCTCACACTTCTGTGCTACGCTTTCAAATTTAATATGTGGTATTAAATGTAATTAGACTTTAAAGGGAACATTTACAATACGCAGTAGCTTTTCTGTGAAATTTCAGGCAGCCACTCTGGACAACATGGAGGCAAATACATTGTGTGGGAGAGAGCGATGGTGAAAAAGAGGTATAAGAAGAAGACGACACAGGATAAAATAAGAAAGAAAGATAGAGAAAAAACAGAAAGAGGCGAGAGAGAGAGAGAGATGACTGACCCTGCACTCCTCATCTAACAGATCAAACAGGCCTAGTTGCCCCTCTATGAGATTGATGCACTGCTGATTGTCACTGAACTCAATCCTGCTCCAGGCCAGCTCCTCCCGGACATACTCCTCCTGCTCCAAGTGGAACACATGCTGCAAAAAAACGCATCATAATTTAGAAAAAAAAGAAAAATATGAAACATTAAAATTGATAGAAACAGACCAAAAAAATTTGCAATGACTCTAAACCATCCAGATGATAAAACTTATAGCGGTTTGAGAAGATCGACGGCTTGGCTTTGACAACGGATGGTCAGACAGGGAGGACAATAGGAAGGCCAAGACGGAGAATTGTTTCCTCCTGCATTTTGTGTGTCATTTGGAAAAATGTTCACTCAAAATTTGGAAATAGTGAATGCTACACATGAACAAATTGCGCATTAACCTGTAGAGCTGAAGACAGGATTTACAGTAACGCTGAAACTAAATTATGCATGCTCCCTCAATGTTGGTATTAGTATTAGTGAATGAAACAGTATAGGAGTTAGTGAAGACGGTGACAGACACTGAAAATTATTTTGCCACTGGCATGTGCAAGTGCAGTGCCTCCGGTTGTAAATTAAAACACACAAAAACACAGAGGGACAGAGGGACACCGCTGCCTGTGTCATGACTCACCCTGTTAAACTGCTGCTGGAGTTTTTCATTTGCATAATTTATACAGAACTGCTCAAAACTGTTCCGATCAAAGGTCTCAAACCTGCTCCAAGAGAAAGACTTGTCGGTTCAGCTTGAAGACACACTGAAAACTTCAACTATGCAGTGCAGACAATTTTTTTATCCAGTACCACCAAGCCATATCACTCACCCATAGATATCTAGCACCCCTATGAAGGATCTGGCCTGTCCCCTCTGGGTGCGCAGGGCAGAGTTGAGCCTGTGGACAGTCCATGTAAACAGCTGGCCGTAGATGTGTTTAGCCAGCGCATCTCTGGCTTCTACAGCCTGCTGACCAGACATGGGTTTGACCAGCATCTCCCCCCCGACAGCCAGCCTGCGATGACACAGCCAGTGGGCCATCTGAGGCCCTTCAACTCCGAGTAGCTTGGAGAAGACAGCCAGAGAGCGGTCGTCTACCTGAGAAGAGACCAGGAGTCAGGTAGAGTTGCCCCAGTATGATGCATTACTAGAGGAACTAGGATGACAGTTATGAGACAAAAAATGCATTTATAGAATAACTAAAGCACTCCAGGTGAGAGGCGACATAGAGTACTTTAGAAATAAATTTCTTACATCAATATAACTCCTATCCGAACTTCTTCCACTGGCTTGGATGTTGACATTTCCCAGGTGTAGAACAGCTGAAAGAATCCTGAAGAGCTCCATCTGTTGGTCAGGCTGCACACCTGCAATTTTGACAAATACACCAACGGTTCTGTTTTATCTTCATAACCAAGGCCAAGATTCAGTAAAAATCTTACCTGAGACTGAACAATTACATCCCCAAACATCCAAAAATGTACATTGCATATGTGTGAACTCAAATACTCTACCCAGAATGGTAAAAGCATTGCGAGTGCGCTCCAGGTCTGACAAATCATCAGTACCAGGTATCTGCGTCTCTCCTCCCCGGTTGGTGTAGCGGAAATGCTCAGGTGCATCTGGACAAGAAAGGTAAATCACACCGAGACTGCATGCAACAACATGATAGCAACAGTGACTGGATGCAGTGTGGACGTGGTTATCTACTGAGAACAAGCTGAGGGGGTCGCCTGTTATTAAGTCTCACCCAGTTTGAGGGATCTCATTTCAGGCAGCTCTCTGGAGGCACACAGCTGGTAGAAGATATGGTAGTTCCTCTCTGCTGATGCCTTACACACCCGCAAATATAGCATGAACACTTGCATAATAAATACTTGACATTTGTGGCAGTAAAATTTCAGCCTTCGACAATGAGAGTTTTCTTATGTGCAAAATTTTAAAAAAAGGAAAAAAAAAAAGAAACGAAAACATTAAATGTGTTTTTGGTGTGTGTGTCCCGGGTGAATTGTTGAACTGAACAGTGAGTGAGAGTTTACCTGGAAGACGACCCGTGACTTCTCCAACAGATAAGTCCTCATGTTTGCCCCAATGATGTCCCCCTTTCTACCAAAGCCAATCGCGATGTATTTCCCAAAACGACTGCTGTTGTCATTTCGAGTGGTTTTAGCATTCCCAATAGACTGTAAAAAAAAGGTTTAAAACTATTTGCTTTTTATACTGTACCTGATTTATTTTGTTTTTTATTATTTCATGTTTATATCATTACAAAAAAACACAACTGAGAGTAAATAACAGAAATCACCTCCATGATAGGGTTAGAAGCCAGGACTCTCTCCTCCACGCTGGTCTGCTGTGCTGCTCCTCCAACCACAGCAAAGTATCGCATGCAGAATTTGGCTGAGACAGTTTTCCCCGAGCCAGACTCCCCACTGATGATGATAGACTGGTTTTTCTCCTCCCTGTCAACACAGTGAACAGTGGCTATCAAATTCCATCTAGTGAAGTTATGCTTATCGCTGTTGTTGCAGCTTTCAAGTACCCAGTTAGTATAAGGAAGATAACATGGCCTCTACTCTTTAAGCTCTGACCTGGTCATAGTGCGGTAGGCTTCCTCTGCCACTGAAAAGATGTGAGGTTCCATGTCGGCCATGTCCTGACCACTGTACGCATCTATCACCTCCTCTCCATATATGGGGAGCTGGTCGTAGGGATTGATGGCCACCAAAACAATACCTGGAGGGACAGGGGGGAAAACAATAGCATCAGCATGAGTGTGTTAATATTGAGAGGACTTAAACATATCACACAGAATTTCAGCAAATCATTTTTGTAAAAACACTGGACTAACACAAGTAGTAACTTTAGCATTCCCGGTGCATATTAAACCCATCTAAAAATCTAAACCCGCTCTGTTCAGTTTTGCCAAAATCAAACCAAGCACAGTGCGCTCAGAATTATTATGAATATAAGCACACAACCTATCCCTTATTTAGCAAGTAAAGAGTTAAAATGTAACTTAACACCAGAGCTGAAAAGCAGTGTTTAACTGCTTTTTCTTTCAAGGCTGCCTCACCTCTGACCGCACCCAGCATGCTATGTGGCACCTGTAACCACACCCAACAGTGATTACATGGTGAACCGACCACAACCTGGAGTACACCTGTACATCACTACAGCAATGTGTTAAAGCACAGAAGGTCAGCCAAAAAAAAAAAAAAAATTTTCAAGGGGAAGTTAATTTGCTGTTAAAAATAAACTAGTAAACTGAAAAACATATATCGTCAAAATGGACACTGTGAGTTTTAGAAAACCCTTCTTAAATAAAATTTGCATCATCTACTTAGCAGAAAATGTGTACGATCTTCAACCAGTGGCAGTGAGGCAGTTGCCTCCCTGTCTCAACCTTTGACCTTGTGTATTTAGTTGACATTATGGGCTATAATCATGCAGACAGAAGCACATAGGAGCTGCCTGTGTCTGGCAGCTTGCCAGTGTACCTCTCAAGGACCTCTGTCACTTACATGTACTGTGCATTGTCCCTGTTTTTGGTGTGACGATCATCCCTGTGTCAGAAAGATTCCCCTATATCTCCCACTGTCTCCTTTTTTTCACCCATTAAGTGCTCACCACAGTAAGTGTAGATGCTGCTGTAGTCCAGGAACCGGACCCGGAGGTTGTGCAGGACAGCAGGCTCATGGAGGAAGCTGAGAGCTGTTAGATCGTTTTCCCCCTCCAGGATGTCAGGGTTCCCCAGCGGTGGGAGATCAGAAGGAGAGCCCACTGGGTAATGAACCTCCTATCAATGGGAAAGGAAGTCTTTTTTTTTTTATGCCAAGTTAGGGTTTTGTAAAAGTATTGGGAGGAAGACGGAGCTTTTCAAGTAGGCATCTTTTGAAGACTATGAAACATGAACATTCAGTGATTTCTGGACAATATAAAGGTACTGCGTGTCTCACCTTTCCATTAGAGAGCTCTAGCAGTAGATGTTTCTCTCCAGGACTGTAGTCCTGGAGGAGTTGGGCTGAAACCCAGACTGCATTTGGGTCAGAAATCCACACACTTGCTCCCTGGCAAAGGAACAGAGCATTTTTATTAAAAAAGGGAAATACTATAGATAAAGACTGCAGGATGAACACACTTGGCATATGCTGGACCAACACTTGTCAGGTACGTGTCACTCTGCCTGGCCCTACCCAGACAAAAGATTTGTCACCCATCAGCATAAAATGCTCCTAAACAGTGTTAAAAATTAACACTGGTCATCCTTCTCTAAATTGCTCGCACAGATTATCCATTATCTAATTCACTTACTAATGGGTCAGTTTTAGAAGTAAGTTTCCATCCACACTTTGATCATTGCAATTTTATACATTATTGACCAACAAGTTTACAGAAATAAGGATAAAAGATGCCAGTTTTTGCAGATTTTATCACAGAAAATCCATTAACTGTGACCTATTGGCTCAAGAACACACAAAAAAATCAGGAAAGGTAATGATTTGGACGCCAAAACAGATTTTAGGAAAATTTACATAACTGGGAAAGGCTGACAAACACAAAAACACTCAAAAACCATTATTAAAAAAATCAGTTTAGTCTTACCTTGCTGTAAAGCTCCAGTGTTGCCATTTCAACGACTTTAAAGTATGTGGTGAGACATTATTTAGAACATCAGAAAGGGTCACGTGTAGACATCCCCCTGAAGGAACCACCAGTATCCACTGCTCATCCGCAGAGCTGCTGTCTGTGCAGGTGACAGTAGTTTGCACTTTGTCCATGCTCAAATAAAGGCATAACAACTGTCAAGTTAACTGTTAATCTGTAGGAGGATGCTGTGATTGGATGGAGGGGTTTGACCCTTTGAATGTGCAGTCTGAATTATTAATGCCAGGCAGGGGAGCTCTTAGGCAGCCTACGTCTGGGATGTCAGATACAGCTAAATACAGGTTCAAACACACTTAAAAATGTGAGTATACAAAGCTTTTTTAGTGCTTTTAAGAGAAAAAAAACAAAACACTAGCAGCAGAGTTAGTGAAATATTGACTCATTTTAATAAGTAATACAATCAAATTTATTTCAGCAATCAGCCTGCTGATATTGAGAAGGGAATTTAATGATGTGAATGCCATTATTCACGATCAAATTTTGACAGGGATACAAAATTTTAAAAAAAAAGAATCATTATTCCTCAGATAATAAATGAAAAGACTTAAAAACTAAATCTTAACTGTAATTTGCTATGTCACCAATTTTGTGCGTGGGTTTACGAGGAGGCAGCATGTGTGTGGTAACGTCGACACATTTAAAAAACAAACGAAAAAAAAAAAAAACGAGGACTGAAGCTGTGACAGAAACAAAGCCTTGGCACTAAACAGCAATGTTTCACAACATCAGTAAGCACCTATATAATGATGATAAGAGTTAAAAACAGTAATAGTTGTACAATAGAAAGAGGTTTCAAGTCATTTCTTTTCCATTGTGCACAGCCCCATCATTTATACTTTTATAGTTTTCAAATACAGACAAAAGTCAACAACCTTAACGCCTTTCAAAATGACATGTCCCCTCTTTGGTCAATACTGAACATGAGTCACAGGATTTACACAGCTGACATGAAAGATAATATTTCCTTGAAGTTACAACAATAAAAACTTGACTCTGTCCCCTCCAATGGGTGTACATTAAGCTTCAAACTACACCATCTGCATTAGCAACATCAGCAGCCTGCGGGTTGGCCCTGAAGCTGATTCAAATGAGCTCGACTCGGTGTAGTAAAACCTCACCTGGTTCCACTGGAACAGTGGGGTCTGTGTGTTTTGCTGAACTACTCATGGAGTGCATCATAAAAATCAAGAAAGAGGCATGCCAAAAATACAAAACATTCATTTCCAATCTGCCCAAAACAACAAAAGAAGCACCCAAATCAACTTTTTGCTTTGACATAAAATGTTTGGATTTGACATGATTGTCACAAAAAATACAAACCCATTCAAAGCCTTTTAGTAAAAAATTTGCTCATTATCGAACACTGAATTTGACACACTGTAGACAAGTTATTTTTTATATTTGCAAGTTCATTTCATGTCATTTCTCGTTAAGGGAATTTTAAAAAATGTCCTAGTCATAAATCAACGTTGAGTCATTTCATGGGCATTGAAGTCAACGAGTCCCATCCAGTGGAGTTAATGACGAATGGACGCATTAGAGATCATCAGTTCTTTAGGTTGTAAGTCAGGTTTAGGTTTAAAGTGGACGCAGATACTTGGGGGGGGGGGGGGCTGTTCTTCAGGGCCGGACTGGTGTAGGGCTCCTACTGTTCTTGGTTGTTGTGTGTGTGCGCAGACGTTGGACAAAAATATCCAGACTTTACAAAACCCTACAGGAGAAGATATCAACAATTAGTTCTTTAGGTTGCATTTCAAACCACATCACTTGATTTACTCATGCAAAACTTGGCAAATAGCTTGAAACTGTTTCAAACTGGAGAGAGCAAGAGCCTTTATTTACCTAAATTAACAGCTAAACTGGAGTTCTTTAGTCTTCTCTGTGAGCAACAGGTGGAATAGAGTCACAAGCTCATACATTTTCTACACACTGCCTAAGTCATTTTAATCTTAATTTTGTTGATTTTCCAAACCGTCCCCTAACCAACCTGTGCTATACACTCTCCATGTCTTCACTGCCGTTGCCCTCCTCCTTCAGAGCCTCGCCTTCACTGGCAGCCTCTTCCACATGGGCCAACATATCAGCCATCAGTGCCTCCTCCAGCCTTTTCCTCACACTGTACACCAGCTCCTCCTGTTTCCTACGCATAAACACAACAGGAAGCTGTTACAGTTGGCAGTTACAGCTGCCTATAACAGCCACTGAATCAGCACAGAACAGATGGTGGAATTTTTTTTTTTTTTTTTTTTTTAACAAAGAGCATGGTCACTTGTTATGGTCTGTGGAAATTTGCAACTGACTGACAAAGTGGCAAATTAATTTCAAAGTATCTTTGCCCTCTGCCTTTTTATAGTTGTTACTGTGCTTTGGAATAATCAAATAGAACTGGTTAAACAAATAACAGATTATTTCTTGCCTGTTTTTAAACAGCAAGGGAGATCTGAGCAAAATTTGTGACAACCGTTTCACACACAGGTACACGTTCCAATGAATGTTCTGACAAGTTAAGAAAACTGGTTTCAGAATTTTGGATCTGACTTGTTCGGATATTGGCTCAAGCAATGAAAAATCAAGACCAAACACTGTTTAAAAAAAAAAAAAAAAAAAAAAAAAAAGTGATGATGCATGTGTGCAAGTGTTCAGTGATTGCCCACCTGATGTCCTCATCAGTGACTATAAAAGCCTTGCACAGTGGCTGCGCTGTGTTGAGCCACACACCCGGGTTCTTCTCCACAGCTGCAGACAGCTGGCCAGTTATAGGAGCGGCGCTGGTGTGGAGAGCGCTTGCAATAGCCGACAAGAGAGTCTTGTCTGTGCAGCCTGGACCAACGCCTGAGGGACCAACGTGGCGGTTATCAGACATTTTTAAGTGGGATCAAATTTGAAACTGCACATAAGTTTAGTTATATCTTATAAACTAACTTAAGAAATGCCGCTGGGTAATACTGACATGATAAAAAAAAAAATAAGAAAATGTCACTGAAAGAAAATAAACTTTTTTTTTGTCTGAAGAAACATTGTTAAACTGGTGTATTACCTTGCAGGCCTTTAGGCAGTTCCATTGTTTTCACCAGCTCCTCTGCAATGTCATAAGCATTAAGACCACTGAGTTTCTTCTCCCAAAAAAGCTGTGGGGGGGGGAAAGTTACAGTATCAGATAACACCTGCTTCAGGTTTGTGTGGGACGATATTAAGGGTAATAGGCAGAGGCTGTTTACCTGTCTGGGCTGGTCAACGGCTTTCTGAGGATCCGTCTTCACTTTGTTGTTGGGATGGTTGGTAACCTTGGTAACGGGCTGCTTAAAGATTGAGGCCGTTTGCCTGACTGGGAGTGATGTGTTCAAGTCGGGTTTGCCCTTAAAAAACGAGAGACACAGAGGGAGGATGAGGCCAGGATGGACGGGAGAGAAAAGAAGAGAATAGTGCATGAGTTTATTCTAAGAAGCTGTTGATTAGGATCACACAAGAGGATGTTCAGTATCTCTAAAGGATTATATGGCTTTTACAGGCCTGCTGTGCATCAGTGCTCAAGAGTTTACTGAACTGATCCAGTGTACAAAATCAAGTGATAGAAAGTAGAAAAGAAAGAAATAACTTTATTGTTGCTCTCTTTTATCAACACACAGCGACCTGGTGTGCTAGGGAAATATAAATCAAAACAAAAATAATCACCTGTTATATACAGTTATTCATTTAATTTTTTTATAAACAGCCTCATCTGAGACTATAGGTCCCTATGTGTTAGAAAACCTTGCAAAAAAGACTTTAAATTTCAGTTTTATCAGGCTCTAAGTACTAACTATTTTCATAACAGATAAACCTACAGTTTCTCCAGTTCTTATGTGTAGCAAACTTTTTTGTGTAGCAAACTTTTGGCGGTTTAATTACGGCGTCAACTGAGGAGAAGTTCTCTGCCTTATCTAATTTACATGGACATTTATATAGATTTGATACCCACTGACTGCTTGAAAAGGTTACAGGATACATTTACATTAAAAGCATGATAAAATCTTGGCACAAGCTTAACACTTTGGTTGAACAGATGTTTTAGGGTGGACCTGTCGGTACTTTTTTTGTTCCATTGGGTCGAGTTTTGAAAGCACTATATAGTACAAAACTTTCACACTCAAAATTCTGATGCTCAAATAAAATGTCACACTGCAAATATAATGTACTAAATGGTAAAGAGAGTCATTTGGACACAGCTATAGTTTCCAGGCTACCATCGCTTGTGTTTGACAGTCAGTGGGCTGGCAATCGTGAGTCTGTGTCACCTCACCTTGTTCTGGTTGTTGTTATCGTATCGCAGTCTCTGACGGTTCTTGTTCAGCTTGCTCATCAGCATCTTCCCCGTGCGGAAGTCAAAGGAGCTGAGGTCCATCTGGTTACCAAGGTAACGGGCCAGCTGAGGCTTGCTCCGAAACTTCTTCCCAGACGGACTGGCGGGAAGGGGAGGCAGTGACAGGACATGAGAAATTACTATCCTACTATCATCTCTTTCGAAAACAAACAGAACATCAGAACAGAAAAGAAATCGACACCGAAAACTGGACGGTGACGGAGGCAGAGAAACCAAGCTGACAGGTCACAGTTCAAACACATACACAGCAGACAGATAAGTACCAACAAGGACCACAACATGCAACAAGTCAAATGCAAACAGAAGCAGAGCATATTCAAATGAGCAATGACACCTAAATCACATTACTTTGTGAAATGGATGCAATCTCTGAATTCTCGACTTAAACCCTGTTATCTATTAAAAGCTGAACACGTCTTTAGTAGAATGATGAGAAGTTATGAATATATATATATTAAACATATTCAACAACACTGTATATGCAGCTCTAAAAACAAACCTCTCAGAATCAGTGGACACAATGTGGACATGGCAATACTGACACTTGATCAAATGTTTCAGAATGGAAACATTGTAGCTCCACTCGTGGGAGCAACAATATCTTTAGCCTGAGCAATGACCAACAAAGGCACAACTGTGGGTGGATACGTGCTAGCAACGCATGCAAATGTATCTTACATCAAACAAACACAGTTAACACCAGTATGATTGTACTGTTCGCCTACCACAAACTATACAACCGACCCGCCTCCCCCCTCTCTTGCCTCTGTTCCTCATCTTGCTCTTCTCCTCTGCTAAATGAAAACAAATCTGGCGTTGTTGATTCACTTCAGTGGCAGATAGAGAGTATAAACTGAGATGACACTGTGTTTTATTCATCAAAGGCCTCGCCAGGCGCGAGCTTCTGCTACTACTAGCCTGCACGGTTGGACACACTCCTTCTTATCCCGACAACTGTGAGAGGAGCTGGCCTGGCTGCCTGGCTGCCTGGCTGGCTGGCTGGCTGGCTGGCCGGCCTTCGTACGCCTCCCCCCCCTCCCACTTCCCATCCCAAACTTTATACCGACCACTGCCCCCCCCCCCCTCTTCCACCCCCCACTTATCATACCCCTGTCTGTTTCCGTCCGCAAACTCGGCGTCTTATGCACCTATAAGTTTTGCAAGCACTCGTTCGTTTAGTACCTAAAATAATAGACATCGCTTTTTCCAGCGGACAAACCCGACTTTCTGGTCACTTCTTCCATTTTCCAGCCCTTGGGGAGAGCAGTGCAATCCCACCTTTTCTTCTCCATTTCCCACGCGAGTAGCCTATGTATCCGCTAAAAGTTACTGCGAATAACCAGACTGGATTTTAGGAAATGTGTCGATTTTTTGGACGGCAGGCCTATCGCTTCTTACGCTTTTGTTTCGACCATATTACAACATGCGTCCTCTGTAATGGGATCTCCCTGCTGCTAACAACATCTCATCTCTTTGTCGTCGCGCAGATCGCTCCGCCGCGGACCTCGGCCGCATCACTAACTGCCTCTCTCGCCGGGGCACGAGGGCTACATCCGCAAGGAAAACCTAGGACGGCGCGGCTGCGTCAAGACACGGCGAGGCAGCAGGGACACGGCAGGATGTGAGAGGGTTGTGACTTCAGAATAAAAGCACAAGTTAGTCATGGCGCTATCCATACAATCTGCGGAGTAAAAGGAAGTTCAATTTGGTCTCAAGTCAAGACAAAATGAAGACTCCAGTCAAGTCCCAAGACCAAATTTTCAGATTTGAATATAGAAAAGCAAGTCATGAATTGATTGTTTCATTATTCTACTTTATGATCTCCTATTTGTTAAGATAAGATAAGGTAATCCTCAGATCAGAAAACAGATAAAAAAATACCTATTTTGAATATACCATGGGAAGTTATGAAAAGACATTCAAAAGCTATATACATCATTTACGTATGGTGCAGATATTGCCGTGAAGTAATGAGTCATTCAGGTAGAACTGTGGCTCATTTGGAGTCATACTGAAGTTAGAAAATAGAGATTTGTTTTACTATATTCTAACGTATATTTTTGATTTTCAGTGTCCTGTAATTTTTTTCTTATGTACTCAGATATACCTTCAAATTGAGATCCTAATCCAAAAGATATTGACTTACCTTATTAAATAAAAGTTTTATAACAATGATTTTCAATGATACATATTTGTTTTTAAGAGGAAAAAAAAACAGAATTCCAGCTCCAATAAATCAACTTCATACAATTTTAATTAAATTAGGTTTGTAAGATGATTTTATTAAGTCGTCAATTGAACATGTTTCTGAATGATAAAGGATTAAGGTAATTAGATAAGACTATTTACATAATTTAATATTTACATTTGAACTTAACCAACTCTAGTTAAAGGGATTCAGAATAGCTGAAAATGAAATTTCACATTATGTTCTACGAAATCTCTCTGAATATATTTGAGCGTGACAGTTCGTTCTTCACTTGGGAAAATCTTAATTCAAATTCCCATTACAAGCTTCAGCTGTTAACTCCCTGTCACAGTCCTCACGCTGAATTTGAAATATTTTAACAGAACTTTGAAGTTTTTCTTTTTTTTTTTCTACTTAAGCTCTTTGGCTATCTCAAAACTTTGGGTTATTCAATTTAATCTTCTTGAACAGAGTGAGGTCACGCTTAAGTGACTCTCACAGCGAAACACCAACAATTCCGACCCTCGAGAGTGCGTTTTTGGTGCTCAGTCTTTTGTTTTGAAGCGTTTTACCGGCAGTGTTGTTTTTGTATTCTGACCGTCTTGACGCTGAGTGCTCGTTCCTCAGCAATGTTAACCTATGGGAAACATAAATTAGGCTGCTGCCACAAATAGACCGTAAATAGTCACCACGCAGATGCAGTGACAACGCTCGTAGACGCCGCTTATTCACTTTACCTGCTAGATGTGGTGAAATAAAGCCCTTCACTTGTAGCATGCTCCGCACAGTAAAAAATGCGAAAGTTTCATGTAAGCTACGTGAGACTGAGCCGTTTCACCACCAACAATGCATACCGTTGTCATTCAGCACACTTGAAGCCGGCTTTTATGAATGAACAAAGTAGACCTCATCGATTAGAACGCAGACACCATTTTAAAAAGCATGTCATGCATTTGTAGAGACTCTGTGCATGTAACAACGATGCAGACAGAATATGATACTGCTTTTTAAGGTGAAAATCTGCGTCGAAGCGGCACACTGTCGACGCAGTGTGCCGAATCCACGCTTAATTCAACACTAGCTGTACAATATCAGGGAAATTAAACGATGATACAGTTACGCATAAGAAAAGACCGACATCCTGGCTGAAGACCACAGCGTTGCTATTTGCAAATGCGAGACCACCGAGTGTATTTGCCTAATCGATGATAAACATACTTTCCGGATATATGATAAAAACGACATACCGCTTATCAAACGCTACAATTATAATTAACACCTCTGTTGGTGGTTTTATTACCCCTCAGATGTAATACTTACTCGTTTTTATCCATCTTGAAGACACTATCTCGGTTTCTCCCTCTCGCTATGTTAAATCCCTTCTCCCCTCTCCTCTTTCAGTCCCCTCCCCCTTCGATGGGAGAAATGAAAGACATTATCCACGCAAATTTCGCAGTCTTGCTGATAAAATGAGTCTAATGTCTGGCCGAAACTGGCGTATTCTCCGTGTGCAGTTAGGCCTATTATACTTTTGTGAATATTTGTAATCCATCAGTCATTATGAATTACATTCTCTTCAATAAACATTTTATTTCACACTATTTTTTACAGCAGAAATAGTCATGGCCAGTTGGCAAAGATAAGATCTACAAAGCCACGCTTTTACAACTGCCTCATGCAAAAGATTTCGGTAAATCCAGTTTTTAAAAGAATTAAAAAAATATTACATACATACTGACCATGCACGTGTCATTAAACACAAAATACATTAAAACAAACAAACAAACAAAAAACTGTCACCAAGCAGTTTAAACACAACATTATAATAGCCGGAAATTTGGAGGAAAAAAAATTGACACAATGGTGTAAATGAAGGATTTATTCACATTAAATAATACTGGATCAAAAACAGCATCTGTACAGAGTGCATCCTGAAGTCCAAACTCCTAACAAGCCCTCAGTGACTGATTGTTGAGCCAGGGCATCCCACTTAAGTTTGCGTTGTGTAAGCAATCCACCCATGTGCCCATCCCCAAGCTCTTGTCCTGCGGGCAGACACACAGCCCATTCATTAGCAAAAAATGTACATAAACACATCTGTTTGAATGTGTGAAAAGCACATCCTTCCTGTCTCTGAGACTGGAAACCTGTTTCCTTCTTTCAAAACTCCCTGTCTGACACAAGTGAATAAGTTCTGACATAACTACATTCAAATAGGGATTCCAGGGTGGTGATGACGGGAGTGGCAGAGTGTGGAGGGCTCCAAGCCCGTTAACACACTGTGTGGAGGGCCTCCGACCCCTGTTAACTATTAACAGGGCTCGGAAAAATCAGTATATTATTATTAGTGTGAATTCAGAATGGATATTGTGGATACTGGCAGGGATTTAGGTTGCAATAGTAGAATTACAATACTTATATTACACTGGATCAGTGTAGGAAAGCTCAAATGGCGAAACACAAAATAGTCACATTATTGATAATGATGTACAGCGTCAAACATATCTGTATTAATCATTTCATAATCTAAGGTCTCATTGCTACACCACAAAAATACATTACTCTTGAATTCCAATGGTGCAGTCCTGCTAAATACATATTTTTTCTAAAACTTTATTTTTGTCAATTACTGGCTCAGTTTTCATTTCAAAACTAGTCTGACCCCTTTTTAAAAGCATTAGAATAGACAGACTCATAAAGTCTTTCAGCCTGCAGAGTTGTCACCTTATAAGCTCACAAGAGCAACCTACGGTAAGCTTCGGTTAGTGAGCACTGCAGATGTTTAGAGTCCTTTCTGACCTTACTGAGGGGTTGCCTGTGCAGATGCGTGAGAGGACTTTCCAACAAACCGCCACGAGTAAGCAAGATAATGGCAATAATTTAACCGTGACTCAGTGTTTATTTGAATGTTCCGGACAAGCACCTGACACGGCCTACACCTGTTTTCTTCTTATCAGGACTGCATGGGTGTGGCCAAAGACAATGAGCAATCCAACTGAACATTACAAAGTGTGTGGGAGATAGCTCAGTTACACACGCTGGTTACAGTGACAATTCACTCACATTTTAGAGTTGTGTGTGACTTTACTCATCATTGCTGAACTTCCCTTTAATGTATGGCACATAGTCAAGAACTAATCGCCAGTCTGTGAAGTGAACGAGCGCCACTCCGCCCACTGTTCCCCAGGCGACCATATTTGGTACCCTAGATGGAAGAAAACAATGCGATTCATAAATGAGACAGAATTTTAACAATCAGCAAGTCAATCAACTGCAATACACATACATCAACAGCACTTAGATAATTATACTCCTTAATTCAGGTGGCATGATGATTTTACATTGAGATACTTTTGTCAGGAGGACATTTTCAAGTTTCAGCATCTTCCCTAAGTCTAAGCATAAACCTGACACAGTAACTGTGGTTGTGACTCACTTGTCTTTGTTTTACAAAATAAACAATCAAAAACTGCCAAATCCATCTTCTGAAGATCTGTGTACTGCAGCAGTTTGAACTTAGACAACAGATTTAAAAAAAAAAAAAAAAAACGTACTCAATGGTTCAAGTGTCCATAAGTTACTTTTGCTTGTGACCACAATCAAAGGAATTAGCTTAAACACTTGTTCAAGTGAAACTTTTATCCGTGCGCCAAATTGTTTCAAGAAAAACATGATGAATAACTTTGAATAAATTACTGCTTTTAAAAATGGATTAGTTAGTTCTCATTTTAGTTCAATAGCTAATCAACAGATTTCTTAATTACAAATAATCTTTATAAATTTCTGGTCAGCATTGGTTCCCTGCATTTTGCAAGGTCAATGATATTGCTCTGCACTCAGTATGTTTCTACAAGAATTGAACTCTAATAATACTATGTAACTAAACCATCCTATTATTTGATATGTATCGTGATTGTCCATAATTATGATGTTTTTCAGACTCAACTGGGCAAATAATCCATGAGTAAACTGTGAGACAGGCTCCACTACATGTTAGCAAAGGAATATATTAATATTTAAAGCACTGAAGTCTCGAAATTTTAAAATAATTTCGATATGGTTAATTAGCACTAAAGTGTTCGACAGGGATGAGATAGTTGCGAGTAACACAGTCCTGTAAAGTGTAAATGTAATCGCTGTCACTCGTCTTCTTCACCGGCTGTTGTAGGGTCATGCTAACTAGCCCGGCTAGTTTGAGCCAAAGGGAAAGGTAGGCTAAGCTAAAGGTGGCTAGTAAACCGCACGGGTCACACGGAAGGACACGGAGGCGTTGACTGACTCGTTTAGAACACAACAAAAGCGTTCAAAAAATGCTTCCAGTACTGAACTCCATCCGTTATATACTTTACTTACCAAGTCCTCAGAATAGTAATATACTTGGCACCGACGAATTTATTCAGTATTTTCTGGACCATCCTGACCTTCTCTCAGTTGTAGTTTTTTACTCCATGTAATGTTGTCTCGCTGATGGCGGTTAAGGACCCTGGGCTGCCTCTTCTTACGCCTGCTAGAAATAAACAACGGCTGCGTGCAACAGCTCAGGGTCGTTTCAGGCCACCATCTCAAAAGGTCTCTGTTTACAACAGAGATGTTCTAAAGAATCTGTGTTCTGTCTTTAGCAACAATTCATACTCGAGTCCTGTTGACTTTATGAAATTAACAGTATTAGCTGGTATCTTGCCTTGGATTTAATGTGGAGCCTTGGTTCCAGACTCAAAGTTGTCAAAGATGCATTTGTTCCCTAATCGGCTATCGACAAAGGAAAATATGAACAAATTCATTTTCCGAACTACAATAAACCCTTTATTACAATGTTTTCCTTTATTTTCCTTTTTATGTATACAATATTCAAAAGCCAGACATTGGAAAAGGTATAATCTGTTATTAAAAATGGCACATTTATTGCTACATTACTGTTATATACAGGACAGTTCTCAACTATATATATTTATATATATAAAAAAGAGAGAGAGAGAGAGAGAGATTGAGTGAGGCACTCTGAGGACCATGCAGGAATCAAGTGTCCTCACTCCAAGATGTCAGGCTCTGTACCTGTGAATGTATTTAACACTCAATAGTCTCCCCCCCTTTTAGTTCAACAAAGATCTGACAAAATCGTTGAAAGCAAGTGTTTTATTACTGCTTTCTTATACCAAAACAAGTCCAAGCCCATCAACTGAACACTTTCCATCATAATATTGTAATTTTCTGTCAACATTATGTGCTCCTGCAGTGGAGGGGGTTCGATTCTGCAAACTATGTCTGTCAAGACTTGTGTCAAGAAATAATGCTCCCCAAACAAAATTTTGAGTATATAGCTTGCGGGCTAATGGGATGTTCACAGAATACTAAATGACATCAAGTCAGATTTTCCCTTGGAACAAATCGACAATATTCAGTACACTTATTGATCTTGTAGTAATAATAATAATAATAATAGTAAAAAAAAAAAAAAAAAAAAAAAAAAAAAAAACCCAAAACTTCAAATACAACTTTTTGAAAGAAGTGATCAGAACTTCTCACAAAAAGTCACTGTCAACGTCTCCAAAGAGCTGGAAGAGTAAAAGGTCAGGGATGAAAATTGTCACTGAAGATGAAATATTGTGAAAGCCACAGCAGTAAAGGGCTTGCACTCTGATATACAGAAATTAAAAATGCTCCAAATCATAACAGACTCCAGCTACTACTGAAAATAAAACTCACTCCCTGCATTGAAAGTGAAGCAACACATACACTGAAACATGTTAATGTGCATCAAAAGCAGACAATCAGAGCCAAAAGCAGCACCTCTTGAACCCTGATATGTCAAGTGATTTAGAAATATAGGGCAGATTTAAAAAAAAAAAAAAAAAAAAAACACAACTCATGACCTGGACCCATGACCTCAACTAAAACAGCAGTTTGGACAATATAATCCAGTTGAATAATTAGAAAAAAAGGAATAAAACTAAACAAGATCTATGTAACATTTATTTATTTAACTAGATACACTGAAAGAAAATCTCTTTATACCATTTAAACTTCTTCCTGAAAATTGAAAAAAGCATTAGGAGAAGGGAGGGTTGGGGAATGAACAAGTACCTCTTTAATCTCCATGATAAATGAAATGATATGGTTCACAAAATAAAACTGTCTTAAATGAAAATACAAGTTCAGGCACTGATAAGGTATCACTCTCCCATCATGACATCTTAAGTCTTGAGAATGAAAAGGCCACACTATTGACTTGTATAGGTCTTTTTCTTCATCTCTTTTTGTAGAAATTAAACACACAAAATGCTCTACCTCCCATTTGTGATTACATGTTGGTAAAAACCAGTCACAACATGACATGACATGGGATTAACATCACAATAACACTGTTTTGTTCTCCATATTATCCATTACCTTGCACCCAAATACCGACGTCTGCCTCCAAAATAAATGTGCAGGATACTAAAAAGTGAGCTGCACACAGAGCCACTTGGTTGAGGGCAGACATTAGAAAAAGGTGAAATGAAAACTATTATACTGTACTGACAAAACCCAGGAACACAACGTTGAAAATGAAGGCGATCCACATTTGTATGGTAGCTACATTCAAAAACCAGTTGCATAATTACTGTTAGACAAAAATTCCTTCCCACATTTTACCTCGGCACCTCACTGCTAAAGTCATTACACTTTAACAAGATTGCAGCACAAACTGTGTCCACATACCCCCAAATGGAAAGAAAGAATTCATCTGGGTAGCTGATGATATGCCTTACAACTAAAACTGGAATAAAGGATACACCAAACGCTCTCAACATTTGTCTTTTATCATCTGTTGACCCCTTTCCTCTGCCATCCTGGTTCAATTTTGAATTAATTTTTGAACAAATTCATTTAAATGTCAAATATCCCCTTATTCAGCTCATCTACAATACACTCTAAACTTCAAACTAATATTGCCATTTATGTAAAAAATCTACAATGTATAGACTAACAAAAAATATATATATTTTTATATATATTTAATTTTGAAAAATGAAACATATCAGAGTAATGTATGAAGTGAATTTACACATCACACTTCTCTCAGTAAGAAACGTGAGAACAAACTTACTCAGGAGGAAGGTGAAGGGCTGTAATTCAGTGGGAATGCTCGTTTAGGAAAAGAAAGCCTTCGTTACACAAAGACTTGTCTGCTTCAACAACTGCGCACTGATGAGATCCCTCCGTCAAAGGAACCCAGATTTGTTTGTCTTTTACAGAAGATCAATTAAGGGGGACAAAAACTTGGAACTGTTAAGTCTGCTGGCATTGTCAGTAAACCATTTCAAGAAAGTAACAGCACTGAGTGGTGCTTATCACTTAGCAAGAGTCTCAAATGGCTTTTATACAAGACTTTCAGGGACTGAAATGCACTACAGGTTGACACTTAACTTCCAGTCTAAACCTATACAACTGTGCTTTGTCTCGTCTATGAATGCTTTAGTACATAAAGCAGTACAAAACCTGAACCTATGACAAGGAACTACTGGAGTAATACTAGAATTCATGGTCAACACAGAGGAAGAACAGTTTTGTAGTTGACAGATTCTACCACTTGGATAATTCATAACCTTCAAGGAAGGAGTCTTCGATTCCAAGTCCCCAGATGCCTCGTAGGATGAGACCGGGCTCCAGTCAGAGACTGCCTCTACGTCAGAGTTCCCGTCTTTCATGAAAGTTGTGTTTGAACTGTAAAAATTTTGACCTTTCCTTGTGACCTTTTCACCACCCTCCCCAAACATTTGCTGATAAGATCAAGGAAAAGTCAATGAATTCAGACAATTCAACTTCAACTATAGGTTTGGTTACATAACATATGTAAGACTGTACCATCACGCTGGGAATGACATACATTAAAAATAATTGCTCATACACATAAGCAATCCCTTACAATAAATGTTCCTCACATGTAAAGCAATTTGCTTAAATGTCAAATAGAAAACATGTAACAATTAGGCACAAATCCTTGATTCAATTTGTGTTTGTTTAGGTCTCCTTTCTTTCACCAGAGCACCTCTCGGCAGTGTGTGAAGTCCCAATTTGTGGCAGGACATAAAGTACTCCGGCGTTCCATCATCATGTGGAAACCAAAAAATGAAAAGAAAAAAAAAAAAAAAAAAAAAACATCTTAAATGTATAAAACAAAGCAAAACTAAAAAAAGTTCTTCACATTTGAGCTTGTAGTCATGGTTGGGAGTGCGACAAACAGGCTGTGTCAGTTTTGGCAGTATGCATGTGTGTACGAGTGTGTGAATGTGCATCTTGAAACTTGAACGGACAATACACAGACATGTCCACATATACACACACACTGAGAATAATGGGTGGAAGAAATTTGTTAAGGCCACATCCTCTGACAGCCAAGGAAACATCACCAGATCTGCAAAAAGAAAGGATCACAAAAATTATGCAGTAGCATAGCTATTAAATACAAACTTTGGCAAAAAGGAGTGAGGATAATACTAACTGATAAAAATTTAGTAATGTGTAACAAATACCTAAAAATCTTCTGAGTTACATCCTAAACAATCACTTCATTAGCAAATCCTCAAGACCTACCTGGTGTTACATGTGGCCAACTGGATTGTGGCCATCTCCTCCCATACTAGGATGGCCTCCTGAGAGCTGCATGGGTGCTTCACCCACCACCCCAGACACTTTCTCCTCCTCACGGCGTTTTAAACATGCTGCCTTGGGGTTAAGGTTACGCTCTGACAGAGAAAGGGAAAAAGAGATACAGGTCTTATAAGTATGAAGAAATGACAAACTGTGTATTTAACAGAGCTAAAAAAAAACAAAAACAAAAAAACAGTGCTTCCCATCCAGGGTCTGCTGCTTGCAGACTGACCTCTGACTTGTTGTTCTAAATTGAGGATGACATTGACGGCTTGGTGCAGGATGAGAAGTTTGGTCTGAGGTTTGTCATGGCTGAGGTGCAGCTGGCACATCCTCCCAAGCTCCTTAAAAGCCTCGTTGATGTCCCGTACTCTGAGACGCTCGCGGGCATTGTTAGCCACTCGCCGTTCCCTCTCACGCTCCATCTTCACCTCAGGGGGAACGTCCTCGTCATCTTCATTGTCCTGACTGGTTAAAAATAGAGATGAAGTGATCAAGCCATGGGCAGGAGGACATTTTTAAACAAACCATCAAACACTGAAGTGTTCATGCTACCCATGACTACCAGCTTTAACAGCAGCAGCAGGACTGGCCCTTTGTACTGAATGGATGTGCTAAAAAATGAGATGTGTGAGCATCTCATTTTGATCAGTTTGATCAAAATGTTTACCCCACAAAAGATGGGTATGTTCCCTTTTAATAGAATACTACGCTGCATGCGCATTGTTTGCCGCTGGACCCAAAAGTTCGAAGAAGGGAAGGGAAGGCATGATAAGCTGTAGCTTGGACCTGCAACATTTTGGTCATCAAAGTATCTTTGTGATTTGGTGTGTTGTATTGTTTCCTACTGTACGGTTTGGTTTGGAGTAGAAGTGTTTCTATTGTTTTGACTACAACATTTCCATATCAAATCTTAAAACTCTTTTGCCGTATATGTACAGAAATACTGAAAGTCAGTTATGGGTAGTGAAGTTCAGAATGTTATAATACTTTACTACAATGATTCTGCCTATTAAAATTCACATTTTTGGCACCAGTGCCATGAACATGTGCTTTGAGTGATGTCTGGCGAGAGCCCACAAAGCACAAGACATTGATTCTCTATTGGAGAAACTTACTCATCTTTCTGGTCTGAAAGGCCAGAGAGCATCTGGAGGGTCAACGCCTCCTTTCTGAAAACGTGACATGAAGGGAGGGGGATTTTGACATTGTTAAACACCTAACAGACTGGGTTATCAGTGGGACACACAGGAAAGAGTAGACGCCTAAGATTAATTATATTATCTTTAAAAGTGATTAACAGCTGACATTTGGAGTTTTGCAGCTGAAATTTCCAATATCAAACGGATTACTTTATATTCTCATACTCGGTAAGTGTGACAAGAAAATCTCCACCTTTGTGTCATAAATTTATTTGCATTTGAATTGAACAGCAGGATTAAACGGTTTTATAAAATTTCTGGTTAAAACACAAATCCAGAGTAAAAATACCACGAATCAAGTAAGGACAACTTTACCTTGTTCGACTACGTGCTACCTTGGAGTCCTTCTTTTCCTCCTCAGACTTGTCTGCAAGAGAGTTTTCATCATCTTCCTTGTCTTCTCTCTTGATGTCTGAGCTGCTGGAGGAGTGTGTGGAGCGAGCCATGCCACCAGGGAGACCTTACGACAAACACAGAAACACGGGATTCAATTCAAGGCACTAAAGCCCTTCAATTTCAGGAGATGGGCTTAATTAAAACTGCCCTTTTCTGGGGAGGGGATGTAATGCGAGTCTTAAGGTGGAATGCACATCAGTGTAAATGTACACTAGCACTGCTACAAAATCAATCTTTCATTTCAGTACCATTATGCCACAAAACTATAATGGATTACTATAATGTAATGTCACTGAACAAAAACAGACATGTTCTGCTAAGTAACAAGATATTAGTCAAACTTACTGGTAAAGCCTTCCGGTTGGCCAGCTGACGGTGTGGGTCCAGACGCGTGGTGACCGTGCAGAAGAGTGCTGCTGGGAGGAAGGCCTGTGGGCTCCTCATGTTTCCCTCCCTGCTGATGAAGGTGGAGAACGATGATGTGAATACACATAGAACCACAACAAAACAGACTGCAAATGTTCCCACAACAGACTGAGTTGGTTTAACTTGCAGCGAAAGTAGACGGCGTGGCTATGAAGAAAAACTGAAGAGCTACATGTCTGCAACTGAAAGGAAAAAATTATATACTTTGTGATGTAGATAATTAACCATGCAATTCATGTCGTTTTCTGATATTCTTGTGGGACCAATACTACTTACTTCGGTGAAAATGATGTATGAAAATACTCTTCACTCCTAATTGCTTGAAATTTTATTTTTGGCCAGCAGATGGCACAAATGAAACTGCATTTGACAGGTTTTTTTTTTTTTTTCCCTTAATTTTTTTTTCTTGTAAGCCATGTTACAAACAACACATAGTATCTTCTTTCTTAACCTTAATACTGACAAAGTTTATTCAGCAAAGGCTGAAGGAATGTGTATGCAGAGTACTTCCTCTGACAAATCTGAATCTCCACTCTAACAGTTTAACTGCAAACTCCCTGCAGAGAAGTTTCAGAAGTTTCGATGCATATTATTTACGTGATCAAGTTACCAAACACACAATAGAACACTTGTTTGCCTCATGTTGTTGTCAAACACCATCCAAAGTCATTTTCAAATACAAATGAAACAATTTTGAGCAGAGGGGGTGACTCACCATAGCAGGGTGTCTGTTGCTGAGGGCAAGGCTAGCATTGGGAAAAGCTGGAGAGAGACCTCCAAGGCCCCCGTTGTGTACTGAAGACAGCAGGCTGTGCATGTCAGAGTGGGTGCCCTCTAACCCAGGGCCTTGGCCCACAGCATGGCTACGCAGTACATGGATGGCCTCCTCCAAACGATCCTCAATTTTATTCTGCTGCATAAATACAAGAAACACTCACTTAGATATCAACATGACAAACAACATACAAATCCAAGAAATGGCTAATAAATATACACAGTACAGTTTTGATTTAATGATTCTAACAGTGCATTTGTACTTTACTGTGCACTAAACTAGTAAAATAAGCATACGAAGCCTAGAATGTATTACAGCAACTTCAAAATTTCAATAAATTTTGTTGTAGATGGAAAAGGTTTTAACATACCAGTGCATGTGGTTGCCCTTCATAGTTGGGTGTGGTTGGCCTTTGCCACTGAGACTGAGCTCCTGCAGGGAGAAATATTGGGATAGTGTTTAGTGTTAATTCTTAACTTTACACCAGATGGAGCTGCACACACATTTTGGAGCTAAAAAAAACATTTATCATGCAGAGGATAATTTGTGCTCCACCAAGTTTGACTGATTCATTTTCTAATGTGGCAAGAAAAAGGTTGCAATCAAACTTAACAAGTTAAATGAATTGGTCTGATGTAGGTATTCTGTGGCTGAAACTGAAATATTACCCAGAATTCATGGTTGCATGGCAGAGATAAAGGCAGGAATAAAAGAGGGTAAAACTCAGTTTACCAACCTTTTGATTAGCAAAATTTCCACAGCTTTCACGTTGACGTGAATCTTACAACAAAGCAAGGTAGTACGCGATTGATGTGAGTTAAATAAAGTCAAGCTCTTTAAAAGAATAAATCAGTATTGAGGTATTTATGAAAATACAATTGTTTTTAACTTATTGTTAAAGATGACACTTTTCGGGGTGACTTGAGCTTAATCCATTACACTGCCTCCATAATACCGATGAAAACCATACAATTTTTGACTTTTCATATTTTGAAGAAGAATAATTTGACCCTCATTATCTGCATGTGAGAACTGAACAGTACCTGCAATAGCCTGAGGAGATCCGGGAGTAGACGGAGCTGAGGAGAAGTTATTACTGTTGTGGTCCGATGGGTAAATCTGAAAGAAATAATAAAAACACCTTAACATTATGTACGTGCCTTTAGAAACACAGCAACACTTTTCAATGCAATTAAGTCACAATAGTACGAATTGTGACTTAATTGCATTGAAAAGCAATGTGGCAGAAAAATGTCACCACAATCATAGTTTCTTCTTCATACAATATTACTTCACTAATCAGTCATATATCATATCATATCATGACACTTTAACTAGTAGAAGGAAGAAATTCAGAAAACTAAATGAGTCATAAAAAAAGCATGCAACAATGAATCAATTATTTAAAAACAGACCAAATAAATCTTGCTGGCCAAATGTAAAGTTTGAGATATCTAAAATACAATGCATATGATATGATATTTAAGTACACATCTATTATTAGGTCTTTAATTTTAACTGTTTTGTTCTAGTTGGGATGTGTCTTCAATGTTTTACAATAGACTTTCATCTGTTTTGAATCAAGCCACAAAAAAACAAAATAATAAACCACTGATGGAACATTTTAGTCAGCATCATCACGATCCTTAGTTGAATTTGCACTTATGTGTTCTTTCTTCACACAAATCGCCCGACATCACCACATTGTCACTTTGTCAGAGAAAATAAAATCCTTGTCAAAACCGTCATAATTGCCCAGTACTAATTTAAAAAAAAAAAAACAACAAACAAGAGAACTCACTGAGGCAAGAGCCTTCCCAATTTCATCTCCTGAACTGCCAGCTGTGGTGCCTCGGTTGGCTGCAGAGACAAAATAAATGTGAGCCAGATGACCCGTTATTTGTATTTGGGAGAAAATAAATAAATAAAATTACCATCGGAGTTGAAATGCTACCAGATACATGAGTGATAAGTTCACTTTTAAAAAAAAGGTCCTCACCCATGATGCCTTCTCCGTTGATGGTGGGTGTGTGGTTGTAAGTGGTGGGGGCTGAGTGGAATCCGTTGACTTCGTTTCCGTGCAGAGGATAGTTCTGTGGGGACAGAGGCAGGGGGTGACGCTTCTGGAGAAGGGATACAAGCAGCTTCATAAGGCACACACACCACTCACCAAAGCAAAACAAAAAAACAAAAAACAAAAAAAAAAACAAACAAGATGGAAAAAATTGAGGTTTAATTAATCATTATGTTTTAAGTTAACACATGAATAAATTCATACATCTCAGATGATATGTGGATTTGTTAAAGAAAAGGAACTGACACTTTTGAAGAGCAGATGCTAAAATCCTTGCTCTCAATGTTAACTTATGCCTTCAAGTTCAACATTTAATTTCCTTACGAGCAACATGAGAAGATATTAGCCATTATAAAGAAAGCAAAAACTGAAGGTGAAATAGAATGAAAAGATGACCAGAAAGACTAGAATGGGACTGCAGCTGTTTCTACCCACCATCCTGTCCTGCGGGTTAATTGCGGAGAAGGAGCCTGGCTGTCCAATGTGAGGAGAGTTGCCCAGCATGGCAGAGTAACCAGAAGATGACCAGGGGTCTTCTAAGAAAAGTGGAGCAACATTTGCAAATATTAAAAAACAAAAAAAACGAAAAAAAACAAACAGCTTCACAAAAAGGATTACAGAATCAAAATCATTCCAGTAAAATTCTGTGAAAGGTTACCTTGCATGTAGAAAGAGCCAGGGTAGACAGCTCCAGGCTTAGCACCAGGATATCCTCCATTGTCTCTGGCGTACTCATCACCAGATGTGGAGGCATACACCTAAAACATGCAGACAGTGTTCAGTTGGTCCACGATTTCTACAATAGCTAATATATACTTGAAAATAGATATTTCATCATTCTGGATGAAAACAGCTTTCCTATGTAACCCCAAGCATCATGAGAGACGAAATAGTAACGTATCGATCCACCCTTTCCTTGCTATGGAAAAACACTAACTTCAAGTGGCCACAAGATGGCAAGAGGGAGTCTGCCGGCAGTGTAGGCAGGCCGGCTCCTTGCCTGTGGAGGAGAACACAGCAGCCATGGCATGCTGGGCACAGCGACGGCTTGAATCCCAGTGCACAGTGAGCACTTCCTCTAGCTCCCAGGACCCCAGTGACATCGCACTGCCTGGCCTGCAGCCCCTCCCTATAACACACTTGGTATCAGCTCGCTCACATACCATGCATTCAGTGAGTCAACACACACACACACACACACACACACACACACGCAAGCACGCACACACGCACACTCCGCTAGCAAAACCCTCAAACTCGCACTATCACCATTCTATATGGCATCAACAAAGGATTGAAAACATGGAAAAGATCAGCTCTGATGAAACCAGACATTTTATATCAGCACCTTAAAGAGTCTAATCACACATCCATTCTACATATTGTTAACAAAAATGGATGCAGTGCCTCCAAAGCCACAGATTGAAGAAGAACATGAGAAGCCCTCAGTTTCTCGAAACCATCAGCCACCACTCAGTCTGTCTTTTTCTCTCTTCCTCTGTAGTACATGGCAGATAGAGGAAGAGGAAAAGAGAATTGAGGCTATGCTGCAAAGAATGCTAATCCAGAGAAGGGATTTTTTCTGTAATTTGATTTAACAGGGAGAAGTGGAAAGGGAATGGAGAGATGCACTTCTAATTACAGAGCCATCTGCCTGTTCCTGGACCACATCCAACTCCACAGGCAGCTGGGCTGAGGAGAGGGAGCGAAGAGAGGGATAGAGATGGGGGCTGGGATCCAGTCAGCGAGAGAAGGAGAGAGAGAGAGAGAGAGAGAGAGAGCAGTGAGTAGGGGGTGGTAAAGGGGCAAGGGGGAGGATTGAGGGGAAAAAAATGAAGGCCCTGATGATTTATGAAATGGGTAGAGAGATAAGGGGTGTTGACGGGGGACAGGAGAAGGTAATCTAAATGACTTAAACAAAGCTTGATATGGCCAGGGGAGTGTAAAGGAAACAAGGGATTTAAAATGATCATGGTTAATTCAGGGGAAAACATGACGGAGATGGCTTCATTTAACAATAGGCTTTGAGTTGTTCTTTCACGGGGAACAATGTCGAGTGAATCCTGCCGCTCTAGATTGGAACAGAACTACACAATGACTGGTGCTGCTGGATAATTGTATTCTCAGGAAGAAAGGGGATTTCTAGGGTAAAATCCTTAACTAATAGGGGTTTAATGTAATTCAGGTTATGACCATGTAAAGGTCTCTACACTAGAAAAACACGGGTTGTGGCATGGGGCGGGGAGTAGATGAAGATTAACATCAAACTAACCTCAAAGTGCTTTATTCAAACACGAGGGTTTTGCGGTTAGTCTACTGGACAACTAGGGGGCAGAAGAGAAGTTCCTCCATGTGTTTGATTGTTGCAGATGAGAGGGGGTGAAGGTTCAAAGGGTTAGGGCAAGGATCTTGTGTACAAGAATTGTGGGTTACAGAAGTCAGGCAGCTCGAGGGGAAACAGGAAAACAGCCTTTGCAGTGCTGCTGTTATTTGTCCAATTTCCCGATTTACAGCAAAATGATTTAAGTGACAAAAGTAGAAAAAGAAGAGTATGTAGAAGGGGTGGTGAAGAGGAGCAGGAAGAGAGGTAGTGTGGCAGGGTGGACAGACCGCAGGATCATCATTGCCAGTCATTAATCTGGGCTCAGACACGGGGCTAAGAGGCCTCGCAAGCACCGCGCCTCACAACAACTGGGTCACTCACGGGGGGAGGCCCACCCAGGCCATCATGTGGTGAAGCGTAGGCGAAGGGCTGGGTGAAATGGGGGAGGGGGGTTCACACACAGACATCTCATCATTCGCACTAAAACCATGCGGCCATCGTTCACACTGCAGGGAAAGACCGAGGTTCAGACAGTGAAAAAGAGAGGGCCTCGAGCAACCGAAGTATTCATACTCAATCTCTGTGATGTAGTCACCATGGCAAAGTGTGTTTAAACACAGAAGTTTCAGCAGCCACTTCAACACGACAACACCCAAAGGTAGAGGACAGCACCGATGTCTCACACACACACAAAAAAACAAAAACAAAAACAAAAATGCAGTTTTCTTCATTTCATTAATATAAAAGAAATCAAGAAATGGATTAAGCAGATAGTTCACCAGGTCCAAATGTGATCTGTCTCTGACTATTAGTCAATCTGATATAAACCCACCTAATCAATGCAGCTGTCTACAGTAGTTGCATCTGTTGCAACTTTATTTCGAACTAAAGATAAGAGTCAGAAAGCAGCACTACTTATGCTCTACTTCATTTCCTACTGGATACCGCATCCACGTCTCTGTGATTTGTAAGCCATATATATCCTTTGAATTTACTTCATCCATTTGTTGGAAAAAACAACAACAACAAAAAAAACAAAAACAAAAAAAAATAAAACAAAAACATCAACGTAGGCATGAGTCAATTTTCATTTAACTCCTTCTCAAAATTGGTACAACATCTGCTAAGAAAATGAAATCATGGGGCAAAGAAGGGACTAATGTGCAGGCATCTGACCCAGGAAACCTTACAATTCTTTAAATTTTACAACATGACCTCCACAAGCACATCAAATATTTATAACAACTGGTAAATAACCTGTCTTAATCTTGTTTTCCTCCACTTTTGTTGCTGGTGTACTGCTTCAAGGGCAGCATACTGAAACACATATGCCACAAGTGCAGAGATGCAAAGGTTCCATACCCAGTTTATTTTATGGGTCACTCTTGTCATCTGAGAACTACAGTATCGTTAGGACTGGGTTACAGAAAATGTTTGTGCAATGGCAGTATTTCATATTGATGATCCAGTGGCAGCTCAAGCAGCAAGACTGTGCTCTAATAGCAACAGTAAAACAGGCAACTACCCGTTAGGGTCCTTTTGGCATGAAATATCGTGTTTGCTATCTTACAAAGCAATGCAACAGTTGGTTCAGGACCAGGAAGGAACCTGAGTGGATATGAAGAGCAAAATATTAAGAGGAGTTACTGTTACTGTGTTGAAAATGCTATGTGCAAAACACCTCTGAATCATCTATGATCTACAGGTGCTGAAACTCTACGGGAAGACTAGCTGGTAATCAACACAAAACACTCAAATTTAGCCAATGAAAATAATGTATTAATGGGTATGATGTGGGCAACTGCAGCCTAAATCAATTTTTTGTCAAGTCACTTTAAACCAACAGTGAGAATCATTTAGTATATACTCAAACATGTAACAGTGACTAGTGTTTCCAGCTATGTGTGGTTGCCATCAACAACACACAAGCTGCATCAGCTGCTGGGAATTCTGGGACCACTGACAAAATGTGACACTTGGTACAGTAAATCAAAGGACTATATGATACTTCAAACTACTTGGATTTAGGATATGGGTTCAACAGCACTTTACTGAATCCAGACTCAAATCTTTTTAAATGTAAATCCAACTTAAACTATTTAGGTTTAGCTTTTAACAATTTTAAGGAGCAAACAATACAAATAAGCTAATATTTAGGAACTAAAACTACAAGATTGATACTCAAAAAAATGAAAATTTTGCCAGACAGATTACATATTTGCTATTTAGGCAGACAACTTCTTGAATGGTTTCTATGTTGTCCTGTGCTAATGAAAAAAACAGAGGGGATAAGATATTCAGTAAGAGATTTGTAAAACTCTGGGCTTAACAAATCCAGGTATCTTTTTCATCAACCTTGAACTAGATCCAAAATTGAACCAGCTATTAGAACCAAACCTACTTGGACCTCTCATGCATTAGGCTGCCTGAAACATCTGTACTTTTATTCCACAAAACTATTACCTCTGTGTTTCCCAAAACTTATAATTCAGAAGGCAAGTTGCCAGTCGACAAAGTACCTCAAAATCCTATAAAATTGTCCGTCTACATGACAACCAGACCCTGAACACCACTTGAAACCACTTGAGTGTAGAGACAACCACTGTGATGATGTTTATTGGGGGCTGAGTTGGCCAACTGTCAGCTCACAGAGTTTGACTGGGCAGAGGGTCTTTACCCCTGTCTGTCACAGAACTGCTCAAGCAGAGTGGGGCAAGCAGTGTGCATGTGTCAGTTTGCAGCAAGTATGTGTGTAGAGAGAGAGAGAGAGAGAGAGAGAGCGAGAGAGAGAGACAGAGAGAGAGACCGAGAGAGAGACAGAGAGAGAGACAGAGAGAGAGACAGAGAGAGAGAGAGAGAGAGAGGGAGGACTGGCTGTGAGCTGTGAAGGCGAGCAGAAATAAGCTCTCACCGAGGATGGCAGGCCAGGGGGTTTCCGAATCTTCTTTGGCTGGGTGTCTACATACCGGCAGGCGGAGACACAGAAAAGGTGAAAGAGAGAGAGAGAAAAAAACACAGATAAGGGCTTCGCAAAGACACCTTTGCCAGTGTTATGTCAGTTCAGATGCAGTTTCATCATGTGCTTGCTCTAATTTCAACTGCAGAACAAAAACCAAAAAACTCGCTGCAGCAAGTGTGTGACAGTCTGTACGTGCATGTCAATGTGAATGAAATGATGCTGTGCAGTCATCTGTGCACTGCTTTGTTTTGAAAAGATTTGTCAAATGTAGACAAGAATTACTACAAAAAAAAAAAAGACATAACAATCATACACAATTGTACAAAATGTTTACACAAAAATAAGAAAAAGCACTTTTGGTCAGTACTATTGAAACAATTAGTAAATTATTATTATTATTGTTAGTTGATCTTTAAAGAAAATGGCAACTATATGTTGTCACTAACTAAGTGAAAACTATTTTGATAATCAGTTAATTGTTTAAGGCCATTCCTCAGCAAAAATGCCAACGATTTGCTCCTTCCAACCCCTCAAATGTCTATATTTGCTGGTATGCTTAGCCATCAAAACTAACATCTTTGGATTATGGACCACTGCCAAGACAAAACAATCAATTTGAAAAATTTTAAGAGATCACCTTGGGCTCTGGGAAATAATCAATTGATCAATCAATCAAGAAAATAATCATCAGATAATCGAGGAGGAGGAGGAAATGGCAGAAAAATAAAAAAAACATAGGAACAAAGAAATTACTTGCGCCATAATACGTCCCATGTCTATCTTACCTATGCCTCCCTCAGGCGGCCTTCTCCTGGGGTTGTTGGGGTATGATGGGTAAAACTGGGAGCCAGACTTCAGACCAGAGGGGGACATGGCATCTGGGCTGGGCATCGCTATTTCGCTGGGAAGAAAACCAGGCTAAGACGAGACAGAAAGACGTGGTTTTATTATTAAAACATACAGAGGTGAGGGAGAACACAGCACAAACAAACAGCTTTTGTTCTAGGAAATGAAGACGGTTCATTCAAAGTGTTTAACATGAAAAGAGAAGTGAGAAAACAGGGTTTCCTTTACACTGACACATTACATGAAATTAACTTTCACATAGGAATAGCTGTGTGGTGAAATGCAAAGAATTAGATAAATGGTAACATACCTGGCTTCCAAAGGGAGGGTACGGTGGTCTCTCATTTTTACCTGTCACATGAAAGAACATTTATGCAAGTGAAAACCTGAGCTGTATACACACACATTAAGAGGCAATGATGTGTGTTAAAACAAATGAAAAGTAGGTTTTCTAAAGTACAAAAAGTCCAGAGATGCTCTCCCCTTTTTTCAGTACGCTCAGCTGCATAAAGCCGCCTGCCAGACAAAACCCTAGGGAAGGTTTCTGCTTCAGTGCCCCAACATCCCCAACACTCAACGAATGAACACAGGCACACACACATGCACATACATGGCATGTAGACACACATACATACATTTTGCCACACTGAAAACAATTCTGTGGTCATAACAAAATACGCACAACAGCCGAATTGGCCATTATCAACATGTTTATTTTAAAACTGGAGTGCGACAAAGAGAACATCTCCTCTGGCAACGAGAAGTAAATTTACCCCATTTATATACTAATTTTGCTCAAGTGCCAAAAAACTTCATCAAGGCATTTTTACCATGAAAGAGGCACTTCTGAGAAATTACTTAGAGAAAGCCAAAAAGGAGAATACCTGCAATCCCTGAACTGATGAATGGAGAAGACAAGCCTTCATGCTCACTATAGTGGGATCCTTCTCCATAGCCCTGTAGGAACAATGACACACAAGACAACATGAGTATCCCTAAAAAGGCTAAGAAACACGGAAATAAAGTATATGCAGGCATTAATATTAGGCAAATACATTTAACTAACACACACAAACCAAATGATTACCACTCTTTAAGGCTTGTCCCATCTTTTTACCACACCTATATGGCTTAGCAGTTACCTTCCTTCTGCTTTTTTTGTCTAACTAACAGGATCCAAAGGATCCATGCCAAACAAATCTGCATCAGCTCAGGGGATTCAAACCGACTTTCTTAATTATCAACTTGTGGTAATCAAAGCCTGCTGCATTTATTTCACCCCCTGTTCCTTGTATTTACACAAGAGTTGTGCCAAGATAGTTAAGGCGGATGTGAAGCTGCAATTACTGGTGGGCTTCCACAGAGGTTCTGGGCTACCAGAGAGCTTGCCAATGCAGGATCCTGAGCCAAGGTTATTAAGTAGAAAGTAAAACTACCACTTCAAATCAAACATGGCACACGGCAGGAAAACAGCACAAAGCTGTTGTGGTATTTGGGGGAAGAGGGTGTTTGAGTATGTGGGTGTGAGTGTTTGTGTGTGTCTTCTATGGTAGCGTTATTAACTGAATATGTGTGAGTGTTTGACAATATCATGGCATCTGGTGTTAATGTTTAGACCTCCAAACTTAAAATCGTGTGCAACTTAAAAGTGCGATTGTGTGTGTATTTAGATCTTACCCGTCCTTGGCTGAAAGAGGGACTGTTCTGTTCTGCCGATCCCCAAGAACCAGAGCCGCTTCGCTCATCTAGTGCTGAAAAAGACACAGTGTTAAGATTGACTGGTAGGGACACCAGGAAGTTAGTCTGAATTACTGTAGATATGATAGAATCGAGGTAGAAGGATAACCAAATGAGAACATATAATTATTATCCCATGTGTCACTACAGATATAGAAACGCCCTGATGTTGGAGTCATATCAAGGGAACCTGTCACCACCTCCTACTCTCAACATTCAATGTCCTAAAGTGGCCACAATTGGCCTGCACAAGCCAGGAGAGAGCATCACTATTGATCAAAGACACTGCTGTCGCATTCAAGATAAAATGCAATGTTAAACCATTTCTTGGTAAAACCACGTAGGAAATGCTGCTCGGCGTACCCATTAGTGTTCATTACAGTCACTGAAGAGCAGAATTTTAACCATTCACATCCCTAATCTAATCCAAGAGTATAAAATGTAATCTAAACCACGTTTAAATTCCACTCAGTCAATTTGACACATGTAAAACAACAAAACAAAATGTGTAAAGCCAAAACATGAACCACTATGTTTTAGGTAAAGAAAGAACCGATGTCTGGCACAAAGGAAAAACACAGCCAAAAGACTGGTGGAGCAGAAAACTCCAAAATACCCCCATCATCCCTTTCTCCCTGTCTTATGCACTAATGCTATCCAGGCTCTCTGGAGACACAAGGCTTAATTGCATGCTGATTTGCATAATTGTGCATATTAATGTGGTTTTCTTATGAATATTCATATTTTGTCTTTGATTTTTGCCTAATTAAAAAAATGTGTGTGAGAAAGCAAAGGAGAGAGTGAGCGGGTGGAAGGAGAAAGCAAGGGGATGAGTTGGGGGGGGGGGACAAGAGTGAGAGGGGTCTGGGCGAGATCAGCAGCCTGGCTGACGAGTGAGAATGAATGATGAGACTAACAGAGCGGTGCAAGCACCTACACACGCTGCGACAGCCGTGATCTATGGAGCTGATGCCAGTGGCATGGAGAATCAGGCAGGGAGAAGAGGGGACCTCAAAAAGATCAGCCTCGCTCACTGTCAGAGCGGCCCTGCTGAAAGGCCACAGCACTAATAAAGCCCTGCACCACCGTCAACCATGTCCAATGGCATGGGACAGCGGTGACGGACTCTCTGCTAAATAAAGATGACAGACTTTGTATGAAGACACTTTAGCCAAAGCTTGGTGTCAGCAGAAGTAATACCAAATTAGCGAGATTAAAATCCACTTCAGAGAAGAGACATCAACAATGAGGTATCATGATTCTAGCCTAGCTATGAATGATATATTTTAACTAAAACGCCCTCATTTTTCCACTTGAAGATACTCTAGCTTCATCCAAAACTGCTGGTAAACCACAAGTATTGTCACATGTACTAAACACATACAAATGTAGTAGGTAACCCATCAAATCATATTATCACCCTCAACAAAAACCTACCAAGCCAACAAGCAGAGTTAGGAGAGTAAGTTCATAGTCTTTACAGCTATTTTCAAAACACACCCCATCCACCTATGCAGCCTCCATTTGGCCAGTGGGGGTGCAGAGGAAAGAGTGAAAGCACGGCTGTGCAGAAGAAGTCTGACAACATTGTTTCACACTTACTGGAGTAATTAACTCGGAGGCAATTAAAACAAGGTGGAGAGCTGCTGAGGTGACACTGACGCTCAGCCAGCGAAGAAGAGCCCCACTATGCCAGAAGTGAGATCTTTCTATTGTTGTTCTTGTCATGTGCAATACCAAACAAAAATTGACAGTCACCACCGACACATGGCCCACCAAGTTTCACATGCGCTTAAAAAAAAAAAAAAAAAGTGTTAGGGTCAAGTTTTTAATTAAAAAAAACAATATATGTACTATTTAAAGCGGGTCAGTAATGTACTCTTACACCAATTATTCTGGCCAGTAAAAATATTTTTAGCGCTTTGTTTTAAACCAACCCTTTGACCGTGACCTAAAAAGTCTGAACATTTAAAGAGTCTTCTCAATGAACTTTAGAGGACAAACTCAGACCTTTATTTCATCCTTATTTCATTACTTACTTCACTCTTAAGCTTTTTAAGAAAACAAATGAAAAGCAGGTTAAAAAAAAGAAAAAAAAAACTGAAATAGAATCTATCACACCTCAATTTTCAGCTACTGTAGATTCCTTTTAAATACCTGCGGTTAATCATCTTGACATACAATAGTAAGATATTTGCGTGGCAGTGGTAACACGCCGCCTTGGGTTAATGGACAGCCTCCAGTTTTTTGCTGTTTGTATCATATTAGTAGAAGCAGAAAAATAGCTTTCAATGGTTCAAAAATCGTTCTTTAATCATGAAAAAAAAAATATGATTTCAATTATGAACATTCAGTATCACACAAGTAACATAATACACTGAAACCTATCATTCCAGTACCTTGGATTACAAATATTGGTAAATGCGTTAAAATGTTTACTGTCAGGACTGGCCCCATTCCACATTTTGATGCCAGTTTTGAGAAAGAAAAAAAAAAAAAAAAAAAAAGGGATGCTGTACAAAACGTAAATAGCATTTACCACTAAATGGTTCATGTCAATGTGCCGTCTCAGAATGCAATTCATACAGTATGCATTCAAAATTACATTAATACAGCATCAGAGTGCTTGAGCACTGTAGTTCATGCTAACTAACAAATCTAACATCAAAATTCACATCATTTTCAAAAAATGGACAATTACAAGTATGGGTGAAAACAAGAGCTTTACTACACTGAAAAGATAAACTGAATTAATTTGCGGCTAAACTGTTGAAACTTGCTGTGCCCCTCAAGTCCGTGATAGAGAGGAATCCTTCTGGCAAATTGGAGCTACTTCAAGCTTAAAAGTGAAGTAAGAAATGAACTTCTGAACAGTCAATTGACATAATGGCAAAACTGACCAGCACATCTGAAATGTATAAGACATGGTGCTAGCATGGAAAAAACAGGTTCTCCGGACCTATAGTTCATCCCTCCAGGTTTTGAGATGGCTAGTGTGTATGTACTTCCACTGACAGTCAAAGCAAGACAAATACTGGCTCACAACCAGAGCGCAGAAAAATATTTATTTTTTGAGCCACAAAGCCTTCTCACGGCTGCAGGCTCTGAAAACATCTAATTTGAAGTTGAAGAAGGAAGCCACTCTCCTTTGAGATGTCCTCTTTCTGACTGCTTAGATTTTCCAACTACAAGCCACTAACACACAGAGAAATATACGACACAATACTGCAGCCGAGTGCAGGTATACAACTGAGAGTGCAAAAGTCAAACACATAGCTAGTCAGCTAGCAACCGGGAGGGAGCACATGTGCAAATTCACAGTGTTGTTTGTTGTGATCTCAGGGAAGCAAGCATGTCGCGTCCCGTGTATTTGTATGTGTGTGAAGGGGGTTGGAGACGTTGCCAGCAGCTGCAAAGGTGACAGAGGGGACGCCTGCCTGAAGGCTTGTGGGCTTGGCCAGCTCCCACCACACACCATCACACTCTGCCTCCCCTACTTTTCAAACATCCCACACTTCTTGCCAATCCTCTCCTCTTTCCTCTCCCCTCCACTCTACCCGACACACCCTTCCCCCCACATACACACACGCACACTCTGGCCACTGAGGAAGGGAGAAGGACGCCTAATGCAATTAGCACCCCTCTGAGCACTTTTGTGTTGATGAATAGAGGTGGTCTGGTGGGCCACTAGGCTGCCTACTGCCGTTCCCGCGCTGCTGGGTCCCTGAATATACAAGCAGCCTAAGTGACGTCATAATGGATATTGTTCTTTAATGGTGATAATTTCTATAATACACAGGTTTCGTGGAATCTAGTTATACAGTGTTTTTGATTGAGCGTCCTGTATTCTTCGTCTTACGTACAGTCTGTCTATCTGAGTTTTCTTCCTCATATAAACAGACTGTATACTATGTGTAATATGTGTTATAACATGACACAGAAAATCCTACGAGAAAGTCCTTGGCTGGAATTTGCAGATGTTAGCATTTTGACTACCAAATGCTATTAGGGGTTACCTGCAGATCTCCCAAAGTTACATGTGACAGTTTGAAGTATCGCATTAAAATGGGTGTCAGTGACCAAGGGCCACACTTTAGGACATGAGGAGGGGGGAAGGAATTAACTCCTCACTGCTTAGTAATTGCCTGCTGTAATAGAAACAAACAGAATCCTGCCTTCCACAGGCTGATCCCTATTCAACAAGCTCTCTCTTCCACTCTGGCCACTCACTGCATGCTGGGCCAGTTTAAGAGGCTGCGAGCTGGGGGTGAGGGACATTGTCTCTGACTCAAGCCATTTCCTGCAGATCAGTGGGGGTAAGAGCCCTGTGCCGTGTTGGGGGAGGAGTGTTTTACACTTCAGGGTGGGGGGTGGGGGGGTCGTTTCAAGTCCATAAGCCCCCTTTTTTGTCTTTGTTCCTCAGTGGCCAAGTTCTCACTCTGGGGAACACTGGGGAGTGTGACTCGATTTCACACGCCAGGTTGGCAGGGTGACAGAGGAAAGAACCTAACACAACTTACTAATAACATTCAGGAAGAGAGAAAAGCTCACTCAAAAGCCTCAGGTTCTTTAGGGGGTTAAATGGCAGCTAGTTTGCACTTTAAAAAAAAAGTGAAATAAAGACTATCTAGAGAAACAGGAAAGAAAAAAAAACAAACAGACCAATTTTAAAATAAAATATAACTCATGTAGTCATATTAATAAATCTGCTCACAGTTTCAATTCTTCATACAATGAATATTCTGGGTCTGGAAAGATTTAAAGCCACAGTCTATTTTTTTTTCTATAAGACTTGCCCATGCTACATTCAGGACAGTTAAAAGGGCCAAGAGCAGTAGTCTAAAAGAATAATTCTATATAAATAACAATCAAGGAATAACCACATAAATAGGCAAAGAGGAAGCTGAAGCACATTACTAAATGGTAATTTTTTCAAAAATTACTTACACTACTAAATCTATTGCAATCAGCGTAGGACAAACAAATACAAGCACAACCAATTCCTCAATTTTGTAAAACTTTGAGCACCACAAATAAAATTAACCTCTATTACTAGGCAGTGGCAGAGACCTCAAAGCCTGAGAAAAATAAAACAGAAACTGTCTGCATGCTAGATGCCACAAGGGTTACGTAGGAAAATATTTTTTTGTGATTTGGGTCAGCTGACCCTTGAAGTCTTTGCTCCTCCCTATCAGTTGTAAACTGTGAAAAAATGTTGATTTGTACTCCATTTTTGCACTGCTAAAGATCACAGTTTTTTTTAACATTAAATTATCATATTTTTGATCTGCCAACTTACATGCAGCCACGCCAATGTGAGTTGAAATCATCTCAGCTAAAAACATGAAAACCATACACTTCCCAAAACATACAGTGCATACAAAGCAGGAAGTCTACCTTTAAATTTAGTGTAGATTTGTACATTGAGCTGAAAAACCTACCTGATCCACCAAACTGACTGCTGGCAAGTGTCATTGTCCTGTTCTTCCCATTGGCTACTGGAGGCGCGAACATCTACAAGACAAAAGAGGAAGGATATTGTAACTAACAAAGCAAAGGATGGCACACTTCACACATCCTATTTCCACTTATAAATGACATCACATACACTTTTCTTTCAGTTGTTGTTTTTTTTTTTTTTTCTCCTCATAGGCTCTTCATTTTTGGATTAATCTAAAGTGAGATATAAACTATTTGGAAAAATGTTGATTTAACCATTGATAAGACAACTTCCAGCATAACAGTAAAACATGCTAGTAAAAACTATCAAGCTATAAACATTCTTGTGGTCCTTATTCACGAAATGCCACTTTCAAAAACATGCAATCTCTTTATTTTATATGAAACAATACAGATGCAAATTTTTTCGAAAACAAATATACAGCACTTTGAAATTCACCCTTTCTGACAAATCTGATACATATGAAACCAGAATTATATTGTACTTTAACTTCTGAACCACTCTGATGAGGCCATGGACTTTGTCAGCAAGCCACTGTGGGCTTTACCATGAGGCTATGGTGTGGTTTAAATATCTGTTGTGCGGTATCTTTTAGTGACATGCTCTATTTTACAAAGCAAACCTTTTTGTAGCTAGGACACCATGACAGAGTCTGCCACTACCACATATGATCTGTAAAACAAACAGGATAGGTCTAAAGCAGTCCAACAACCAATTTGGGAACCATCTTTGTTTCCATTACATTTCGTCGCAGATATCTCAAACATGTTTGGCTTTATTCCGCTTCCAATTTAGCATGCATTTTCGTGATTAGCCAGCAGATAAACGAAGAGGATGAAATTTGTTTGTATAATGTTTGACAGTTCCTCACCCACATTACAAATTTCATATTTAGACGTAACATCTGCCGATACCAACTGGCAGCTGATCAATCTGAGTCTTTGTAACACAAACCCGACTGTCTAATGTGAACCTCACACAAACCCCCTTCACAACAAGGACCGTTTTTCTTTCACGGGGTAACATTTCCTTTAAATACCAATGGTGTGGCAGAGAATGTGACTACATTTACGAAGCAGCTGACTGAATCGTGCAAGTCATTATAATGGAGCTCTACCAACAAATGCACATCAATGCATTTCCAAACATCACTAATATTAAAGCGAGTCCTGTTGTTTAATTCTGCTGACAAATATTTAATAGGAGTCACAGTTTGGAATTACCTATTGTGCTCCATATACAATCATTATCCAGAGCTGGCAATTTAGCCTCACCAGCTCTTCACTTTATTTAGGAGAAAAAACTAACACAGCTCCATTGGGTCTAAGAGATGTTTATGTCAGCGTAAAGCTCAACAAAAGGCTTCACAACAAAATGAAACACAGGTAAATAAAAGCTGAACAGAACACCTCTATCCACTTTGTAGATAATGTCTGGAGGATAGCCCTGAAATCATCTCTGAGAGAATATCTTCCTAAAGACTAAAAATATGACAAAAAGAAATGGAGAAGCTGTCTGCTCATCCCAATTATTACATCACAAAATTTCCCCTCTCAGATTCTGTTAACAAAACCAACTGGGTTGAAATCATTTCCACCATCTCCTGCAGTCATTCCTAATTCACTATTTACATTTTACAGTGGATACCAGTTCATTCCAGTAAGGATCCACTTCCTTGTTGCTGTATCTCTGCATCACCTACATAATTGAGTAACCTATATTTAAAACCTAAATTCGTTTTCACCAGTCACCCTAAGGTATAACAATATTTTACTTGCCATGCTATGATGTAATCAGCACTACCTCTGCTTTCCACGAATGAGGGATGGAAATATCTTGAACTGACAACGTATTGTATAAAAAAAAATATATATATATATAAATTTTAAAAAAAGTTTCAAATTTTCTGTTGCAGATTTTGTGAAATGATGCTCCCCACTGAGTTTCTTTCCACGCCCCTTTTCCCCACTTCTCTCATTCAGACCTCCAGCTCTCCTCTGCCCCTATCCAGACCTGTATCGCACTCTCTTTAGCACTTTCTCCCAGTGCCACCCACCTACTGCTGCCACCCAGAACCACCCAGACTGCTCTCCCACTCTCTTACCGCACTGAAATCCAGGAGGTCGCTGAGTTCCTTGTCAGTTCCCACTGCAGCCATTCTTTGCTGCTGTTCGTTCATACCCTTCAGTCTCTAATAATCCCTATGAGAGAAATTTGCAGATACAGGATTTTAATGGCACTAGCAAGCACAAAGAGAAGTTACATTTAGTTCTTAAAAAAACAGGGAGGATGATGGTAATGAATGATTCAAACTACTCTAGCTTTGCTATATCACAACCCTTATCTTTACCCGTGAGATGATTCATATTGGCAAATTGTTAGTCTCCCATAAGATACCAGCACGGGGCTGCAGCATGTCAGCATTTTTCTTAAAAACAAAAGCAACTCTCTCACTGCCAATGCATCAAATTTATTCTTATAATTCAAAAATTATATTAAATATAAAAAATATATCCTAGTCATCGGCAAATCTTGGGTATTTGGGAAGTTAAAACATGAGAATCAGTGATCGTCCATTGAGTCTCAGCTGGCCGAAACATATAGCTCAAATTACTATCACACTGAAATACGGACCGATGAGGGAAAACAGACAACATGAGGCTACTTAACACATAACTTTAGGCTGGTCTACTTAAAAATGCTAATTCCTCAGAAACACTGCCTTCCCATCCAAGCAGTACAAGAGACATTGCCATGAAATGATGAATACTCTGCCTTTAGTCAAATCACTACCGAGTAATGACTTAAAAAAAAAAAAAAAAAAGTCTCATTTTACACAACCCTGGCAATAACACAACCATATGTCGATCATTGCTACATAAAAGAGAATGTAATACATTTACAATTACAGACATAATTGGGACTATTGTTAGCCCAAGGAAATAGGGGTGAAAGGCAGAGCTAATGACTATATGCAAACACGTCATTACCAAATTACCATATGTCAACTCAGAAAGAACCTTGTCAAATGACACAGTGAGCATGAATACTGGATTTACCCTGTGTTTTGCATTCCAACGCAAGCCCGAGGCCGCTCTCTGATGCTGAGCTGTGGTTCTGCAAGCTTCACAGGGAACTAGTGGTAAGGGGAGCGAGTGGAGGAATAGAGGCACTTGGACACCAACAGGTGGTGTGCTTTTACAGCCTCTTTTGTAACACAGCACTAGCATAAATTGATGTAATCAAAAAACAAACAAAAAAAACACAAAAAAAGAAAAGAAAAAGATGATGTCTTAGAAGAAATTCAAGTTGTAAACTGTAAACAGAGAGAACTCAGAAGATTTGAATTTATGCCAAGAAAAATGAATATCAATTTACAACAACTTCAAAGCAAAACAAACAAACATTAAATTCAACAGATCTTTTTCTACATGTATGAAAACACCAAAAGTCACTTATTGTGTGACAAACAGACAAATAGTGCAGTGCAACTCCAGTGAACTCAGGCGAGCAGAACTAATTTAACCTTGAGACAAGGAAGGGAAGTAAACACACACACAACACGTCGTGTAAATAGGCTAGGAACATGGCTGTCATTGCTTTTCCAAACTTCTGGATAGGGTTGCCACTGAGGGGCTAAATACGTCATACACATCACTAAAATAAACTTAACATTCCCAAATATTATTTAACCACTGAGTTAAATGGAGTAGAGCACATGGAGGGGCTTAATGTAACAAAATGGCATCTTCAGCTACTGCTGGATCAATATTTGAAGCAAGCAGATTAGGGGTCTTTGTCACCCCACACAAGGCGGAGAAGGCAGGTCATTCTCCACAAAAGAGCCCGCACTTCCAGTGAGAAACACCACTCAGCTAAACAAATGCCTTACATCTAAAACTCAGCATTTATTGTACATTTATGAGGGCAAACACGACTCGAATTTTGGAGCCTGTGTTAGTTTTTGGCCACGACTTTCAAAACATAATACTGGGCCAAATTAAGCCCCTTTTACCTGCCTAGAAAACATGTAATTACTTGAGGCGACTTGTTTTTGACATTAAAAAAAAAAAAAAAATCTGTTTTAAAAAGCACAATTCCGTGCGCTAAGGCTTTGCAGATTCTTTTTCTGCTGTTATTCGCCATGTCAAATGTTAACATAAAAGCAAAGTAAGTAACTATAACGTGTTAACGTCAGTGCCATTACTACTGGAACAAAAAGGGCTGCCGTACTGAACAGAAAAGGCATATTCAACTGTTGATTCAAACACTGCCCGAAAGAAACGGATGTTAACGTCTTGTGCCAGAAACATTACTATAAATAATAACCACTTTGGGCCGAACAGTTTATAACATTGACAGTAAACATCTAGGGCACCACAGGATGTAGGCTGTACATTATTTGATCATCTCCGCTAGGCCACATCCAGGGCCAAGCTACCGCTGACAACTAACCCATTCACCATTTATTTTGAACTATGTTGACATCATCCTCAAAACTAACAAAACCACAATCTCCAGTTGCGTCTTCCCAGAGAAAACAAATTGTGCGAGAAACAAGTGCAACTGTCCTGACCCTGGAGAATAAAGAGCAATACCCCAAACTTCACGCAACAAATACTGAGCTTTCTTCCACATTATTAGGGTTCAAGTCGTGCATTATGAGGGAGTTCAGTGGTGGAGACGGTGGGGGTGGGAGCATGAGGAATTTCCTGCCAAATGTGTAATAAAATAAAGTCTAGCTGGTGGCCAGACACATCCATAAAGGAATGTTTAAAGGGCTACCAAATGGGTTTTATGGAAAGTTTGTTTCGGGCTTGCATGGAAAATACGCGTAGGCCCACAACACAAAGTTTAGCTAAAATGCTCGCCAACATTACACAATGTAAAGAATTCATATTTCCACATACTGGCTAGAGCTAGTGGCCGAGACACACGGTGAAAAACAAAATGAGGCTTGTTGGGCAGGACTAACATTTAACGTTAGTGGAGTCTTTTTGCAGAACAAAGGAGTAATTTCCTCCTCTCCGTGGTCGATGCGGAGACCATCACACACTTAGCTCGCCACCTCAAACCAGACAAAAACTTACATCCCCCGCTTTAACCACACATTCCCGAAAACTTTTCGAAAATTGCAGGCGTCGAAATAGGTGTCAATGAAACCCATCGAATTCATGCAACTTCCCCCGAAACATGAAGTGAAAGAATGTGTTTTTACCTCTCCTCTCCAAGTGCCTGATATCCAACAGTAAAAAGAAAAGAGACTCGCAAGGGGAAAAACATAAAACTTCAAGAGAATTTCGACCTCAGTGCATGAAACGCATTGGAGCACAGTAGATGTCTTCCTTTTGTCCCGGTAAGCCTGCTTTTCACACAGCGCCCACGTGTTTGCTTCAATGTAACAAGTCTGTGTGCAAACAAATCTATTATAGTAACTAATGTCGCGTCTTCCTTTTTTGTTGTTACAACTGAGATGATTTCATTCTTCTCGTAGACATCTTCACCACCTCCGTCCACATTGTCAGACGCAACAACGTATCCCTCCGCACAAATGTGAGGGCCTCAACGCCAGCGGTGTCCGATTTCAAACGCCTATGAGAGAAGGGGTATTTTACAGAGAAAAAAAATACGGCCTTAACGACTCCCGATGGCCAAAACGACGGAAACGTCTAAATCCGAGGCGCTGTTTTGTGTACAGTATCGGCAGTCCTCAAATTGCGAGAGCGCTGCGAGGACTAGGTCGTCCAGCGGAAGACTATCGTAAGAAAGTTACCTGCGATTACACAGCAGCAGCTTGACGAGATGGCACGATAAATGCGAAGGACCTCAGCCAATGGGAAAGCGTACTCGGTTGACTGACAGCAACACCAGCCAGCGAACGGCTCGAAATACGATTTGTACCCGCCTTCTTCTTGACGCTCACTTTCCCTGTGTGCTCAGGGAGGCTGGCTGAAGGGGGGCTCCAACATGCCCGCTGACATCATTTTATTACTGTGGTTGCTGTGTCCTCTTTTCTTTTTCTCCAAAAAAAACAAAACAAACAAAAAAACCTCAAAAAACAATATGTTCAACCTACACGGCTTGAAATAATTTTGTTTTCATTACAATAACAACAGCAACCGTAAACTAAAGTATCATTTAAATGTTACCGTAAAATTTTGGCTAGACATTTAAACGACGCTACATGTAAAACTAGCTTCATTACTAGCTATCTTTTCTGTTCCAATACAAGTGTGTGGTGCAAGTTGAATGCTTTTTTTAATATATATATAATATTGAAGGAGAGCTGTTTAGACTAAGTTGATTGTTTATTGTTAATTGTTTTGTTTTTTTTGTTTTTTTTTATGTTGTTCGTATTTTATGTTGTTGTTTTAACCTACCATTTACATGCACAGAACATTGCCTGGTTCCAAATTAATATTTTGTCCAGCTAACTACACTTAAAAATGATCAACCGCTGTAATCATGACACATCATTTCCACTATAGGGTTTCAACTAACAATTGATTTTTATTATTGATTAATTTGCTGCTTATTTTCTCAATTAAACGATTGTTTTGTCTTCAAAGAGTTAGAAAATAGTAGAAAAAGTTGCCATTATAATTTACCAAAGACTTATTGAAATTGCGTTTTTTTTTATCCCACCAGCAGTCCAAAACCAAAAGATATTCCGTTATCTATCATATATGTCAAAGAAAAACGTGAAATCCTCACAATAAAGAAGCTGGAAGCAGCAAATGTTTGGCATGGCTTGAAAAGTGACTGCAAAAAATGATGATAATCAAAACGGTTTCCAGTCAATCGAGTAATCAAATAATAAACGGATCGTTTTTGCGCTAATTTCCACATAGCCAGTCTTTTTGTGAATGAGGTGATAAACATAAGACCAACACACCCCTAGTAACTGCCTGCTCCAGAGCAGAGCGGAGAAGAAGGAGAGCAGAGAGTATAGGATCACAGAGTAGGGGGGTGTGTGTGGGGGTGTGGGTGTGTGTGGGGCTGTTAGTTCAGAGAAAACAGTTCAGACAGGGAGGGTATACCGGATGATCAACGCAAATTTTTCTTTAATGTTAAAATGCTGCCTTTACAAGATAACAAAACCAGTAGATGAATATTTGAAATGCACTGCAGTTCACTGACCATGATGATGATGATGAACCACTTACAATGGAATATGTTTAGATGACCCTTTTATGTGTAACTAATGTGTTTTCTGCCTTTATTCAATATGCACACTACGTCCCAATGCAATTGCCTTCACACGAAACCACACAATAACCATTCTATTGAAAAGTATATGTAGGTGTTAGACAGCTGTTGTTTGTAACCTGAGGGCAAACCTTGACATGGAAGAGGGAAGTTAAGATGACCCTTCTTTGTTTCCTGTCTACAACCTTCAAAATTACCATGTTATGTATACATACATTCTACACATATATCATTTTAGAAAAGCAGAAAACAAAAACCACCCAAAATCTTTCTGCAAAAACTTAGCACACAATTATCTCTATCAAGCACCACTAAGGCTACGGTACGCAAGTGTCTTTTGAGTCACTATGTGGGCAGGATGCCCATTTCTTGGGTGTGAGCTGTATAACAAAATTAAGACATGGCAAATGCAAATTATGCATAGCTGCCTAGTGTTATAATACATCCCTAATGCCTCAAACTGTCTATTTGCATAGAGGTTACCGAATGGAAGGGGGATTTGCTGTCAATAGGACATATAGGTAAATAATCCATTGGGTGTCCCCAGGGTAAAGGAAAAGCCTCGGCACAGAACATTAATTAGTGTCATGGACTGTCTTAGGAATGTAATGGGGTTACTGCTCAGAACAAACGCACACATGGGCCATAAATACCTTCACAAACATACCATGCGCACATTTGGTTGCACATATGCAGACATACACAGGTACTCACATAGACACACAGACAGCCGTAGCATCAGAAAATAATCACAACTATCAAAGAAAGGGCATCTTGAGTTATTTAAGTAACACCTATTTGGAATCCTTTTGCTGAGGAATGTATTAATCAAAAGATTAGATTTGAACAGATGGAAACATCTGTTTGGGGAAATTAATTTCTAGTGGAGGCAGAGAAAATCTCTCATATTCTCGCTTTTTCCAGTAGATGTTAGGCCTTGAGTAAGAATAGTGCTGTTGTCAGTATTAGCAATGAGGCTTGTAAGCCCTCCAAGTAGTTTGTAGTAACAGCTGGGTCTGACATGGAGAGCATGTACAAGGGCAGCCAGGCTGAAGAGAGGGAGGGGGCAGTAGGAAAAGAATAATAATTTTAAAAAAAACATATATACTGAGGGACTTCACCTCAGTGGACACAGAGTACACCTAACGGTGACACTAAATAAAATAGAAATTAGTTGTATAACAGGCAGCTGAAGACAGAAGAAATGTGTTTTAAAACATTATTCTCTTGGACTATATTGATATCATACCTATGATTCTTATTTACAAATGAATTAGGGTGGTGCCACTTTCTCATTGGAGCCAAGGGCAAAATCTGGTTTAATATGTTATTCCTGATATTGGGCAATCCAATTTTATATTCAGCTGTTACAAAATAAGTAGTGCAGCCGGGAAGAGGTGATATATAATGCTATAAAGCTGTTATAATGCTGCTGTCCACTATATTGTTTGTTTCAATTAACACTCACTCACACTCTCGCAATTAACACAGACCTAAAGGAACAGTTAGTGACTTCTAAAATACGACTCTTTATGCTAAAATTATGTGTCATTATTCCCAGTCTCTATGGGTAATCTACCACATGCTAACCTCAAAGCTTAAAGCGTCATTATTATACAGGAAGGACCGAACACAAAAACACAAACATGTCATCTGTAATCTCAAAATACGTTCACAGTACAATGGACAGTCAAAGGCCGAATGGGGAGGGATGCTGTCACACATGCCCTCCGTGATTCCTTCGAGCCATTCCCAGCTTCATATCTGTAATTAACGACAGATGCACATGGTAAATTAGCATATGTTTGGCACATTGGTGTTAATCGGTCATATATTTGTGCATATTACTGGAATATTTATCTATCTACACCTATTTTCAATTACATAAATTCACTCAAGAAATAACAGCGTGTAATAATATGTAATAATGGGTACTAATCACTTGATCCTCTTTGGGGTTTTTTTAAAAATCCATAATGCTTTCTAGCGAACCAATAAAAAGGGGCAATCCCGCATCATAGTATAGTTACATTACACGTTACCTTTGATTCTTGCTGTTTTAATCGCCAATCAAAAATCAATGTTTTGTTTCCACAGTCTCGCAGCTGGGTTTAGTGTTTGTTACCTACCTCAACACTCTCAGATGTTGTACACATTTATCCCTCATTGCCATCCTGCTCTGCTCATATGAAGCCAGTCATGCAAGTCAAACCACATCACCAGGTTATATCACACACAATGAGAAGCCCGTAAACATACAGTATAGGCAGCACACATAACGCACACAGAGCTCACTGGTGAGGCAAGCTGCTCACCTCGCTCCATACTGTGCCCCTCACAGCCTGTAATAGTAGAGGCTTAGGTTTGGGTGGGGGAAGGGCAGAGGTGCACAGGTTTCTGATCAGACAAGAAAACTAGGCCAAGACCAACAATCCCGCTCCCTGAACAGCCTCAGCCCCTCCTAAATGCTACAACTTTGTTGCAGGGCTGTGACTGTCACTGGCGAGACTGTCATTAATGGCGAAGCAACGGAGTGATTTTGAGCCACAACACGTGTATTTAGAGGCATAATGGCTTCTCATAGCCGGGCTATGATTCATGCTTCCTTGCCCCTTTGGAAGCTGTCCTCCAATAAGAGTTAGAGGCTGGGGGTAGGAGCGGATAGATTGATAGTGTTGGCTGAGTGCCCATGCTCCAAGTCTATCTGTGCTGAAGGGGAGGAGACGAGGGGGGGGGGGTTCTATCTGTTGTGCTCTCTGTGCTCATGATAAACTGACTCCCGTCAAGCTTCTTCCCCCTATTACAGCTTGCCTGGCAGAAAACATCCAAATTTGCACTGACTTCCAACATGTTAAACAACATGTTTAAAACTGTGCGTAGAACGGAGGGAGCGATTTAAACAGGGCTGTAATCCACAAGGTTATGCTATCCCCTTTCAGCGATAGCTGGAAAACATAAGTGAAACAGAGCAATTGTTTTGGAACAAGTGAGGACAGCATATCTTCCTGAATTCAAACAAGTATTCAAAACAGCCAAACTTAAAGGGACACAATGAACCCAGAATTAACTCCATCACCAACGGGGCCATCATCAGCAGAAAATGCAAAGTCTGGTCACCCTTATCCTGAAACTGTAATTCCCACAGAGCTCCACAGTGAGAAAGAAAATGAGTTTGAGGGATTGTACGACATTAATCCTCCCAAACACTACACTTCCGAACAGGATCGAATACAGACAGACAAACACAAAGCAAATCAACAATATATTTACTAAAGGAAAAACTAAATCAACAATCCTTTTGCCTTTTGTCTGCTCTCATTTGACAGTGGCTTTCCAGTGTGCCACCTTCCTCTTTTCTCTCTGGTGATTTTTATGGGACCCCTCCCTGCCATCTTGGTTTACCATTATTGTGCAGTTGTATGGGTGCCCCTCTTCTGCCACCCATGCTTCAGGTACAGTGAACACGACACAAGCTTCCTGTTTACAAAGCCAGGCAATTGAGAAGCCCTCCACCAGACTGTACAGCTGAGGAAAAGAGCAGATAGGAGACTGCAGTCATGGGTGATCCTGAGGTTTTCTTTTTTTTGTTGTTGTTTTTTATGCTTTTGAGAGATGAATGGGAAGATGAGAGGAAGACTGAGACTGAAGCAGACAGAGAAAGTGTCAAGTAGAGAGGAGTATTCCTACCTGAGTCAAAAAAAAAACCTCTATCCCAATCTGAAAATAATACAGTAGTCATATATTGAGGGGGAGGTGTGCAAAAAGTCACATGATAACAATCAGATCAGAAGCTGAATTGACTCTAAATCAATTGAAGTAGGCATGTCAGGGCTGCCCAGGACAGGAGGGGGAAGAGAGGGAGTGAAAGGGAGATAGATGTGAGCCCGTGTGGGGGAGGGAAGCAGAGATTGTTGATGTAGTGGGAGCACTGCAACAACAATAACAGCAGTGTGTGCATGTGTGTGTGTGTGTGTGTGTGTGTGTGTGTGTGTGTGTGTGTGTGTGAGTGACAGAGTGAATGAGTTAGAGTGGAAGTGGGGATGTGTTATGGCTCACAAAAGTGATGAAAAGACATCTCCTTTACTTCAGCACACAGCTGCTATTGCAGCAAAGAACGCACTGTTGAGATATCTGACCTTCTATTTTCTTTGGTAGCCGCTGGTCAGAAGTGTCCGCTTGCCTGTCATGTTCTCCTCTAATTAGCAGTATCTACACAATTAGCGCACTGTGTCCATTACAAAGAGATTTCTGCCCATTGATACTCATGTCATTAGTATAATCTTATTTTCATGGGTGTTTACTGAGCAAAAATACAACAGATCCATCTCCTAACTTGATATAAATGTGTTTTGAAGACTGGTCATTATACATTTATATTTCCCCAAATGCTCATTACCTGTATATACGTATCATTATGTAATTGTCTGAAATGACCAAGCTAATAATTCACATTATAGCTTCTGGATAAAAACAAATCCGATATGGAAACTTATGGATATGACAAAATTTGGGTTGAAGCTTCTCTTTTTCGTTGTTTCCTCCATTTCTTTCATCTCTTTTCCTCCTCCCCTCCCCCCTTTCTTTGCAGATTAGAATTCATTAGCAATCAAAGAGCCTCCAGAGAGCTCCAGCTCTTAATTACCTACTCATTTGCATTTTTGCATATTAATGACTGCAGGGTTTTGGTAGGGTTTTTGCCGCAGTGGTTTAAAGGCACCTCAGTCCTCTGTTCTCCGGGGAGAGGAGAGATGGCCAGAGGCAAGGCTCCAAGCCTGTCCAATTCCCCCTCTATCCTTCCTGATGGGAGCTGGACAGAGCACGAAGAAGGGGGGTGTTGGCTGGGGGCATATGGGATGGGTGGGGTGCAGCGATGGGGGGGTCTACAAGGGTGCACAGGTTAAAGGTCAATGTCCCTTATCAACATAAGAAAGAACATGTCTTCTGTGCTGCCTAATTATTGTCATATTGAGCAGTTTAAACACCTGATCTGAGCAAAATATACCCTAAGAGAAACTGGAAATCTATACTGCAGAGATTGCTCACGTGGGTTTTATTGAGGACAGCAGCTAGTTTGGATGAAACTCATGTCCCACAGTGTGCAGAGACAGGGGCATTTTATATCCCCAGAGAAAGGTGTGTACTGTTGAAAATGAGGCTAGTGTGTGTTTGTGTGTCTCGGTTTTACTTTACATTACAGCCCGTCTCCAACTGCTCATTGTGAGGGCAATAAGATGCTCGTTTACTGCGAGCCTTAATGACGATGGTATGCATGCACATGTGCACAGGCAAGTAAGATAATAAAACCACACCTTTGCGCATAAGCATACAGACAAACATGTAAACAGAAACAGTTGCGGGCACATGTATACACACACGCATGCACATTCACATGCACAGACTGAGGGAATAACACCACCAGAGACGTCAAACAACAGCTCCCAGGCATCTCCCAGCCCCTGAAGTGCTGCTGTTCCTCTTATCCAATATGTTTTGACTGCAACAATGATGTCTGAACATGGAAAATAACACCATATCCCTCTGTGTTTTTAGATACCTTACAAACATAACAATTAATGACTTGAAGCCCAGAGACATCTGGCCGACAGGTTCAACAAGACTGAATAAAACAGCTCATACTCTAATATATTGCACTGTATGGATATACAGTATATTGTAATGAATGTTTAAAAGTGGTTTTATTTCAGGAAAAATGCAAAAAGTAACACATTTTTCAGAGAAATAATGAATATGTGAGTGTGCCGCATTTATTTTATTTTTAACACATTAAGATGGGTTGATACTACATACAACACGCAAGACACATACATGTGCCACGATGCGTCCCTGAAAGCATACTGCTCAAGGAGTGGGCTTAAATGTGTGTGTTGCTGGCAAGACGCTGCACGCATGGTATACCCAGGGCCTGAGGACTGCAGCAATGTGTGGGCTGTTGGGGTGGGGTTAATGAGCTGTTCTGTGACCTCTGTCACCCCACAGGATCGCCTCAGGGAGACAGACTGAGACAAACAAGAAGACAGGGTGACAACAGTGGTTGCAGTCCACCGCTGGACTACTGGGACGAATCAGATTTAAAATACTATTGGTGGCCTCACCTCAATAGATATATCCTTACACAAGGCCTCAGCCTCTATGAGTAAACTGGCACCAAACCAGTTCACTACAATGCTCTTTAAGTATGTTAGCCCAAAACACACTGTGTCCGCACTGTATGTGGTAATGCTTTATTTGTAATTTATCACTTGAATGTAAGCATGGTTGCATGTGTCCATGCGGAACACTAACTTGATCTTTGCTTTCAGATAGGGTGAGTGGGTGAGCAAAAGAATTAATGCAAGAGACACACACACACACACACACACACACACACACACACACACACACACATACATACACAACAGTGATGTGTGGCAGCATTTGATGATCGCTGCTTCCTCAAATCATCATAACAGTGATAATACTGCCACCTTCTGGTTGGTGTAGAGAACTGACTTCTCCTAAGTGTTTGCATTAAGTAAAGTACATGAGAAAGACACAAACGCATGACAACATGTGAAGACGTCTCATGTTAAATTAGTTAGAATTAAAGACAAGATTATCAGCACAAAACTTTGCAACCATTGTTTTTAATAGAAAGATTTTATATTCTTTAAACCAGACAACCAGATGCCAGACATTTTTGGATATATTTAAAAAAAGAACAGAACAAAAAAAAATGACACAAAATGGAATTATATGGTTTAGACTGTGTGGATTTAGTGGTCTCATATACAATACAATTTCTTTTCATCACCAAAAAGTGCAAATTCTCCAAAAAAATCACCTATATTCCTCCCCCCTGCAGCTTCCAACAGATATGGACTGACAGACTGCTATGCTGGGAAAAAAATCTTTGTGATGAGAAAGGGATTATCTAAAAAGTAAATCCACACTGAATCATGTAGGAAAGAAAACGGCTGCTGCACTCGCCTGGGTTTAAACGCTGGATGATGTTGCACTTTCTGGCCAAACTCCGTTCAGTTAGTGAATTCACAGCAGGTATTCTTCCTTTGGGATACACTTGTTGTGATACGCAGAGTGGCGGGGGTGGTCAGGTGTCCAACACGGAGGAGAGTTTTAACTCACAGAGAGAAGAAGAGCAACAGTTTTCTGCTTAATGTGACTCTGTGTGCATTTACAGTTAAATGTCCAGATTTGAGAACTGGGACGTATTCCACCATTTTAAAATGTACATCAGAAAAAACCTTTGTAAAGATTTATCATAATAATCACAGTTACAAATCAATCTATTATAAATAGTAGCCTATTTCTTTCTCTCCCAAGTTAAACCATTGAATGAACTATAGATTTATCGAATATTTATTATGATCAATATTATTCTTTCCACTCTACTGCAATAATCTTAATTTGACATGGATGTTAAGGCCAAAAAAATTTTCTGTTCTGATTTGCAAAAGTGCATGATGGTCATTCGGCCATTTCATCCTTCTTTCATAATCATTTAAGCTCTATATGGATACCAGATCCAGGCTTTAACTACACAGACAGGGCGTTATTGCAGACAAAGAGATTCTGCAGTGGATACAACACTGCATGTTTAACATTCAGCACAGCTAGCCTTCTCAGAAAGCTTTGCAACTGTTATACAGGTTTCTTTTTCAAGAAAAGGAGTCTCCCAAAATGAGCTCAGATGACCTTTCTCCCAACAAGATCTGAGACAGTAAGCAGAGAGCAGGCAGGGGAAGATCCCTCCTGTACTCCCTCCTACCATTGTGTGACAATGCAATAAGCTGCATATAGCAGGTATGGTGGTAGTATAACAGAGATTTGTTTGTTTATGTTCAGATGAGGTGGCAGCTCAAACCACCTTCTATCCAGATACCAAATATTCAAGTTTTTTCTTTTTTTTTTCTTTTTCATCATCATCATTTTTTTTTTTGCATTTAAATAATCATCTGCACTGAGAAAAAAAAAAACATCAACAGGAGCAACAAAATAATAACAGTAGTGATAACCTTAAAATAAAAGCACACAAAATTCAGGATGGCCTTTCGCAAAGTGCTTTTGTTACAATCGCAGAAGCTGAAAAAAGGCAGTTGGATAGCGGTACACCAGGGGCCTTTTGAACTGTCTGTCCACATGTCTGTCTGTCCACAGTAGAGGGATAGTGAGGCTAGACAGACTGACTGAAACAGCCAACTGCAAAATGTTGACCATTTCCTCCTGCTGTCTTCAACTCACATCCTTTTACACCTGCCCAAAAACTCCAAAGTGGGAATCACAGTATGAAGTTATGGAATGTATCCTAAAATTGGTTTAGGTGACTGAAAGCTGAAACTGTGTCTTCCCCAAGACCTTATCCGATCCTCTCTCCCTCCTTTCTCTCCTGCTGATTCCCCTGCTGAGGGTTTGTGATCTTTGATCAAAGGCCAGTCGGCAGCAAAGATGTAGACTCTGAGTCCGGAGAGAGGAAGAGCAATGGGAGAAGAAAGTAAGAGAACATACAGCCCCCCCGTCCCACGTCTGTGTTTTTCCAAACTCATGTCCTTTCAAAAATTTTACAGTCTGACTAATAAGACTGAATCTCCAGTGGCTTCCTTCCCTCCAACAAACAATTCACTGGATCAATATTAGACGGAGAGCTATACATTTAACTGTAATAACTTTACAATGAGGGAACTCTTCCTGCTTATATCTCTCTAGGAAGTATTATGTTTAATATTGGTATGAACAAGAAAGGCAAAGACAGAGAAGTAACTTGAGGGGGTGATCAGACATAACCACAAACTGAGCAGACATTGAAACCAATGCATAGCAGTGTATTTTCCACCTGAGAAGTACTTACATAGAGACAAAAGAGATCAGCAACATTCCCCTTGTTGCAGTCCCCCAATGTGAAATCTTTGATGACCTCCTCTGTATTACAATTCTTATCATATTGTGGTCATGCAATTCCTACCAGCTTACAGGACCAACACTGAACCATTGCTCAGCAAATAGTCCATCACCTGGGCTTTCTAACATCATCCCTGAAAACAACATCCAGCCTTCCCCTACCACCCGTATTTAATCCTTCTCCCTGTATGCCGTCCTTTGTATCCCCAGAGACTGAGAAAGACTCCAAGTGCAAACTGTCCCCACTTGGCTGAGAGCAGCCAACAGACAGCAGCCTGCATCTCTGAAGGACCCAGGGCTGTCTGTGTAAGTGCCAGAGCCACGCTGCGCATAGTGCTGTACTGCATATGCTGCGCTCAGCTTGCTGTGTATCAAGAGCCTGATGGAAAACACACAAAAAAAAAAAAAAAAAAAAAAAAATCAGGTGTGCAGCAAAATGACAGTCACCCTTCTGCCGTCACGAATAGCCGTAATAACAGTCACCCTGTCCTGCTTCGGTTGATTACTTATAGTTATCATTGTTATCATAGTTGTTGGTCGTCTTTGTTTTATGGCCTTCTCAGATAGATTCACCAAGAATCTTTGATAACAGCATATAAAAAAAAACAAAAAACATCAAGGTCAATTTTTGAAAACACTTGCAATGAAGTTCTGAGACTTCTTCAGTGTAGCCTGTGTCAGAGTGACCTTGGTCTGGGGCTGAGGCTGGGGACACACCAGTTACGGAGCCATAGAGGCTGGTAGAGACACAGCTCTGATCTAGTGGCTAGTACAGAGACATTATTGTGAATTAATTCAAGTAAAGTTTAGACAACTAAAATTCAATCAATTTCAGAACCAATCCAATCAGCTTTTACAATTTGGTCTTAAGATATGGGCAGAAAACAAGAAGGTAAAAACATAAAAAAGAACATAAAAAAAAGAGAAGGTGTGAGTTTTGTCAGTCCCTGCCCACTTAAGGCACACTGAGAGTCATGATGTTGCATTGTCCACCTGGTGGGAGTGAGCCTCAGCCCCACACTGCACAATACAACTGTCTGGAATATAAAAAACAACAAGCTTAGTGCTGCTCAGGCAAGGCCACAAAGTCCCAGTCTGCTTCAATTACAAAACATTTTAATTCAGTTCAACTTTTCTTAAAAATTAAACTGAAATCATCCAATTCAGCGACAATCAAAATAACAGTGTTAAACAATTGTTTTCATTATCATTTCAAATTATTATTCATCAGTTCACTGAACATGAAACAAATGTTGATAAAATCCCATCTCTAAATTTAAAAAGAACTGGAATCAATATCTGGCGCCTGCACACAGTACATCTCAGCCATCAGATCAGGACCAACTCAAATGCTTTGAATGTTTTTGGAGAGGCTTTGCTACTTTCTAAGTGCCTAAATGTTGGATATTTGGAATAATTTTTAATATGAAGAGCAAATATGATTTGCTGTTTTCACACCGTTTCTAGTTTCCATCAGAAGTTATATTCAGAATCTCTTTTCAAGAGCCTTCAGGTTCAATAGTAAAACTCTATTAATCCAACATTAGATTGGTAGCTTAAAATGTCCAATGACTTGAATGCAAGCCATTTTTTTCCTTTGGTATTTGTTGTTGTTGGACGTCTGTGTATTTCTTATTATACTGTACATGATTATTTCTATGGAGGGGTTGGATGGACTCTTTATGAGACCATTGAGTATTAACCATACGGCTCTGTGCTCATGGAAACTCGCAGGCCTTTCTGAGGTCTCTTGCCCTTCTCCCATAAGCAGGACAAGGACATTTAACATTAGTGCAAACTTTTGCTCTCTCAGCTAAAGCACCATTTCCAGTGCTATCAGGCTTTATATCCATAACCCCACCCATGCACCCCTTTACCCCACCCTCCTGGCACAGCAACCCAAAACCACGATCCCAACCCCACACAGACATATGCACGCACACACACACACACACACACACACACACACACACACACACACACACACACACACGCGCGCACACACGCACACACACGCACAACTGTGTAAAATTTTTAGAAAAAAAAATAGCTGTAGCACAACACGTTATTTTAAGAAAAATGAGTGAAGACAGACAGAAAAAACTATACATCCTCAAACCTCTGATTCTATTTTCCACAAGGATACAAAGAGCGAGAGAAAGCAAACTCAAGTAAGTATCTGTATGATTTCACACACATTTCTGCATATGTATTCAAGAGGAGGGAATCTGTGTGTGGCTTAGTCAGGGAGCCCCATTCTGGATAAATTATAGACATACTTTCAATATCTCTAGTCTACAGTAGGCTAAGATTGAGGGCAAAAAGCTTTGGTTAATCAACAAACAACATAAGACATTTGGGGAAATATTAAGGTCCAGCGAAACATATGTTTAAGATGGCTCACAGGTCTCAACAGGTGAACTTCTGCCACATCAAGACTAAATGGGTGTAAGAAGCCCACACCAAGTACCACTATAAATAAAGATCACCAACCAGGTAAGACATACCCAGCTTACATTGGTCTGCCTGTGGGAGTCAAACTGTGCGATAATAAACCCCATCTTTATCATAACGGAGAAGCAAAAATAGAAACTGAAACTCTCAAGACCCAACCAACCGCTAACAATGACCAACAAGAGTAAACAAAAAGTTATGCAAATCTGCACCAAGAGAGCTGTGAAGTAAACAAGCAACTGTCCAATGAGTTGTTGTACAATATGGTATTTTTGCTTCTATGGTACCATGGACCTATTATCACTGTGGTTCCTCAGAGAACATGTGTAGTTATGAGAGTAGCTGGTGAACAGATGGGGTAGACACAAAGTTTGTTTATCCAAGCTTGTCCTGAGACCCTAGCCTGCCAGCCAGCAACGCATGCTTGTGCACATGCACGCAAAAAATGCGCGCGTGCGCACAAACACACACACACACAAACACGCACATACACAAACGCACACACACACACACACACACACACACACACACACACACACACACACACACACACACACACACACACACACACACACACACACAGTTCCCTTTCTTCATCTGCCTCCTCTTTCTATCCCCTTTCTTAACATTAAGGCATAAAGACAACTCACTTGATTTCTTTGAATTTTTCAAGTGCAATCAGTTACATGGATTAATTTAGCTTTTTTTTTGAATGTCACAATGCCTAACATGTTTGTATCTGAACCTGCCTAGCTTCTCTTTTGGAAATTTGAAGACGCATATTTCTGGTTTGATTTTTTTTTTTTTTTTTGGCAGCTTGTCATCAAAACCTGAACAAAACCAGTGAAGGAGCTCAACTTCACCATGGACAGAAGAAAGGGCTGATCTCATTTGCAACTGGTTTGTTTCAAAGTACCCGTTTTGTTGACAAAAGTGCCCTCCTCAGTAACAAAGTGCATTCATAACCTGCCTCTTTCCAATTAAGGTGCAAAAGGGACTGATAGTTGAACAGCACTACTGCAGAAGTTATGGGGGGGGGGGTTATGTTCTCCTCTTGATTCAAAGGCTCAATGTGCTAGCTTGGAAAATAACATTGGATTTGGAGTACAAAAAACACAACTTGTATATTTTAAGACTAACAAACCCAGATGTATGGAATCACTTACAATATTCAATCAGATATGTGAACTCTGGTGTTTTCCCCTTCTCTAGAGGATACCTGGACTCAATGAGTGAGTGTGTGTGTGTGTGTGTGTGTGTGTGTGTGTGTGTGTGTGTGTGTGTGTGTGTGTGTGTGTGAGAGAAAGAGAAAGTGTATTGGGGCTGGCAGCTCAGGGTGCATGTTTGAACAGGCTGTGGCTGACTCACACAGTGATGATGTGGCCAGAGGGACCCTGGCTGCCACGCGCACACATGCACACAAACACACGTACATGTAAACACACTCGCACACTAAACTGCCAGCACCAGGCGTCCTACCCACAGTAACACCAGACTCTAATATAATAATATCCCCTCCAGGCTGGTTCAGGGGCATTAGAGGACTACAGAGGGAGAGAGAGGGAGAGAAAAGGCCTGATTTGATCCCCTCCTGCCTGGAAACGTGGCTGAGCTGGGGGAGATTATTTTTTGGAATGCAACAGACATTGTGAGATCCCCCTCCCCTTCCCTTGTTCCCCTCCCCCCGTCAACCAGCTGCAGCTGCGCTCCTATTTGGCCTCCCAACTTGGACAGGTATTTATTGCTCTCTTCATCATACAGGTTGCCTCATGGTTGTGTGGTCCCTAGGGCAGAAAGATTGGAATAAGCATGATACATAAACCTCCTCTCACTCCCTCCCCAACACCAGCCCACTTCCTTTAAATATACCTTTCTCTCGCTCTGTTGGATATCTTTAGTAAAGCTGTGCAAACATAGAAAAAAAGGTGCTCATCTATCTTTTCTTCGTACTCTTTGTCACTCTCTCAGTCGGGCTCCCTGTCATTCCTTTAACCTGTGGTTGGTTAAATGCTACCCGCGCCTTGTCACACAAGGACAGATTCCGAAAAACTGCACAAAGTTAAGCACATTCATTCAATCGACCTCCTCATCCTTTGGGCAGGAACTATACATGTCAAGTGTTAAGTTTAGGACAAATGGGTGACTCAATGTTTTTTTTTTTTCATCAAACATTCATACAGTTTTTTTTCATTCACCCACAAGCTTCACTCTGTGAGAAATATGACATCAAGCCTAAGAGGAAAAACCCGATTGGTAAGTACACCTCAGCATTAAGAGGGGACCAATGTCACATCACCACCTGCTGTATATACATGTATACAATTATAAAGTGTCAAGTACCCGAAGCAGTCAACAAAAAGGAACAACGACAAAAAAATTAAGACAAAATCAAAAGGGGAAACAGAAATGCTGAAATTGCAGAGTTGTGAGGGATAAGAGGCAATGTAGTCAAGCCAACAGATACATTGATGTTGGTAGTGCTTTAAAAACACAAACCCTCCACCCCTCATTTTCCCTATTCCTGCAATTGATGAGCCCCCATTAAAATGGATTCGACTCAATATGAATTTTTTTCAGTAAGACAAACCATAGATTCTTAAAATGCATTTTATAGAGTAAGTAACACTTCAATCAAACCCTTGTCTGATTCTTTCTGGAACATTTAGAGAGAAAAAAGTGTTGCATCAAAACTGTGGTGAGTTTTCCTTGCATATGCCATATTGTGGCAATGTTGTTTCTATGGTAACTGTACATTTCAGACCTGCAAAAGAATAGAAAAAGAGTTGTTTTCACTGGGAGGATTTATCCTCGCTTCACCCGTACAGCAGCCAGAAGGTGCTTGACAGACACCTTGCTTAGAGCTTGAAGGCTGTGAGGACAAAACCAATAAAAATCTAAATCAACTGCATAGTTGCTCAGAGTTTCTTTGTATCTATCATACATTTGCCTAAGCACATATGCCAATGTACAAAACCCCTAATATTATAAAGAAAGAAATGGCCCAGAAAGTGGACGTCAGGGGTGCGTGATTTGAAGCGTTCTTTGCTCTTTAACAGATAAACCGACTCAAGTGTTTGCAAGTCTATTCTGTTTCCTAAGGTAAAAGGAGAAAGAAATATAAAGATTAGATTTTTGTGACACCCTGATTTGGTTTATAGAGGAATAGTTAGTTGTTTTGTTTTGTTTTTTTTAAAGTTTGCCTTTGCGTGTTTTCTCTCCTCTCTGTTCACTGGCCTGTCTCACAGGCAGTGCAGAGTGACTATGGTGTCCAGCAGTGTCCTTGTCGGCCCTGCAGTCTCAGGGCCTTGCCTCCCCTGCCAACTCCTGCAGCTGAGGACTGTGTGCTTGGGCTCCAGCACCCCCCCCCACCTCCGCCGCTGAGGTTGCCTCAGAACGCCGCCGTCCCCTGATGGTACGAGGCCCAGGGCCTATGTCGGAGCTGGGGCTCAGCAGGCCCAGGGGGGGCTCAAGGAGCCCTGGCTCCCGCACCCGAGGCTTTCGGCCACGACGAGAAGGGATGCCGTTGCAGCCGTCCTTCTTGAGGTGGCGGTGCAGGTGATCCGAGCGCACGAAAGTCTTAAAGCAGCTTGAGCACTGATAGGGGCGCAGGCCAGTGTGTACACGCATGTGGTTCTTCAGGTCGTAGTTGTGAGCAAAGGCGGCTCCACATTGCGTACACAGGTAAGGCTTCTCTCCTGTATGCTTCCGCATATGAACTTTGAGCTTGTCCTGCCTGGGAGGGAGAAAAATAAACAAAATCACATCAGAATACGTAGGGTAAAAAATTCAAAATGAACTACAGGATTGGCTCACACCCATTTGAATGCACTCAGTACACACAGCCAGCTTCAGGTTTTCTTTTCAGTGTCAGTTGATACTCAGGCTATGTAATATCATGAAATACATAATTAACTCAAAATAAATGAATTCTAACATGTACGAGTGGCCATCTTAATATACTTTGGATGGTTTTATTTCCTATTTAACAGCCATCTTTTGGATCTATTCCAATGGAATAATTTTGTGAGGGCAGCCACACCAACTAAAGAGAAGCCATAAACTTTACATCTTTATCTGTATAATTGCATACAAGAGCACAACTGCGGACTGCCGAGAAAGCTCAGTGTTCATCGTGTCAGTTTGCATTTTTATGATTTCTGTTAACTTTTCTTTGTGGATGACCACATGACAAGTGACAGATTCCAAAAAATGCTTGTGTTTTGTGAACAGAAAAAGAAGATTTAGCTGTCCTGTGCACCTGAACAACCCCAAAAATCATTTTGAAAACTTGCCATTAATCGTTGAGTAGTACTTAAATATAGATTGGTCTGTAAAACGTCATCAGTTTTGCAGCCTAGTTATATCCCCACAAGTTGTATTTTGATTGAATTTTGAAGAGTAGGTGTCACTTCTATGCTATTCAAAATGCTGATTTGGAAGACTTACTTTCCAATAATTTATGAGTTCTACAATAATTATACTGTGGTCAAAACTAGACCAAACCATGACTTGACTTCTTCAAATCTAACGTCATCTCATTACATCCTGGGACAATTTTTACTTTGCGCTGATACACCGCCCACTAAAAACTTTATCAGGCTGCCTTGGCCTTTATCTGACTCTTGTCCCTCCCTCCCCCCTTTAGCCCTTACTATCTCTCTAGCTCCCGAGCTCTTAAATCATCTAACCCTTCTGCATCCAGGGCAGAGGGCTTCTAAATAAACAAGTGTAGTTACGACAACTCCATTTGAACACACACATACACACGCACACACATACACCTGCCATGTAAGTGGATTAGTTGTCATACAAGCAAACAAATGAACCCACTGCTACCCTTACATGTCTGTACAAACTGTTTCCCAAAAAAAAAACTAACTAAGAAACCTGTATGAGGAGACATGTGAAGAGAAACACACACATGCACACATCCAAACAAACTGGCTGAAGCCTTAGAACAAAGTGGCACACTGACAGAAGTGAATTATTTAAAGGGCAGGAGTGATTTATTACCGTGCGAGGCACACTCTTAACCCTGATCAAACAGGATTAAGATTACAATACCCCCTTCCCACTGCCGGTCGAATTGAGCTAGAAGGCAAATTCAGATTGGTCTTCCCTACCTGCCATGCCAGCAGAAGTTCTGGGTATTTCTAGCATACTGCATCTATTTCCAGCACCGATTAATTAATTAAAGGAATGATTTCAAAGAAAATGCAGGACTCCTAAATACAGGGAAACCATTTGCGCTGAAGTTCCCTGCTGTAGACTAGCAACATTTTTCTGAGTGGCACATGGCAGATTTCATTAGAGAGGTAAAGAAGTGACAGAGAGAGAGGAGGGGGTGGTGTAACTACTCTGCCGTGGGCAATAATCAACATAACCAGAGATCAAAAGTTCAAATTACTGCACTGGAGCACATAGAGCACCAGTCAGGGCCTGTGATCCCCCTCTGTATCAGAACACAGCACTTTATAGCAGCCCTCCACTAGATAACACTGCCATGGCACAGCCTTCTTTTATAGGACCCCTATGTTTAAATTCCAGGACTTTGCTATGAAGGCTGTCGTAATAAAGCAGACCTTTATAACCATCAGACCCCCTCTCTCAGAGAAGGAAGGAAGGAAGAAGGAATATTCAACATGCCATTTTGATTAGCTTTTGGCTACAGTGTGACATTGTAAAAAACCTGGTTAGGGCTCGATCAGTCCACGATCAAGGTAAACATTTAGATTTACTGCGGTACTTCCTTAATGCAAAGCTAAGTTGGTTAGTGCTAATACTCCTGCCTTTGGATTTGTGGTGTTTCCCACTGCTGGTAGGTTTGTCTACAGTGCCAGGTCCAAGACTATTAGTACATGTGACATGGGGCATTCATTAATTGGGCTTACCTGGTAAAGCGCACTTTACAGATGGCGCATTCATAGGGTTTCTCTCCCGTGTGCGTTCGGATATGGCGGGGTAGCTTGCCTGCTCCTTGAATGACCTTGGAGCATATGGGGCACTTCTGGAAGGCCTTAGAGCGCATCTTCCTCTCTCCTCCAGCTCCTCCTCCTCCACCCCCGCTGCCTCTCTCTCCAACAACCCTTTCTCTTCCAACTCTGTCTTGGCCTGTACTGCCCCGTGATAACCAGAGCGGTGGCACTCCCTGTGTCACAGCAGCAGAAGCTGTATCCTCATGCTGTGTGCTGTTAAAATAATTCAAGTAAAATTCCATGTCTGGGTCGTCCCCATCTCCCTGTTCCTCACCGGTTGTTGCACGATCCTTTTGCCTCTCGATGGAGTCCATCATCTGCTGCAAGAGGGCACTGGCTGAACCCCTCTCCCTTGCCATCGCCTCCCTACCCATGTCTTCCACTTCTGTCTCCTGCCCCAGCCTAGACTCAGGGGGGAGGTAGAAGTGCCCATTTTGGGATGGAGGGTAGTAAGATGACCCCAGACTTGCTCCATTCCCCTGCACTGCCTCCCCGTCTTCCTCTTCCTCTTCATCCTCATCCTCTTCCTCTGGCTCCTGCGTCGGGGCCTGGGCCAAGGTGAGGGCCAAAGTGGAGTAGTACTCACCAGGGCCGCCGGGAGCCCCATTGCTGGGGCCATTGCCGTGGTTAAAGTGCAGGTGTGTAGGCAGGTCCCTGAGCTCTGGCGTGCTGCAGCTGCTGCTCCAGTGCGCCCCTCTCTGGAAGTACTCCAGGTACTCCCGGGCCCGCATCCGGTTCCCCTGCTCCTTGCCTCCTCTGCCCTTTCCCTCCTCATCCTCATCTTCATCTCTTCGCTCACTGCCCGCCTAGTGAAACATGGTGGGGAACAAAGAGAGTGAATGAAGGAGATAATTAAAGTCAATGTAAGTTTGTGCAAGGGAAAGAGAAAGTGAGAAACAGACGTACAGTAGCAGAGTACAGAAAAAGAAAATACATTAAAAAAATTGAAAAAAAAAAAAAATCACATTCTGTACATCAGTTAAGGGGAAGGCTGACTAGGAGGACCTAAATTTACAAATGTAAGGCCTACCACCATGGACATCACTATCTGGGTATCCTGGATGTGCACCCAGGGCCTCAGTATGATCGTGGGTACATGCATGTGCAAAGAGACGGTAAAAACTACTTAAACTTCTACTACTAAACACATTGCTAACTGGTGTGTATAATAAACAATAAAGCAGCACAGAGCCACATTTATGTCTTCACTGGCAAATTCACCAACTCTTAAAAAGTGTCAGTGTTGAAGTCTTTATAGGATGTTAAGAAAAGTAAACGTGGGGCCACAAACTGCACTGTTACAGGTTGGGACCAGGAGCCCATGACGGTTTCTGACATGCCCTGTATGATGTGATCGTGATGTGATGTGAAGCATAGCTATGATTATCACATGATGTAGAGTATGATGTATTCAGACACAGCATATCACAGCTACACTTAATCGTGTTGAAGTGTAGCTGCGATATGCTATGCCTGTAGTCTGTGAAAGCGCATGCTGTCCTTCCACACATGCTATTGGCTCAAAATGACTAAGTGTTGAACTAACCCCAAGGCTATGGTTGTGTGTTTGGCATAGTTAGAGAGACTAAAGAGTGAGAGAGATAAAGGCCATGATGTAAGCTTGCCTATGCTGACTAATTAATGAAAGGGATGGTATGATGACCAGACACCTCAAACCCTAAGTGGCTTGACCAGAAGAACTAGATTTTGAATGAGTTATTCAAGTTCCACAACACATGAACTCACAATGGGTTATAATGGGTTGCTTATGGTGTCACTATCTCATAAAGGCAGAGCAGATCAAATCTGATCTCAAAGCTTAAATTCGACTTTGACACATGTCACTTCTAGTTCAATAATGATCTTGTACCGGCGGGGAGAGCACTTTGGTGTCCAGCAGGTGTGTACAGACGTCCTGGACAGGTGAGATTTCCAGGAGGCGTGCAGCTGCAAGAATGTCAGCCACACTGCTGTGACTGACTGTCAATGTGGCTGTGTAGGCAAAGTCCAGCAACGCTCCTAGAGCCTCTGCAGCCACAAAGTCGATGCTGTAGATGTTCTGTTGGTCAGCAGCAGCACCTGAAGTGAAGAGCTTGTGGAAGTATGAGCTGCAGGATGCCAGGACGGAGCGGTGAGCTGGGAACTCCCGGTCCTGAGTAACCAGGAGCACGTCACACAGCAGGCCGCTGAGCCTCTGCTTGTTCAGGCTGCCCAGGATGTCTGCGCTGTGTTCGGGGAAAGGGATCCCCACGGGGCCTTCCTCTGCTTCTCCTGCCCCTCCTCTCCCTCCTCCACCCCCACTGCTTGCTGTCCCCCTGAGCCGCCTTCCGCCTCTCCCGCCGGCTCCTGACGACATCTTCCACCAGCCTGCCGCCGAGCCGCCTAGCACAGCCCCCACCCGTGTATCCGTCCTGCCGTCTGTCCGTCTGCCTGTCTGAGCGGAAAAGAGTTGGATAGAGGGATGGGATGGATGGGAAAGATAAAGAGGAAAATAACAGATCAGTTCATGACATTCTGATTATACTTATATAGAAAGAGAGAGGAATATTGATTCATTCATTCACCGCAGTCAGAAATATACAACGAAATGCTTCAGAACACAACCCAGTACACACATGAACAAAGGGTTCATGGAGTACATAGTTGAAATTTAAAAGTTCATAACAAACAGGGAGGCAAAATAAAGACATACAGTATCTTCACAAAATCTCCAGAGATAGGTCATATCAGGTTGTGTGGAAATTAGCATTATCAGCTATGAAACAGGTTTGACAATTAGCATTTTGACATGTGAGATTTCATAGCAAGATGTGACAACAAAATGATTTAATATGTAAAAAATCAGTCTTAAAAAGTATGGCAACATGTGGCAAACACGGACAAACTGCAACGACAATGTCAAAACAGCTAGAACAAGTTGAAACTAACCAGTATACAGTATAGAGGGTTGAAAAAGACAGTAAATGGCCTGCAACCTAATATGACCCAACTCTGCAGTGCTTAGCAGTGCTTACAATGTTGACATTTTTTTTTCTCTGTCCTATATACTGTATGTTTATGACTTTTAGCCAGGTAAACTGTGAACTGACTTTTCAAGTCTCTAAATAAAATCTAAAATTATTGACCCTAACGAGTATTCTTGTCATGAGTATCTTGGAAATACAAAAACTTCTGCACTGATTTTTAACACCAACATGTTGAGAGTTTCCATGAAAATGTGTGTTTTTATACCCAGGCTCTCAGTATCAAAATCCCTTACCATGATGTGTTTCCTTATGTCCAAAAATTACTAATTAATGTTAAGAAAGTGCTCTCTGAGTGCCTTATCTGAACTCCATAGTGAATGCTTTACATTTGCCACATATGTTGAATGCTCAACAAATCCATTTTGTAAGCAGTAGCTCGCATAGGGAGCCAAAAAAACATAGCAGCCAAAACTGCCAATTCAAACATTTCACTCCTTTTCAGTGGACCCAAAAACAGTGAGAGAGTGTCCCAGGTAACACAACTCTGCTGCACATTACAGCTGCTGGCAGTTGATTTTAAAACAAATCTACTGGCACAATAGGAGCATTTACAGATTTACTACAAAACTGTACAACAGCACAAGTGTGACAATGTGCAATAATTCACTTTCTGATGGCACTGAATAAAGAGTGGCACTTGGCCAAGCTTTTGCCTGCTTAAACACCATGAGTGGGTGAATAAGTGAAGATGTTTATGTCCTATATATGTGTGTGCAGGTGGCTAGGTGCCTGTTTCCTTGTGTACATGCCTATATCTATGGGAGCGTGTGCATAAACTGGTGCAAGAAACCAAGTAAAAGGTCATGGAGGACAGATAGGCAGAGGGCAGTGGGGATCAAAGTGCATGCTGGGAGCTGGGCTGTGCAGCTTGTGCACTCTGTGTCAGTCGAGAGCCGTGGGGGGGGGGGGGCTGCTGCCAGAGCAGACCCTGTGGAAAAACTCCACGGGAGGAGGAAGAGGACACGCAACAAGCTGCGAGGGAACAGTATTAAAAAGGGAGGTTGTCAATCCGGTCTGAGCTGGTTACCCCACCCTGTACTGTGTGCCAAGTTTCAGGAAAGGCTGTCCCCTCGCTCACGTGTGGGGGGAGATTAAAATGATCGACTGAAGCCTGCACAGTCGGATGGGGGTTTCGGCAGAACAAGCCATCCCTGATTTCTCTATTAACACACTTACACACAAGCAAATACTGTAGCATCACAGAGACATCAATAATGCACGAAATACACATGCACATAAACACACATATAGGACATCTGCCCTCTCCAACACCCCCCCTCCATCTGCCAGGGAGACCCAGCGGGGGGGGTGAGGTTAAGGGGGCAGGCGAGGTGGTGGGGTTGCGGATGCGTTGAGTGTGTTGCTCTCTACAAGAGCAAGGCATTCAAATGACATTCCTCCAGACCAGCCCTCCTTGTATGTTTGTGCGCTACACCCCACTACCAAACCTGCCTAACCTGGCTGCCTCTCCTCTTTCATACCAGTTCACCTGTTTACATCTCTCCTTTTCTCTCCTCTCTTATGTTATATTCTCCCCTGTAAAAAGTAACTATCTGCCTCCACACCTTGAGATCTGGCAACATCTTAGTGTTAGGTAAACCCCTTAAAAAAGACCTCTGCAGAGAGGCAGGCAGGAAAGAGGAGCAGATCTTTGTTTCAACTTATCATGATCTTCTAAATGGGCCAATAATTGTTTTCATTTAGGGAAATCATTATGATAAAGAGATCATTCAAATAAAAGTTTGTGCAGTCATATAACACATCATATTTTAGAGCACTATTTTGTTTGACTAATGGTAAAAAATGGCTCCACCATTTCTTGCGCCTTACTATACGTCTCCCTTAACTCAAATTCAATTTTGATAGGCAGCTGACCACATAGCCACTGCAAACACTGCCAACGTCTTTCACAAAGCTTTGATGAATACGGACTGTCAGACATGTCATGAACAAATTTTATTATCTAACCCCTCATCTGAATATGCTGAGGGAGGGGAGGGCAAAGTAAAAGAGATATGGCACAGGAGGGAGAGAGGGAGAGCGAGCAGAGTGTGCTGGAGATGGAAGAAAGAGCAAGAGAAAGGGCAATCACACAGCTACCGGTCATGTCCTTCACAGGTGGAAATAGATCTCTGTGAGCCCATCCAGACCCGAGCCAACCTGCTTTTCACTAGAACAGACACACAGCACCTGAACTAGACCAGGCATTGCTGCAAGCTTGTGTAGCACCTTATCCCCTGGACATACACAGCTGACCCTTGGTCACGGCTTTGTGGGGTAAAGACGCTGAGCTGAGAGGAGATAAAACACACACACACACACACACACACACACACACACACACACACACACACACACACACACACACACACGCACGCACACGGTTCAGTGCCAACAAAGCATAGAAGGACTACTCTGCATGCAGGAACCACCTGTCCCTGAATAACCCGCAAAGAGCACTAAGAAAGAGGAAACAGTGCAACAAACCTGATCCCGACACCTCTTCATGGCTTGAAACATTCCTTATCACTAATTCATGCCTGTGGGTGACAATGCCTGCAGCCCAGTACAAAGCAGCGCAGCAGCTGTCCGTGTCCCTGGCGTTCCACTTCCAGGGAAGGGCCTTCTCTCAGTGCCCATTCCGTGAGTACCCAGGCCTGCTTTGCAAGTCAAACAACCGCTTTAATGCAGGACCCACCCATCCCATCCCCGCCCTCATCGACTTCATCTCATCCGTAACGTCCCTCTACCCCTTCCCATATATCTATACACAGCAAAGACAGATATCAAAATTACGCTTCAGGGATGAAACAACAAACAAAGGTCTTCCATTTTGCTCTTCCTTCAGTTGACTGTGCTGTGCGTGTGCTCTAAATATCTATGCCAAGACAGTCACACCCAATTTGGTTGTCATTCACAGACAAACATGTTGACATCAGGCTGTGGTTGCAGTTAGTAAAAGTAGTTTTATTTTGCCCGATATGTATCATCTACAGAAGGACTGCAAAATTTCCACTCTCAAAGTATCTCTGTCTTTGGCTGACACATACCAGTCATTCCTAAATACAAAGGAACAAACTGTTAACCCTGTGCAACCTCAGATGTTTCTTAGATAGACAAGAAAATAAATAGCTTACTGGCACTTTTTAAGAGCTGTACACAACCACATTTTTAAAGTTTTACCAAACTAAAGGAAATGATAAAGTAAAGAGCATTACTATCAGACTATCAAAATAAGTCAAATCAGTTATTCCAGTGGCTACTGCACTTATAGTTTCCATTGTAGAGAGCCGTTTGGTTCGACTCTACTGAATTTTAAAGCAAATATACTCCCTTTGGTCTCCTTTTATTCCAAACTTTCAGTTACTAGTTTCTTAAACTTTGGCATGGACAAAGTGATTGGCTCATAAAAATAACGCACAATTCAAAACTACTGAGCAAGCCAACTCTTAGAGGGAGCAATCAGAGCAAACATAACTGGATCATTGATCCTTTGAACCATAAATGTTAATGGAGCACAGATGGGCCACCTTTAAGTACTGAAATACAGAGCAGTTGTTAATTTTATAACAAACAGCTTGTGAAGTGTTATTAGCGTATTGCTTTTTACAAGAGAACAATTCTATCAGGTTACTCCCAATTTTACTCAGGTGAAGACTTTATGCATTCAGTAGCTCACTTGCTATCAGAGTAATTCATATATTTCAAACACAACAAGTGTTTGTATTAAGATTAGAGTGCAAAAGAAACAAAGCAAAAAAGCCAGAACTGAAAACAACTGAAAAATCTGGATATTTGATGGTAAGTTGAAGAATTTGGTTGGCCCTTTGTTCTCGTCTGGGCTTCCATGACCCGTTCTTTATCATTTCTCTTTTTCCTATCCTGCACTCATTTCACTGACTATCTCAACTGGCCTCTGTGACAACAACCGTGCATAGCCTGCCCTGCTGCAAGGGAATCACTTCACTTAGGTCAAGAAAGTTCAAGGTTGGACCAAGAGGATATTGCAAGATAATCGGAATGGGGAGGGGATGGCAGTTCCTAGGAAAAGTGGATTTTGAACAAGTGCCACGGCCAAGTGACTCACTGCTGCCAGTAGTGAAAGGAAACCTGATTGGTCATAATGGGAGCAAAGCAGGAAGAGGGCAAGTGACTGATAAAGCTGAAGTTGCGAGGGCTGGTCTAGGCCTGGCAGCTTTCACTAGAAACTAACCAGGAAGTGCTGCCAAAACACAGACACAAAGCCAGTGAAAAGGTAGTGGGCGAGGCAGGGCGTTAAACTCACAAGCTCACTCATAACTCCTGAGAGCATGGTGGCCTTGGAATCTGGCTCAGATGTCAATGATAAACTCAAGAGATCTCATTCAGTTACCTGGTGTAACCTGCTTCAATAAGAGGAAAGGTGACCGCCCATGAGCTGGGCAAAGTTTAATGTGAGGAAGCTAGCAGGGGGTTTTATGATGTCCTTATAAAAAGGTCTGAGTGTTGTGCTGCCAGATAACAAATGAACCATAAAAGTGAAATCTGTAGCTATTGCTAACTACTCATATAAGTTCTCACGCTGTTCTAAATTTGTCTGCATTTTAATTTCTTGCTTGTCTGTCGGACCCATTGTATAGCCACAGGCTAGCAAACATAAAGACTGCCCAGAAAAACAAAAAACAACATTGTAATTCAATCCAGTACGACAACTGTGAACTACTACTTTTGCAAAACTTACATTTAAAAAATTGCTTTAGACACAATAACAGAAAGATGGTGATTAAATTCTGAGGTCTTTTTTGAGTCTGTAGTCTGGTGTTGTATTAGACTGCATTATACTGTACTTTCTTATATTTGGTCCTCGTATGTAAATGAGGCAGACAATATGTCCTAATTATAATAATATAATGGAGTTCAATTTCACTCCACTAAAATGTACAGCATCAAAAATTAGAATGGAGTTGAGACAAAATAGCAGGCATCTCACTAAAGTAGTATTCACAGCAAAAACTGATCATTTTCAATAAGGTAGTACTTGACGTTGTTTGTATTGCATGGTACGGGTGTTTTTATTTTTGCGGTCACTGCATGTGGAGAAACACAACAGTGTGGTGACATTATAAAATAAATGAATTCATTCATTTCATAATGTTAGTTCTTTGTAAGTAAAAATGATTAAATCAACATTAACTTTAAAAACCGAAAATTGTCTTTTGATGGATATTTCAGTGTGAAGTCATGAGTCTTCTAACACATTTTGGGACAGTAGCCTTTCTCAAGCTGCAGTGTAATAAAACCACATCCACACTCTGAGTTCCTTTTAGCTTTAGTAACATGCTCTGATACTGCCATGCTACCAACCAGGAAGTGTACCAAAACACATGGCTTCAAAAACAGCACTATTCCCCAACGCAGTGTTGTCCAGCAGAACCCAAGCTGGCCAGTTGGTCAATCCGCAGGCCCAACATGCCCTGGCTGCACCACTTCGTGCATGCGCAGCCCAACAGGGAAAGAGGACTTCCTGTGAGTCTGTGGCAGGCGTGTAACAGAACCCGCTCTGTTATCAGATGACCAGTTCTCTGCTTGCTCGCTCTCTCTGTCCCTACTCTCTGACCCTTTATCTCTCTCTCTTCCTCTCATCTGTCGCTCTCATCTCATCATTGCTCCATCCCTGTCTCAGACTCTTTACTGCACAGTACCCACCACACCATCCACTTCCCCTTTCCAACGCTGAGGAGGCAAAGCACCACAGACCCACCCAACCCTCCGGTGTCTCGCCATACTTTAATGCAACCCACCCATCTTCTCTTCTGTTTCATCCCGAACCAATTCACTAAATCAACATGCAGACAGTGTCATATTGGTCACATATCCCCCTCCTGATCAGTTGGCCTTTCTGCTTAATTAAAAGGAGCCTCTGGTTACTGTAGTATAGTCTTTATTGTTAATATTATAATAAATTATATTGTTGACAAAAGCCTACCCATTCAACTAATTCATGTTTTTTAAAGTATATTAAAATCTTCAGGTAGCAAGTCACCAAAAGAAATCATCTAACTCCAAAAGTGTGAAAGTCTAGCTTTACCCCCATCCTGAAAAACATCCCAGCCTCTTACTCTCCCTCTCTAATTTGATCAGGTTGTGTTGGCCTCTCCATAATAAATGTCCCAGAAGAGAACAGAAGAAGCCCCTTTACTCCCCCTAGACTTCAGCACAACAACAGAAAAACAACAGAGAGGGGTCTGTCTGTCTGGCTAGTCAGGCTGGAAGCTGTGGTATACTGAGCAGCTGACCAGGGGAACCAAACATTAAGGGGGAAGTGAAGCTGCGTTCACCAAGGAAGAGGTTGATGAAAGTATTTAAACAGTAGATAAATGTGATAAACATATACACACAAACATTAGGAGACATAATAGCAGCACAGAATTGATGGTATTTGGTATGAAGTACAAAAAACTCAGGTTTTTTGTCTGGGACACAATACATAATTTCACCACATCAGAAACACTTTGAACAAACATAATGACTCTTACATGTAGTATATTGTATGCAGCCAACATTTTACTCTAAAATGAAGCCTCAAACTGCCACGGCGACATCACGCAACCTGTCTTCTCAGTCTATCTCAACCTGCTACTTTCAGGCCATAGTGGTGTAGGCACAAACATACAGGAATATCAAACTGTATTCAGCCTCACCGCCAAATTGATGGGTGGTGTCTTGGACCTGCCCACAGCCACTGAAGTCCCCTGCAATTCCCCTGGAGTCTATTGTTGGTAACACAGACGCACACGCATGCATGCATGCGTGCACACAAGCACACACTCACACACACAAACACATATGGCGTCCTAGTTTAACCTCTTGCTGGAATTTACTTCAACTAACCATTTTTTTAATGCATAGTGGTACCTAGCCAGTGGCATAAAGGGTAGCATCAGGACAATATTTACTGTAACTAATATTTTCTGTAACACTGAACTCAATAAGAAATGTCATCAACGTTGTCTGCTACTGCCTTCTGAGTAGCTTTCCAAACACTTTCCCAGCATTTGGGCGTCTTCATTTACTTTGTTCCTCTTGTGCCCTTTCCATGCCCACACGTTTAGAAAACGGGTTGAACAAGTATGGAAAGCCAAAAATTATGCATCTGGTTATCGAGCAAGGCCGTCAGGGTTCCTGTGAAGTCTTTAAACCGCGAGCCACAAACAAGCAGGACATCACAGGCGAGATTAGAATCTGCTTTTACCAAGATGCTGTTGAGGAGTGGGTGAGGAGGGGGGCGGGGGGTGTTAGTGGATTTAGAGAAAAAGATGTCCATGATTGACTATGGTGTGAGTAGCTGAGAAAAACTGAAATCAATCAGCAAGTACACAAGTTCTCATGCATAGTGCACAAAGTTACCAGAGTTTAAGTTATATTTTAATATTGCATTAGCTGAGGCAGTTTACCCTACAAGTGAAATCCAGTTGTCACAAGATATGTCACATATTCTCCTCTTCAGCAAGGAAGAGATGTCACTTACTGAGGTTTCTCAAATAAACTGTTACTCAACACCCCACCTGTACTCTGTCAGCTATCAGCATGGTCGCTCTGCCACGGTCAAGAAAACATCGGATGCAGTGGTTTTTGTGGAATAACTCCAACCCCCTAAAGAAGCAGCAAGACGGGATGTGCAACTGTCTTCACCTTTTCACTCTACTTTAATAGCAACAGGGCCATTTAATCACAGCAGTAATTGAAAACATAAAGAGAATACTGTGCCTTAATAGGATGAAAACAACACTGATGCACAATGAGCTTGTGTGCCCGTATTTAAAAAGTTAGCCCAATGTGAATAAAAACTTTAAGACGACAACTATTTCTCTTAGCAGTGTTCTATGCAGCACCTTACACTGAGCACTGACCTATTTGCCACCCCCTCCTTTATCTGCAAGTGGGTCAAGAACTCTGAACTCTATCAAGCCCCATCTTTCTCACTCTCCTTCACACACCACACGTTATGGTATTTATTTCCTCTGCTCGCCTCTTTTTTCCGTTCAGTCACAGTCTAAAGTAACAGTGTGTGCATGTGGATGTCTTTGGTGGGCTTACCAAATAGGCAGAAAATGTTTCCCGGGCCCTATCTGCCTCCCCTGCCTGTCGGCCAGCTCTGCTGCCTCCGTCTCTGGGCAGGGCTACAGCTTTACCAGGCAGGAAACTTGCGAGTGGCCCTAGTCATGCAGGCAAGCCCTTGCCTGATCCCGCACAAACAGACACCTACCCCCCCACCCCACCCCCACCAAACCGCCACCACCCCCCCCCAACCCCCCTCTATTTTCAGCCCACAACTCTGCTCCGCATCCCCTGCTCTCATTGGCTTGACAGTTGCTCATTCACCACACCTCCTCGTTGGGATAGGCTGGCGGCTGTTTCCTTTCCTGGATGGCCAAGGGCAAGGCACTCTGGGATATAGAGTTCTGAAACCCCATTTGACCTGCTTTACAGCCCCTGCTGTGGACTACGAGTCCCAGCTCTCTCTGCCCTCACCACCCCCACTATCTCCAAGCCTGCTCTAACGTAAGCACTCAGGGCTGAATTATACACTACAGTATGTTGCTAGCAGGCTGCCAGGTATTAAAGTACAGACCAGCCATCAAACAGGGCCGAGCTTCGTATGAAAAAAAGGAAACATTTCAGCCTCAACTGTCACAGCAGTAACCAAACATCAGAGGTGGATTGTTTCATCAGCTCACACTCTAGTGACATTTCAGATACACTTAAAACTCCTGACCTAAATTATGAGTTATTCCTATTCCATACAGTCTAATGCCACTACAACATGCCCTGTGCACGCAGCACCCAACTTGCCCCGCACTGAGCATTTCAATCACCACTGTCCCGAAAAGTTGTTGCGATTGCTTGTACCTTGTCCAATAGAATTATTTTTGGTTCCTCCTTCCCCTCGTTCAGTACCCCCCACCCTCTCTCAAGAGCCCCCATCCCCCCCCCTCCTCCTCTAAGTGCTTCCACCTGCCTGAAAAGTTAATGCCTTGAACACATCCTATAAACTTTATCTCAAGATTCCCCGGAGGTAAAGAGCAGTACAGAGGAAGTACTTTAGGAGGATTAAAAAAAGAGGAACCTTGACTGGGGACTACTGCTGCGACCCACCTCTCCTCTCCGGCCAACCCCCCCACCCTGCTCTCTTTTCTGTCCCCCTCCCTCATTCCTCCCTCTCTCCTCTCCTCCTCTGCCCTGCTCCCCTCTAGTCGATAGGCCCAGGGCAGACAGCGGGGGGATGGCAGGGTGCCTTTAGCTCACCTGCAATGGCCGTGGTGGTGCTTATTGTGGGTTAGCTCAGCCCTCTCCTCTCCTCCTCTCCGGAGCTCTCTCTCTCTCTCCCTCTCACTGTTGTGCAGCTTAAAGCCCCGTATGCGCTAACCAAGCAGCAGCAGATCAACTCAATTCCCTTCCTGGTTTCTGGAGGGCAAAGAGGTCCCTCCCTTTCTCTCTCTCTCTCTCTCACTCACTCTCTCTCCCTCTCTCTTAAAGAAACAGCATTCCCCCTCCGTCTTCTCTCCCTCCTCCCTCAGTAAAGCAAAAGTAAAGTGGAAATTTCTTTGCGCTCAAAAGTGGACAGTTGTCAAAGTCATAAACTCAATCAGAGATGACACAAATCATTAACCCATACCTTCCCCCTCTGGGATTTCACAGTGAATGTCAGCCAATGTTTCCCTTTCTGGGCACTCAAATGTATAGTTTAAGGTTAAACTGAGTTGTAACTCTTGTCTTTTCTCACATGCCTCATCTCTCAGTACTCCTTTCCTTTTCTATGTGAGTCGAGTCGCACCCACCCATCCTATTGCCTGAGGTCATGGTGTCCCACCCCAAAAGCAAGCCATGGCACATTCCAGCACATACAGTAGGGGCTGCCAGCAACCCCCTTGATACACTCTCTGGCTCGGCCCAGTTTCTGTACATAATACCTGCCAAGCTCCAACAGGTGAGGCATCGGAAAAAAATTACTAAGTCGAAAAGTGTCTTATCCACGATTCGGCATGGCAAGTTCCCATGTGTAAATTTACAGCGCATGCACTTGATGTTGCGCCACTTCCAACCGCCCACTGCACGCCCCCTCAGTGAGTGCAAGCCAGCCATTGTGCCAGAGTGGGATGGAGCACAAGATGTATTCGATGATTCTGTTGCATCATAATCCATCTCAACACACCTCTGAATGCACTTTTAAGTCATATATTTCATACACACATGGGAAAATTTACTTTACACAGTGTTTCTGCCTGTAAATAGTTTCCTTTTGCCAGTCTCACAGGAGGTGTGTTCCACAGTGCAGCAGGGCTAGGCAATGGCTTGGCGCCTCACAGATAACCTTGCAGGGGAATCAAGGGGCTATTTGGCAGGGAGAGGCAGTGACACAACCTCTGCCTAGAGGGCACTGTTCAGCACTGTCTCTGCAAAAGCATATGGTGGTTAAAGCTTTCAAACTTATAAAGTATACATGAATTGCAGCGTTTTGACGTTTGGTGCCATCACCTGCTATAATTTGCAATGCTAAGTGAAAGGGATGCAGGTGGATAAGTTGTAGCCTAAGAGAAATGAAAAAAGCAGACTATGCACTTTCACACAAATACATAATATTTACACAGGTTGCAATCTATTCAGTTTTGCCCTAATTACCCAGAGTCAAAATTAGTTGTTGTCATCCCACGGCGGTCTGAGATGATGTCAGACATTTTTATGGCGGTGTCGCCCCTCAGTCCAATATAAATCGGTCTTCTACAACTCCAGACACCCCACATCAGATCTGTTTGTCCTTACAGTCTGAATGGTGGTTTTGATTAAATCTAGCTAAAAAACAAACAAACAAAAAAACAAAAAACAAAGAAGGCATTTTAAAAAGAATCCCCGGATACAGATCGCCGGTTCACCTACTAACAAAGGAAAAATGAAGAAAATATGTGTAGGCTGTAGGCCTAACGAACACTTAACAGGGGTCAGGATTTAACGGTTGAGCGAATACCCACTTCATAAGTAACTAGAAAATAATGCTTTAAGTTTCATTGTTAAAACGAAATTGGACTTACTTTTATTGGTAAGGCACGAACTTGTGCCCCGCTGCTGTGTTTTTAAAGCTATAAATATTTTTTGTAACTTTAAGACTCTTTCCGCACCAACCGATAACAGCTAACCTAATGTTACCCATATCGCCGCTCATTGCTGAAATGAAAAAAAAACCCATTAATTTTGAAATTATGTAATGTGGAGAAATATTTTAAAAAGTCCACTTACCATTCCTAAATTTAGACATAGTCCGCATTCATCTTGTGATTCATCTCTCAGACTGTGTGTAGTGAGTTTATTGACAGTTGGTTAGCTAGCTTGTCCAATTAAGCCGGGGTATCGTTGCCATGGTCACCAGCTCCTTGCGCTATAATGTGATTTTGACGGACACCATCCAGCCAATCAGAGACGAGTATCTCCGCGTCTATGGTGTAACATTTCGGGGTATAAAAAATCAGAGTCGTTCAGGTTGTCATGTATGAAAGTTAGTCTCAATAGTAAAAAAAACAAAAACAAAAAAACAACAGTAAATACAGACTACTGACTGTCGTTAGTCCAAGTCCCCTCAGCACCCACTGCCTGCCCCAGGAAATGTTGACTAGACTCCAAAGAAAGTCTCTAAAATTATCCAACTCTTCAGACTTTTCACGTTTGATTAATTGTGTAAATTGTCTTATTATATCGTCTCAATATTTGATTTTCCCACATGATATAAATGCTGTTAAAGCCTTATTAACAATCTCAATAGTCAAGTTTTGGTTGGACAGTACTGCAATACTGGATGTTTTTATATCTTCTGATCGTAAGTAGTCCAACTTCAGTATTTTGGTCTAAAGGTACTGGAATAACCCTGCAAAAATACATGTGTGGTATAAACCCCCCCCCCCCCCCCCCAATTCCCAGAAAAAACAGAGGATGACTGTTCTCAACGGTAGCTATGGCCCAACCAACAACCACATTAATTTATCATAAATTAACTGAATATTTCAACTCTGAAGTCTGAAATTTAAATCCTAGGGGTACAATTTCTGTTGAATGTGCTGTTTACTATTTGAGACAGTAACAGCAGTGGATATCAATCGATGTTATAAATGAGTAACAACTTAAAGTACATTCACAAATAAGTTTTATTTTCATCTTTTTATACATTATAACCATATCCAACACATTTTTATATTATAATAAAATGACTCTTCTCCCTTGTCATTTACATAAATCAAAAATTTGTATATTAAGACTGCAAAATAGTACTCCTGTAATTTTTGTATATAGCTTTGTACACATACAAGTGACAATGCATCCATTTTGCTCTGAACGAATGCACATTTTTGGGGGAATAAGAAAGGGCAGCCATAAGCAGAGAGAATACAGGAGCTCTAGCAAGACGGCAGGCTAGCAAGTAACACCACCACCACCACCATGTGATCAACACTGACCTGGGATAAAATTTTGCAGTCAAACCCTTTGAACTACTTGATAACTCAGTTGGTTTGTACTTTTATCACAGTTGATTGGGTTAAATCACAAGGAAAAGGTTTTCAATAGTATTCAACCCAAGTCTTTTCCAAAAGCACACCTCTGTTCTGGTTGTGTCCCAAGAGAAAGCTTGGAGTGCCACACGTAGCATTACAGTGAAAACATAACCAAATACACTTCAGGGGAAAGTACAGACCAACAACTAAGAGAGAGAGAGAGAGAAGAAAAAAAAAAAAAATTAAATTAGTCAACGTGATTGAAATTTCATATTGACATTGCAGAGATTCAGGCTTTTGATAAAAACACCAGCTCATCCCCATCATGGTTTTGGGAAATAAAATACACATACAGTATTAGAAAGATAATAAACCATGCTATATCATCCCATGAATACATTTTGATCATTGTTTTCTCAATGTCAATAAAAGACATTCTGGCATATATCAGGCCTCCACAGTATATGCCTCCTAACATGTGAGACACACAGTGTGGGATGTGAGTTGAAATGTATGTTAAGGAAACAATGTCAACACAATCAGAGTGTAGGTCACTGAATGGAAAAAAAAAAAAAAAGAAAAGAAAAGAAAAGAAAAAAAAAAAAATCAAAACATTCTAAGTACACGGATATACTCGTCATAAATGTGAATACACAAAAAGATCAGGCATTGAGAAACTTTAGTAGTCATGAGTACCCTCTTTGGTTTGTGACACTGTTCACAAATTGATCTTTAGAGTGATCACTTGTTTACCAAAAAGTGAAAATGACCCCTGATAGGCCCATTTGTCTTGCACTCTCTACTTACAAATTTAATTATCATATTGGAGGTAATTGCTAGGTCTCTTCAGACAACATTTTAGCATGAGTAAGCTTGACAAAAGGTATTTAAATCAAAATAACTGCATTCACCTTCAATAAAACCAATTTATCATTTGCAAGTAGATAATATGCTTAGTTTTCTCTCTGGTCATTTTCAGTCGAACAAATCTCTATAGCAGGTAATTTATTAAAATACAGTCCCACAAGCCATCAACTGTTGCCATAGAAAAGATTAATACAGAATATTCAACAATACAAAAGAATTTTGTCAATCGATGCAAATTCAGCTGACACACTGACAGCCCTTCAGTGCTTCAGTGCTTTACATCCTCTATAGCAGTGTGGAAAAGTGAGCTGTAGCTACTCTTGACACTGGCATGGTGGAGCTGTGGTCTTACAGTACAATGACTCAACGGGCCCTGTTGCTGGTGACGAAATAAATGAGGGAGGAAGCCAAAACCGTTTTACCCAAGAGCAAGATGAAAAAAGTGCCAATATGTCTGATGGCTTGTGTACGTATATGTACAGTATATGTATGTGTATGCAAGCAAGACCCAGAGGTGTGTCAGGGCAGTGGGGGCCTGTTCACTCAGTGCTGCGGGTGGGAGTGCTGGGCTGGTTTAGCCCCATGGTTTTGCACAGCCAGCCGGCAAAGTCCACTTCCTCCACTTCTGATCGTTTGATGAACGTGTGGCTCTGAAAGAAAACCAAAAGGGAAAATGTTGTTTGTGTTGCTAGAAACATTAACAAAGAGTAATAAAACAAGCAGATAAATGAAAATGTAGCTCTGGTACGCACCATCAGCATCTTCAGATCTGCTCTCTCAGCTGGGTTTTTGATCAAACTGCAGACACAAACGACACCAAGAAGTTTACTGACATTTGAAATTCTTAAGAGAAACCTTAGTGCCTCTGTCATTAAAGTCTTCTTCCATTCAAAAATGTGTTTTGCGTATTGTTACTTCACTGTATGTTCGAAATACACTGTGTAGAATAATGTGTTTGTAGAGTTTGACACTAGAAGGCTGTTTTCACATTCATCTGGTGAAGGGGTAAAGTTTCTCTATGATTTTTTGATATCACAACCAGTTTGGAAGCAAATTGTGGTTCAGTATGCAACTTACAAAAGTGTGATGTGGAAACTTGAAGCCTCCAGTGCAAACACACTGAGAATCGACTTTTCAGTGAAATAGGAGACATCGTGTGTCTAGTACTCAGTCTTTTGAAATAAACAATATTTTCACATTTATAGAGTCTAGATGTTTGCATGAGGGAGAATAGACGTGTAGATGTAATTTTATGTTTTTAACTAGGAAATTCAACTTTTTTGTGGATAAATCATCACACAAACTGTTATTCCAGTTAGAGTATTTTTATGTGTCTTCAAATATGTAGGTGGGGGCTCTTTAAGGAGCTAATTGGATTGTATTATTTCAAAATCACCTCTGGTCTACACCAGTTTCTGCAAACACCTAGGTCAAACAAAACTTAAGCATTTCAGTCAAAATCAACTGTCTAATTTATGTTCCTGCATCACATTAATGACAAATAAAAAAAAATTTCAGCTCTTGGTGATTTTACAGTGTTCTACCTGATTAACTCTGAGTATTCTTCCTTGTGGAAGAGCAGGTAAAAGCTGTCAAATATGTCATTGTATTGCTCACCATTTTGTCACAAAGTCCTGGAAGTCATTGGTGAAGACACCAAGAGGCAGTTTAGGAGGCGGCTGACGAAGAAATAAGAAGCAAGGATCAAAAACAGAACAGTTAAAGTTGACAAGTACAGTATTATCCGCTTCTGTAAGTTAAACAGATAGGGAGGTGTGTGTGTGCGTTGAACAGAATATATTGTGCATTCGGCAGTCTCTCACACCTCATTTACAATGTAGTCCAAAAGTTCAAAGATGGCCATGGCAGGTCTACTGTCCATCCCATGTCCTGTGAAGAAGTCGCATATCGTAGACATAATTTGACAAGCAAATTCATTTACATCACATATTAAGCAATCTTTATCATCAAATCATATTTCAAAGCTTTTATCGTGCAAACATGAATGTAGAAATGGTATCATTGCTAAGTCTGGTCTACGTGCATGAGTTTTTTTACTATAACTGTCTGTGTATTTGTGGATGCCTTTGCGCTTCATACCGCTCACGGGCCTGCCTGGTGGTCTGGGCCTCTGCATGTTGGCGTGAGGCTCTCCCTCGGCCCCGTCCATAACGACCCGTCCGAATATGGCCTCCAGTTCTTTGGCGTCTGGTGGGGGGATGGGGTAGCGGCCAATCGCCAGCTCCACCAGGGACAGACCCATGCTCCAAACGTCAGACTGAACCGAGTAGTGAGTGCCCTGCAGTCTCTCCGGCTGTTGAGAAACACACAATCTACGTCAGAGGGAGCAGGTAGAGCCAAGATACCAGGCAGGAGAGAGGGTTGGGGCACAGAGCTGGGCGGGGAAGGCACAGGAAGAGGAGGAGAGGATAATGGAAGGGGAAGAGGGGGGGGGGGGGTTATGGCAAGGAGAGGTGGGGTGTGGTTAGGCCAAGAGGACAGAGGATGGGAGGGTTTGGCAGGAAGTGAAGAGCAGCTTTGGGCTGTTTTAGTTAGAGGGGTGAGCAAGTATAGATGTATGTTTGGAATTATGATGAAAGGGCAAGTGTCTCTACACCACTGGTGCTTTGTGGGTATAGGATGGGACAGACAAGCAGCTTTCGGCACTGCACCCACCAGGTGTCTTAAGAGTGAGGGGAAAGGAGGACAAGAAAGAGCAAGCACAGTTGCCTAGCTCTTTGCCAAAGAGCCCTTTCCTGGGCACAGCCCTCGGTTCTTGGCAGGGAAGTGAGGGAGGGCCAGAGAAAGGGAAGGCAGAGGGCGGGGCCAGTGAACGAGAGCAATGTGAGAAAAGAGGAGAAGGAAAGTGGGGATAGGGCCAGAGGAAAAGGGGTGGGGGCGCAGGCGCGCAGAGCTGACTCACCGACATGTAGGAGCGCGTTCCAACAAAGGAGTTGGCCATGGAATCTATGAGCTGGCCACTCACACCAAAGTCGCACAGCTTGATCTCCCCACGAGAGTTGACCAGAATGTTGGAGGGCTTGACATCTGTGGCAGAGGGGATATGCACAGACAAATGTATGTCATTTGTAGTGAGACGACTCTTCTTGCCATATCTCAAAATGTCATCCATACTTAACACCTCACTATTGACTTAGGTTATCACAAATTTTGTAGTCATCAGGATGAGAAGATACTGTTTAGAAGAAGAACAAAATATGACGAAACAAATAAATATAACAAATAAGAACACTGCCACACTGGTGTTTCAATATGTATATTTGAAGATATACAAAGGGACATGAATGTATTTGGGTATGTATGACTGTGTCCTCTATATGTATTGCATATATCTATGTTTTTCAACAGAGATACTAATGTACAGGCTTTGAAAACAAATTTACCTCCTAGGACAGTAAAAACTATAATATCAGGAGCTTTCTGATAGATAGCAAATATCTTTTGTGCATAAAATAGATCTTTCTTGAAATACACAATTTTTCAGAGACAAATATTTTGCCCAGGACCACAGTGTGCCATGAGGGCTACAGGTGGCACATTCAGCGCCCCCTCCAGGTTTTTTCTGTCGTGCTATGTTCATAGAGCAAGGGAGAAAATAGCTAACGTCTCTTGCTCTGCCCGTGTTATAAACAAGCCTGGTCCTCTACATTTCCCGCTCATCACAAAAAAACATCCTGCGAAATAACGGGGTATGACCGAGCCCTGCAATCTGTCCTCTGTGGTGAAAGACCCCCCCCCCACCGACCACGGACATGCGAGGAGTGACTGAGAAGGAGGTGGCATGAAATAGCGGGAGAATGATGGAGGGAGACATGGAGGGAGGGGTCAACAGGGCGCGGCTGCTGTATAATCACATCTGAGAGGCTATAATTACTGCCTGAGCTCACAGACAACTCTGTCCTAGAGTACCACCGACCCTGTAGCATTGTGAGACTTCACTGTGCTGCACGATGCAGGTCTGACCGCTGCCTTCCACAGTACTTTTCATAACAACACACCCAAGGTTCCACACTGGTTTGCTGTGGAAAACTTGTCTGCCTTAGACTGCTATGGTCTGACTTTCAATTTAGTTTGAATGCAAAGATAATGATTTTTACTAAGCCTTTTTTGCTTCATGCTACAATGTCTATGATCAGGAACTCGTGATATTTCCAAATAATAGCATGCCTTGTGGTAAGCGTTCTAATTCTCTTAAGATGTTGATGCAGTGCACATGGAGGAAAAAGCATGAAGAGAATTAATAGAAATATGAATGAAAAAAATACAGGGAAAACTGGAGCCAGTCTAATTAATGTGGTTCATTTGAAGTGTTTTCACTGACAAAAAAAAAAAAAAGTTCATAGCCATTTGGAAATAGCAGTCAAACTTAATGTTTTCTGTTTGTGTGTTTGAGCCTGTTTCTGAGCAGGAAGGACAATGACAGTGAAATCATATTGCATTTTTAAAAAAAATCTAATGTTGAGACTAATATCTGTATGGTTTGAATCTCTACTGGTTGCCTCACCAGCATCAGCAAATGTTTGCCACCAGTAACACTGAAGGGATTGGGATCATTATATTACCCATAATAACCATCGATAAAAAAACATTTAGATTGTATTATCGATAATGAGGCTGACTTTCCTGTAATTTGGCCAAGCTACCCTTATTGGTTATCCATACAGCATTTCTATGCATTTTATGGCTTTTTCCAGAGGAAAAAAATGTAAAAATATTTCTGTTTGAGCTCTCTAACAACATCGTTGCCAACAAACTGTATGTCACATTAAAAAAAAAAAAAAAAATCAAGAATTAGCTATAAGAAACGTGACGACGTTCTTTAGTTAAATTCCACATAGTACTGATTAACTGATGCAGCAAGGTTGTAGGAACTCAATGTGCTCAATTACAGCTGTAGTTAGAAAATTGAATTAATCAAATGTGTCTTGTCAAATTTGTCATCAAATAAGTTTTTGCGCATTAGATAAACTTTGTCTACACTAAAAAATCATGAGACTGTACTTAAAATACAAATCTTAGTATATCATAAAATAAAATTTGGCACATATCAAAACTTTCAGTCAGCTAGGTCATGAGATAGCTGAAGTCAAAGGCTCTCCACGTTTTACTATTCATTTTTATTCTTCTTTCTGAAATTCACAGGAGTTATGCCAATAAATAACCTAAAAAGCAATTGTGATAACCACTGCATTAAATAAAATGTTTGAGATAAAATTCTGTGATGTTCAAATTAATTAGTAGAGCTACCACAATATTTACACAACACTACACTCCACCCCTTAATTGTACACATACATCCAGATCATCATCCTCGATAATTCTGTTTGTCAATCATCTCACATTTGATTTTGTAAACTACATACTTAGCCTCTCTTGAACAGCAGTGTTAAAAATGTTGCACAACGGATTTTGAGAGCGATGCAATTTAGTGTGACTAGAAAACACCCTTACCTCTGTGCATGATCTGGTGCTTCTCTCGCAGGTAGGCTAATCCTCTTAATACCTGTAAAGAAGAGAGGAAAACATTTAACATTACACACAAAAATACAGTGGGCCAAATCTCTGACAACAGTTTTCTATACACAGATATAAAAAAATAAGCTTTCCCCTGTGTAATTTGGTAATTCATTTTTACACTTGGTTATTTGGACTTGATACAAGAGAAAAAGTTAAGTAAAACACAGTAGGCCCTGTTTGAGTCATCCATGGCTGGATAACACACAGCTAGTTAAGCAACACCACAAGAGACACACACCCACAATGGGAGAGCAGTACATATGCAAAAAAAATGTATGGTAACAAGCTACAAGTCTTTGTACCATTGCGAAATTCAAAAAGAGACAAAAAATGCAGTTCCTATAGTTCTAAAAAGTAATAGCACTGGTGAACTACATACAGCTATGCTAACTTTTCCTAGGATTTCTTCTGGGATTCTCCTGGCTTCCTTCAGCACCTGGTCCAAAGATCCACCATCCTGTAGAGATAAGGTGCACAATTAAAACCTATTATAATATTTAAAAAAAAAAAAAAAAAAAAAAAAAAAAAAAAAATTCAACTCTTTGGGAACAAATATTTTACATAGGAGTAAAATACTCAAACTTTCTAGTATCCTACCACGTTAATTCACTTAGGAGTCTTTGTCTCTCACCATGTGCTCCATACAGATGCTGATCTCCCCATCACTGTAAAAAGCCCCATAGAAGCCCACAATGTAGGGGGAGTTGCATTCATGCAGCACCTGCAGCTCTCTGATAATCTGGTTCCTGATGGCAGGCTTGATTTCCAGGTGGATCAACTGAGGAGTGTAAATATGAAACCATGAACTGCTGCTCTGACAAAGACAAGTAGCACCATTCACTGACAACTTTATATTTCAAAGTAATACATTTCAGAGGTGCTGGCTGGCATAAATAACACTTTGCCATGTTAGCAATCTCAACATAAATTATTTGGATTTTCACATTTATCTTTTTAAAATAATATTAACCGCAACAAAAAAAGACAAGTTCAAGTAAAGTCAACACACAGCTTGACAGCCTACAAGTTTGAGCTTGCTTGAGATGCTGCTGCAGAGTCTGTATGCAGTCCCTATAACCTCCTCTCTCATAAGCTGTTCACCCTGCGTTATGATCAAAATAGGGGGAAAATAGACTACCCAACTCGCTGTAAGTATACAACACTTTACAAAGATAGCTTTAAGTGCTCAACTGATACTGGATTTTTGAGGCAGATACACAGATCTATATTCGAGGGATAAAAACATTAACATATTGGCAAATATTCTTTTCATAAATATATATATTTTATATATAATATATATAATAAAACCATAAAATAGTAAAATACTTTTGATGAGGATAACTTTAGGTTTTGTTAAAAATTGTGATAAATATATACTGAGCCAGACATTTTACTGTGGAAAAATATTCTCTGTCAATGCACTCCGATAAACATGGGACAAACTATATGATTAAGGCACTGTTTGTTGCTTGTACATGACCTCGAACATATCTTTGGGATTTATTCATCACAACTTCTTGTTGCTCGTGAGCAGACATATACTCCGCTAATGATTTCTCTGTGATAAGCTAATATTGGCGCACTCAGTTGCCAGTTTATTAGGAACACATAGCTAAAACAATTGCAGTATTGTAATAAATCCTTTTTTCATGAAGGTATAAGGTTCAGTTTTTGTTGAAACTGTGGCACCATGTGGACATGGGTGCAGCAAACCAAGTCAGCACCAACGCTATAGTGCAATGATAAAATCTAAACCTAATTTGTAGACACCTCTGGAATGTGTTTTGATTCATCTCCCTCCACCTGTCGCACTTGACCTGTGTGAAAACATTCAACAAATGTGAATTTTCACCTTCCGGGCCATGACCAAACCCGAGGGTTTGTGGCGGACCTTGTTGACCACTCCTCCGTTTCCAGCACCCAACTCACATATGGGGTCAAAATCCTCATCCTTCAGCTCCCCAACCTGAGCTTTCTGGGTGAGGAAGGCTTCCAGTCGTTTCCTCTGTTGTTCGTCCAGGTCCAGCTCACCCAGTTTCTTTTGTAAGGCCTCAAGGTTGGCTCTGTGAGGATGAGACAGGTGGTAATACACAGACAGAGAGAGAGAGAAATGATGAGACAGGTACATTTAACAACTGTACTTACATGGTGGTGCATAGGACCACTGTTGCGCAGTGCTAATAATTCGTGGTATCTTCTAACACAGAGCAGTTAGAAGCATTCTCTCTTTGACACTGGTACAATTAATTTTAACCCATAGTAGTGCTACTCACTCAGATGCAGCATCAATGGTGTTAGAGGTGGCCTGTCCCTCCCCAATGGGCGTTATGTTCAGGGGCACGGGTCTTCTTTTGGGAGCCATTTCGATAACTACCCCAAAACGACTTTCTAAAATAATGCACTGACCTGCAATGAGCTGGGCGGCTGCTAATATAGCCTTTTTCTTGTTCGAAACTCAGTCTAGAAAAAAGCAACAGGGTCAGCTCTAGGTGGCTAGTAACTTAGCTAGCTAACGTTAGCAATATTAGTATACTTTCGATAGCATGTCAGATAGCTAATTTGGTAAGACTTATCATGCCGAGGTGCTTCTTAAAAGCCAGGTCGTTTGTTGGTGCATCTATAGCGTCTGGAGTAAGCACATTTCTATTTTTCTGCGTCTTCTGGGTTATCTACCTGATGCTACTAGCCATTAGCCAACTAGCTGCTTCTAGCTAGCACCAGCTCCTGGAAAAATCGTGCCCTGCGCCTCCTAGTCCTAATGTGCAGCCCCTCGCTTCTCAGCTTCCACAAGACAACAGGCCGCCACGGTTTTACCGGCTGCTACACCGGGAGACCGACTCGGCTGGCTTCCCTCCGCAGGACGGCGGCGTCCTAGCAACAAATGCCTCCGTGTTTCAGCTCGGGGTGTGGGGCTCTCAAGCGAAAAGGGCTTTGGCTCCTGTTGGTGGTGCTTCAATACAGGAAGCAGCAGCTGCAGCATCAGACCTGTGTGACACCCACAGGGAGAGCTCTTCATAAATAGCGCGAGACTGAGACCGTCTGACAGGTTGATGCGAGGGATGCAGAAGTCTCGTGGGAGATGCACGACATCTGCAGTTTGTGATAACAGCTCCGGTACACTGTTTTTAATGAGGTAGAAGCCCAGTTTAATCCAATCTTACCCCGCCTCTGCTGCTTTCTTGTGTGTTAAAACAGAGAGCGAAGTACATTACTGCCACCCAGTGGCAACAAGACGGAACTGAAGAAAATATCATATATTATTATTATTATTATTATTAAACAGCAAATTGTATTAAAATCTATTAAATTTCAATAATTTGTAGCTCAAAAATAATAACCAACCCCGCCTCCACACAGACACCCAAAGATCGGGATAAAACATTTGCAATTGTAATTCAAATTCATTAATTCAGATCTGTGCAGTAGGCCTGTTTGCCTCATAAAATAATAAGCTTGGCAAATTTCTTATTACAAGTCTGAAGTAATACTTTTCACATTTATTTATAATTAGATAAGCATAATATACTGTATATTCCTCCATATTGCCCAAGAGCTTGCATGTAGCCACAACGAGCCACAGCTATCAAATAGATGAAAGTTTTTAGTGTCTTTGTCTTTTCTACATCTATAAACTAAACTTTGCCATAGAAGAAGGGATGTATCTGGGATGTATATTTTGGTGAAGTCAAAATTTGTTGGTAATTCCTGTGAAAAAAACGATAACAAATTTCTTGCAGATACTGTATTTATATCACCTATTCTTCCATACAAATATATATTATGCTGCCATCTTGGCCAGGTCTTGCAAAAGATGTTTCTGACCTCGGTGGGGTTTACCTGGTTGAATAAATGATGAATAAATAAGACAACTGATACCGTTACATCAGACAGGACTGTTCACAAAATGCGATAGGAATCCCTGTATTTCTATTGTGTGTAAATCTGAAATGTCACTATGGTAGCATACAGCACACTAGGTTTCACGATATTTTTTAATTTGTACTTCCTGTACTGTGTATTTATCATTACGACTTCTTCTACTGTCATGCTCCCACAACCAAAGTGATAAAAACAAGGTATTTTCCTTAATGAGAACTTTGCAGACATTTAAAAAGGACGGTCCTCTGCTCTTTTCTGAGGTCACAATTTCCAGCACCAACCCCTTTGTAATGTTGGGAGAAAATAAATAAATAAATAAATAAATAAATAAAATAGCCCACTTTGTATATAAATAATTCATCTCATTTATCATCTTTTGTAGCTTGCAAATCAGGGCAGTCCTTTGATCTCCTTTCTTCTCGGTTATGAATGGATAAAAGTACCATTTTTGCCCATCAATCTACTGTAAACTCAAAAATCAAAAACTGAAAGCTCGCAGTGGGCAAGTCTCTACAAGCGTTGCACACCTGGATTTGGGCAGTTAATCCCATTCGTCCTGGCTGATCCTCTCAAACTCAATCAGATTGGATGGGAAGTAGCTGTGATCTGTCATCTTCAGATCTCTCCAAAGATGTTCTGTGGGGTTTAAGTCTAGGCTTTGCTTGGGCCAGTCATTGTCTGATTCCCCAGACACAGTGTTTGGTTCTGCCCAAAGGGTTCAAATTCTGTCTCCTTAGACCAGAGAATCTTTTTCCTCTCAGAGTTTCTGTTTGGCAAACTTTAAGAGCGCTGACATATTCCTTTTACTCAAAGGGGTCCTGTGTCTAGCCACTCTACCATGAAGGCCTGATTGATGATGTGCTGTTCAGATGGTTGTCCTTCGGGCAGGTTGTCCCATCTCTGCAGAGGACTCCTGAAGGTCTGTTAGAGTGACCTTTGGGTTCTTGCTCACCTCCCTGACCAAGCCCTTCTTGCCAAGTTACAATTTAACAGTCCTACTGGTTCCAGACTTTTTCCTTTTCACAGTTATTGAGGCCACTGTGCTCCTGGGAACACTCACAGCTTTAGAGAATTGTCAGCAACAGTTCTCAGATAGGCAGTGGCATTCAAACCATTAAGGGGCCCAGAGTGCCAAGAAAACATTCCTCACACCATTAAACCACCACCACCAGCCCGGACTGTTGACACGAGGCAGGTTGGGTCCATGGATTCATTCTCTTGACAGGAAATTCTGACCATACCATCTGCTTGCCTCAGCAGTAATCCAGATTTATCAGACCAGGCTGCGTTTTTCCAGTCTTCAGCTGTCCAGTTTTGGTGAGCCTGTGCCGACTGCAGCCTCAGAAGACAGATTTCTGTGAATGCGACATGGTCCTCTGCCGTTGTAGCCCATCTGCCTCAAGCTTTGACATGTTGTACACTCTCACATGCTTTTCTGCTCACCATAGTTGTAAAGAGTGATTATATGAGTTACCGTAGACTTTCTTTCAGTTCTAACCAGTCAGGCCATTCTCCTCCAGGTTCTCTCATCAACAAGGCGTTTCCATCTGCTGCTCAGCTGCTCACTGGAAGTTTTTTGCTTTTTCTACCATTCTGACTAAACTCTAGAGAATGTTGTGCGCGACAATCCCAGGAGATCAGAAGTTTAAGAAATACTCAAACTGACCAATCTGGCACCAACAGTCATGCCACGCTCAAAGTAACTGAGATCCCGTTTTTTCCCATTCAGATGCTTGATGTGAACATGAACTGAAGCTCCTGACCTGTATCTCTATTTTTGATGTATTGCACTGTTGCCACACGATTGGCTGACTGGATAATTGCATGATTAAGCAGGTGTACAGGTGTTCCTAATAAAGTGCTTGGTGAGAGTAAAAAGTATAAATAATACCCTTGACCTGAATATGAGATGTGCCATTAAGAGAAAAGTAAATTTTGTCAAACTTCTGAATTATGCCCTAATCAGAATGTCTGTTAAAAAGGCCTATTTAAAGTCATGTGCATTTAGCTTTACTTAAACATTTTGCCAATATGTTGCAACATCTTAAATAAAAGCAATCCTTTTTTTCAAAATGTAAAGAAATTAAGCAAAAATTCTAACATTTCTTATTAAACAGGCCTGGCTTAACCACTGAATTCATAGTTTTGGAATCTCTAGGTGCCTGGCTGAATCTATTCCCATTTCATACTTTAGGTCTAACAGGCTCAATTCAAAATAGAATTTTTAACTTTGCAATATTTTTGATAATTGGCAAATGGTTTATATATTTCACAAGATATTTGAATACTGTAGACCAATTGTTTGCAGCTTTGTACAGACGTCACTAAGTTGATCCGGACTGACTGACTGACAGTACAATTATCTTTGTATTTAATGCTACCCAAAAAAAAAAAAAAAAAAAGAAACAACTTACTTTGGTACAAGAAAGGGATTGCAACTACAATGTTTTTTATTTGCCTTTCCCTGACATAACAAAGTAATTATGGGGCATCTTGGGGGCCACGGAGTTTAAGGCGCTGACATGGTAGTCGCAGCAACCTCAGTCACAATACGGCCAGGGACCTTTCTTGCATGTCCCTCATCCTGCCTCTTTCCGCACAAATGACCTGTCAACTCTCTACTGTCCAATTAAGGCAAAAGTGCCCCTCAAAACACTTTGAAAACTGTAATTATGACATCAGTAAAGTCTACAATGGCTGCAGCACATTGCCTTTCTTCTTTCAGACTGTATTTCTGTAAGACAGACTTGTTTGCTTCATTTGACACTAATCATGTTTTTTTAGGAGAGCACCTGCAGATATGCTGAATACAGCAAAAAAGGTGTGATACATTCGTCCAAGTTTATTTCGTTATCAACAGTTGCTGTCTGGCTGAAAACATACAGTCTAACTATTTTCAAAATAAAACGATAGACAGGTTTTTAAGAACTGATTTTAATTAATTCCACACGTCAATAACAGCTGTTAGAATACGATCATTTTAAATTTTACAGTTTTATCCTCAACAGGCATCAAATGTGTCCCCAGATCTGAGCATTTGGTACAGGACATAACAATCCACACCTTAACCTGTCCTCCCAGTCCTCATTGGCATCAGCTTCAGGTGCTGCTGCCCTCAACAGCTTCTTGTTGTCTGTTTGCCTATAGGAACAACCGGAGGCGATTCAAGGCTTAATAAAATATTATTTAAATTTTATTGTCTTTTAATATGAACATATAAAAAAAACACAACAAAACATTTACATCATGGATTGTAAGCCTCTGCCCATGCTACCTTATGCATTATTATAAGAAGTAGAGATGCCACTACAAAAAGACCAGACCCTCAGCTCTCTCCAGCTTTCAAACAACCTGCAAACGTATCTGGCTCAGATCCACAGAAGCAACTTGCACCACCTCCCACCTCTGACCAAGTTTAGGAGATCCTTTCAAATAGTGATCCTCTATACCTAGCAACAAATGAACAATGTCATTTTATATGTATAGCAGTTACTTACAAATACAAATTGCCTAGTTAAAGACAGGTATTAGAGTTCTTTACATAATTTTGCTTCAAAGCGCCTTATATAGAATATCCTTTTCAGGGACAGATTCCGATGTAGTACAGGCAAAGTGCCGTCAATCAATTCTGTGTGATTACCAATTTTTTTTCATCACTACATTGATTTTTTTTAACTATGTCAATGTGTCAAAAGAAGGAGAAAAATGGAAGACCAGATTTGCTTCGACCTACTTTTTCAATAATTAACCCTTTCACAGGATGCAGTTATCAACAGTGCGGTCCCGGATCCAAGTGTAAATGTTGTTTTGCTGTGCATTTGAGCAAGGCAAAAGAAAACCCGATTCTGTGCTGATCAAACCACAAGAAAGGGATGAGGAGAGGGGGAAACATAGCATGCAGAGCTAATCTGAGTCACTACTTTTTCCCTCCCGAGTGTCTCACAGTTGAGTAGGACTGCTGCTTTTGTAGTTTCACATTTGCTGATTTCCATACATGAGATGGTTGAGGAGATCTGGTCACAATTGTCAGGGACCCGGATTAATGCTCACTACACGATGGCTTTGAAATAAATATGCCATAAACTTGGGATGAAGTATCAGATGAAAGTGCAAACAAATCTAGCAACACAGCAACAGCTTTTCTCTTCAACGCCGATGACCTTCCAGCGGACAAACCTAACGCCTGCACATGCAGCCTGTGTATCCTTATCTGAGAAACAGCAATCACATACTGACAATACTAGTGCAGGTGAAAGGGAACATTAGTTGTAAGCCTACAGCATGTAGCAATTTAAGTCCAAATCTATTCCAGTAAATAGATATGACCTTATCTACATTGAAAGGAGGCCGAGGGGAATTGTTGGTTGAAGCAGCTCCACTTGTTCCAGACAGGACAATTTGTAATCCAATCAATGACTTCAAGCTAGGTGGGGTTGGACTTGTTGACACTTCATTAAGTTTTGTTGTGTCAGACATGCTGAACCCACCGCAGCAAAATACACTGAATGCTTCTTTGACCCAGTTCAGATTCATTCACAGGAAAAGAAAAGGTGCGTTCATCAACAGCACAGCCGCGAGCCTCTCAACACCCAAAGCACCCACAGCAGCAGAGGTGTCCTGCTTTCTGCAACTACAAGCTCCTGTCTGTACAGAACTACAGCAAAATACTATGTAGATTTATTACAAATGACTTATTAGAATGTGAAGCAATTAAATAAAGATGATACTTGCAGAGAAAGATGCCAAAATCTGGGGAAAAAAGGAGGACAGCACTTCTGAATCCTGTTAAATAAATGTTCCTCAGATTTTTTCTGTCTCTGTCTGTTTCTCAAACTGGAAAAGTATATGGAAAAAATGAATGAAATAAAACACCTCTCAGACTGGGGTCTCATCTGCTGGCCAGCTCAGCTAGTCTTAAAACAACGGGCTGCAATCTTTACCACTTTATAAAGAAAAAAAAAAAAAAAAAAAAAAGGCACCAGATTCTTGTAACCGTTTCCTGTGAATTCTTAAAAATACATCTGCTTTGGCACAGCTGCCGTACAGTAATTTTGAGTTAAGTCCATTTGCAATGCTGATATAATCAAACCTAATAATCCTGTTACAGCAAGATAACTGCAGTAATGTTGTACACAGTGGCACAGTTCCAAGCATCACTGATACCTACAGTTAGCTTGGTTATCTACAAACTAACTTGCCCCTTCAAAAAAAGATTTTGTTGCTGCAGAGGAAACAGAGCTGCATGGGACGATGGAATTAAAAAATAAAAAACAAAGTGTAGGAAAACAAAATCTCCAGTGTAAAATTGGCTTCAGAAAGACTCATCAATTCTTCTGTCCTCTGCTTCTTTCTTAGCTACTCTCTGGTCAGTCTGCTAAGTTTTTATGACTGAGGTAGGTTCTCTTATCTAAAGGACAAAATAAAAATGGAAAGCATTACACATTGAGGCCAGTATTGTGTTCTGCCCTTTCATAATTAAAAGGATAAATTCCTGAAAAAACCCTTTCAAGCTTTGAATTCATTCTCTGAACAAAGAAATAATAACACAATGAGAGAGGTTTCAATTTGCATCACACTCCATATACCTCTGCCTTGTCCTCCCCCAACTTATTCCTGCTCTTTTCCATTAGTTGTTTTTTGACCTTTTACCAAAAACTACTGAGAAGCCTCCATTTTCAACTTGCCTGTTCATCACATATGTGACAAAAATCAGAGAAGCAAATATTGAACGCCCATGGCTAAAAAGAGCCTGTAATTCCAAGTCAAATGTAAAGAGAGATGGGGTGGTAGAGAGGAAATTGTCTGGAGAGAGAGGAGGAAATGGGGGGGTGGTGTTGTTGGGGTGCTCGATCCATTCAGTTTCTTTAGTAGAGGCAGGACGGTACAGATATTCACTGCAAGGTGACGGTTGGCCAAAAAGAGTTAGAGTTGCTTCCAGTGGTGTACAGTACAAAGAGGAATCCTAATCACTCTAGATTGAAGATTCATTAACAGTGCATGTTTGAGTGTGTGTTTGTTTTGTCTGGAAATAAACCAGAGCTGCTAAAAGGCTCTGATGTTTGGGAATAAGGGAGGGTCGTTGCATCTAGTGGATTACTGTGTTCCTGTCCTCAAGTTTTTAGCCCCCTGCCTCTCTGTCTCTGTGTGTGTGTCAGTCTATGAGGGGACAGAGCTGCGGGGTCAGTAAGCAGTGACCAGGTCCTTGTCGTAGTTGTATCGGCCCCTCTTTGGGGCAGGACTGTCAGCGCTGTCCTCTGTGTCCTCACTGTCTCCTCCTGCCCCGCCCCCTTCCTCCTCAGAGGAGGAGTCAAGAGTCAGATCTACCACTGCGCCTCCTCCCGGTGCCACAGCAGGTCCTCCTGTGACCCCTGCCATCCCCACGGAACCGCTTCCAGATTTGCCCGTCAGGCTGGTGCTGCTGTGGGCCGGTGAATGACCGTTTGCCTCAGGAATGCCTGCAGACAGAGATGTCATTTGAAAAAAAATATACGTATGTTACAAAAAGAATTTACTCTAGCAAACTAATGCACAGAAAAAAGGGGAAAGCATTCAGAAGAATAGGTAAATGTTAGAAGGTTTGACACTTACATATATCAACAACAGGGTAGTCTGGTGTGTTGCTGCGTTCTCTTTCCCTGTCCCTCTCCTTATCGTCTCTGATGGGTCGCCAGGAGCCATCGGTTAAGTACTCAATCTCCTCAATGTCCTCACTTGTCTCTTTCAGAATCTCAGATAGCAGCCTGAAATACACACTGTTGGTTAGAGTTGCCTTACAAAACAGATTTCACACCAGAAAATGAACAGAATACTCAATTGCCGGACCGATACACAGTAGACGTCTGCATGTGCGCAATTTCCAGGTTTTTGTCAAGTTTTCTTCCTGCAGTTTGCAGATTATGTCTGTCATTCAAACATGTTGACCATTCTCTATAATCTTGACCATTTTCATTGTTTTCCTTGTAGTGAGGACACCCATCCCCCTCCTTCTTCTGAATTCCACTAGGAGATAAAACGCTTGGTTTTTAATAAACCTTTCAGAGACTCCCCGGACTTTCCAACTGTCCTTCTCACTTCTCAAAATAAAAGTGTCAGATTAACATTGCTCAGAGAAGGAACCGTCCTTCTCCTCACCGCAAGAGGGCGATGTTTTGATCTGATAATGAAATGAATGGCATTAAGTGTCTTCGGAACAGAGCAAAGACTGCATTCGACAAACTGAAATATATTTCACAAAAAATCATCAGAATTAAACACCTCTCTCACTCTCTCTCACTCACAAAACACCCACCCCTCCTCTCCCCCTCTGAGATAAGAACTTGCCATACTCCAGTCGTAAATTATAGACGCATTTCTGAAGGACATATACTGGTATATTCTCCTTGGTTAACTACATGGCTGAAATAACATGTATTAGGGGGGTCACTTTTTCCAAAAATCATATTTGAACAAATTTGAAATGACAAGCAATTTGTTCAAATGAGTTTGAATGCATGGCATTCTTAACTTTAAGCCCTAAAGAAACAGATTGTTCCTTAACGTTCCACCATTCTTCGATAACTCTGAATTACACACTTCATTCACTATCAACAAACTAAGTGTCCAGTTCATTTTGTCATTCCAATATCAACATTATTCACCTGTTTGATTCCAGCCTCTTTGTTATGTGTTCATTATTAATGCCTCAGTTATTCAGTTGCTTATAGACAGTCATAAATAAATGCTCATTTATGGCCAAGCTGTGGTCTTGTGTATTCCTTCAAAGCAGAGACTGAGATCCCTTAATTGAGAGCTTTAACTCAACATAAACTGATAAGACTGATTTTTTAAAAATCTATTTTCCTTCAATAGAAGGGGGTGCGCCAATTTTCAGCAGGAGCAAATTTGAACTCAAAGTGTAGTAGTTCCGCTAAATCATTAAATAGCATTACATTATTCAAGTTACAGTTGATGAAGAAATTCAACAAAATATGCCAAGAACTTTGGCTGTTCCTTATTATAAACTGAAAATTGCATGCATTCAGTAAATTTCACAGCCTCTAGACACCAGTCTATAAACCTGCTAACAGTGAGTAATTAGACCACTGAAACTGAAACCCAGAAATCAGTTCAAGAAGGGACTTTCACACAAGCTTAATTTAAGGAATGCAAATATAGCTCAAAGCCAAAATGTAACATAATGTTTTCAGTTTTTTGTGAAAGTAAGGGAGTGCCTGTGAGTTGCTTAAAATTCTGCAAGAAATTACATGCCCAAATTGTTGTGGACACAAAAAGTTTATCATGCAATTTTTTGATAAAAATGGACTGCAGGCTCATCAGTGTTTTTCCTACTCCTTAGAGAATGTGCGATTCCCTTTGTGACAAAACACCTGAAAATGAAAAAGACAAATTGTGTTAAAATGCAGTTTTCATGCTGCAAAGATATAGCACCCTTAGCCAGTAGGTGCCCTGTGGGTCACTTGCAGCAATGCCTACTGAGCTTTTCAGAGTCCCACAATTACATGGTTCTCTAAATTATAGTGTTGTTAGAACAAGTAGATCAGCTACAATTACCGCTTCGTGGTTGTATGCTTCAGACGACCAGTCAAGTTTCAGTTTACATCCCTGTCTGTCCAGACTCATAAAATATGTGGTAAAGACTTTCAAGGTATTTAATAAAAGGTATTAAGCATATTTTGCCATAATTAGCATATGAATTCCTGCGTTATGGCCAAAAATGTGTTTTGTGAGGTGACTTTGACCTTTGACCACCAAAATCTAATCAATTCATCCTTGAGTCCAAGTGAACATTTGTGCCAAATTTGAAGAAATTCCCTAAAGGCATTCCTGAGACGTCGCGTTCACGTGAAGGGGACAGACGGATGGATGGACAACCAAAACCATAATGCCTCCGATCATGGCTGTCCCTATCGCTGAGGTATAAAGAGTCAACAAAGAAGCCTATTCACCGGATCAGAGGTTTTGAAATACAACCTGACAGCAGTTGTAGAAATACAAAACTAAATGGATGATCACCCTCTAAGGCTAAATACTTAAAGCCTTTACAATAAAACACAGTAGGTTGGTGCATGTTTCAACTTGTATCTAGAGTCCTAAAAACACCCCGATATCTGTGCAGCTGTATTTATGTTCCCAGGCACACAGGGTTGTTCAAATTACACAAGCGTACATTTTCAGAATTTATTGAAAAGAAGATGATGCTGCAAGGCCGGGACAAGTCAGAGCATGTTTTTGTCTCCTTACCCATCAATTGTGAGCAGCTCAAAGGGAGCGGGCTTGTCGCAGACAGGGCAAGTCCACGTGGGCTTCTTCTCATTCATCTGCAGGAAGAAGACTGCGTCGAAACACTGAAGATGGGCACAAGTTAAAACTCGACATGGCACACCGAGCCGCATCTTCACCAACTGGGAAATGGGAGTGGAAGAGGAAAAAGCATATTAAAGACATCAAACTTCATGGCAGGCCAAACATTTAGGAGACTTGTCACAGCTAAAAATGTCAGGTGTTCCCGTGTAAGTATACTCACTGGACAGATGAGAGAAACCCGAAGGCCTGTGGTTGCAATTTCACTTTCTGGGTCAAAACGTAGTTTGTCTTGGACTATAAATTACACAAGCGTACATAAATGGTAGATGGTAGTTAATTATGACACCTCATTTTCTATCAGATAATATGTTATAATGTGTGACATTAAAAACACAAATCAAGTCCAACCAAAACAGTGTTGACAAAGTAAGCAGATTACAAGAATAACACTTACTGCGTTCACGACAGCGTTCTGCACTCTCAACAGAGCAGAGTTTGAGTTGGCTGAAGAGGTCTGCTGCAGTGAAGACTCGCACTAAGTATACTGCCACTGAGTACCGCTGAAAACACACCAAATAAGAAGTTGTGAGCACTGATTTGAAAAGGCTACCAATGTAAAATAAAAGATATAGAGCCGCGTCAAAGTATTCAGAGCCCTTCAGTGTTTCCCAAACAATTTGATTCTATTTGTGGTGGTAGCTGAAGGGGGGGTGTTAAATTAAATATTTCACTAATAGCGTATATTAGGTGCTCCACTTCAAATATTTTCATTGCCAAGTACTTTGAGCCAAAGAAATAACTCAAAAATATACTGTATATACCACTATCTCTGTTTCCTGTCAATCTTACCTGTTGTTTCTGCCCTAGCTGGTCATCCCACAGCAGCACGTTGGCTGCTGTCCTCCTCCTCTCCTACATCTCTCTCTTTATTAGCTATAGCTACCCCTTCCTGACCCTCTCTTGCTGCTTCAGCTGCCATACAGCATTGCTTGAAGCCTGGAAATATTTGAAACAAATTCGTTGAATAGCTAATCATACTGGTCAGCCTGTTAAGCTTTCCCACAGGTGTTTCTAGGTACTCAGTTTTGCTAATGTCTCTGGTCCAGACGGTTTTTGTGCCACCGCAGGACGAGCTCTTTTGAAACTGAAAATATTTTTCAATATTCATCTGGGCTGAGGGAGAAAACATTCAGCGTCAGAGTTAAAGAAGTGACATCAGCATTATCCACTTGCACGAGAAGTTAATACTGACTAGTCCCTATGCTAACCGACTTCTCTGCAGGGAAAACCCAACAACAATCCTTCCTACTGTGCATTATGTTTTTATTCAGTGTGCAAAGAGAGATAGAGAGAGACAGACAGAGAGAGAGGGGCAAGGAGAGGCTGATTAATCAATGAAGTAAGATTTTACCCATTTAGAAATAGACAAAAAAAAAAAAGAAAGAAAAAAAAAAGAAAAGAGAAAGTCAATGCGTGGCGGTCAATGTTGATATTGTGGCGTGCCGCCACAGTAAATCAATGAATGGGAAACATTGCTTCTTCACTTCTTTGTGTTATGGATTTAACTAAGATCTGTATTTTTCCCACCCACCTAAGTGAAAACAAGTTTTAGAATTTTTTGCAAATTTATTAAAAATCAAAAAACTGAAATCTTGAGACTTGTCCAGAAGCCAGAACAGTGTTGTCTTTGGTTGCGCTGAAAGTTGAACCGTTGACCCAGACTCAGGTTCTTGAAGAAAAACCTGCTCCAGAGTACACGTGACCTCTGTATTTGGCTGCATCCATCCTCCTGTCCCTGCCTCCTGTCTAAACTACATCTCATCAATTGAATTTGCCACAGGTGGACTCCAATCAAGTTCAATCTAAAGCATAATTAAAGCAAATAGGATGCACATGAGCATACTTTGGAGTACCACAGCAAAGGGTCTGAATACTCATGTAAACAAGAGATTTCAGTTTTTGATTTTTAACAAATTTGCAAGAATGACACGTTTTTCACTTTGTCATTATAGATTATCGAGTGTGGATTGATGGGCTAAAATGGCAATCTTATCAACACAATAAATTGTGCAAAAAGTGAAGGGGTCTGAATATTTTCTGAGGCCAACATACACAAAGTGAACCTCAAAACCAGTTTAATAAAAAAATTTAACTTTAACACACAAGATTTTTTTATGCAAGGGGAAATCTCCTTGAAATCACTATTCCCACCTCATGTTAGACAAAGAATTAAAGCAAATGTATCCTGGAGCCTTCCTGATTATATAACTGTATTTAATGAAAGATATCCTCTAACATTACATGGGCCTATTACAAAAGTCACTCATCTTAAGAAAAATAACACAGCAGATTCATTATATCAAAAAATGTCCACTATCTTGATTCACCTTCCCTAAATACAGAGAGAACATTAGAAAATGTTTTAAGCCTTAGTGCAAATATGCCTCTCTGCTTAACTTAGATTTTGAGGAACTAAAATCCCTTTAAACTCCTCTTGTGGGCCAGTCACAAGGTTATGGACTGAGTATGCTGAGCAATCAATTCTTTACTCCAATGTGTCACTTAAAACAAACAAAAATGGCTCGTTCTCCTCTAAATCAGCAACATTTCTCATGTGCAACACACTTCTGAAGTGCTGTGGTTGTTTTAAAACTTCAGTATTTTGTTCATACTGTGGATAAAGAGAAATCTTGAAATCTTGCCATAACAGACCTGTAATGACTCTCCTCTCTTCCCATGAACATTACCCTAAACACTACAGAGCACTGTACAAATTATTAAATAAAACAAAGGAAAGCTGTGATGCAGGTGATATATTCTTAACACAGAGCAATTCTGCTGTCAGACATTCATATTGCTTTACAGATTTTAATGCAGGCTTGCAATCGTGATCAGGACATCCACAAAACGTGATATCAGTTCATCTTTCGAGTATTTTCTCAATTAATCAATTGTTTTTGTCTATAATGTTTTGTCCAACCAACACTCCAAATCCCCAAAATATGCAGTTTACAATTGCTAGCTGGTTTTCTTGAAGACCAAGAAACCAGCAAATAATCACACTGTAAAAGCTAGAACCACAGAATTAAGGATTTCTTCTTTAAAAATGACTCAAAACAATTACTGATTATAAAACAGTTGCCAATTACATCTAACTGATTAACCTCCTAATCGCTGAAACTGTTTGAAAACCTGTTTCTTATTGTGTTTAGTTTCACCCATCAAATTGCTCATCGTTAATTGGTTTACACAAGAGCTCTAAAGAAGAGGGTGCCAACAGAAGTAAGTGTATTCATCAGTCTTCCAGCTGCTTAACAGGATCAGGATTGTGAGGGCAACAGTCAAGAAGATAGTTGAAGTAATTCAGCACTTGGCTCTCGAGAGCCTTCTTTAGGAGTTATAACACGCACGACTGAGTGGGACCAATTAAACACTCAGGGAACTATGTGTCCCAGCTTGCCTTTGGTGCCACTTGTAATCTGTAGAAGTAAAGTAAATGTTTCTGGCACATCTTCTCCTACTTCCAAAGTGCATTGAGAAGGGAAAAAGTCTAAGAGGTCAAAACTCCAGCAACACTTGTAATATATAGAACAACTTTGTTAGACCAACGCGTTTCGGCTTGTGGCCTTCATCAGGCTCAGCCCCTTGTCAAATACCGGGGGGAGAAGATATCTGCTTTACTTGACCTGTTGCCACCACGACCCTGAGCTATGCCAGCATATGAGACTGAGCATCAGACTCTCACCTTGCCAAAGTTTCCCCAGGTGATGGTGACTCTGTTAGTGACACTGGAGAGATGCAACCAGGGAGTGATGTTTACAGGTCGACAGGGACGACGGGGTTCAACACCAGGCTTATTAGAGGGGTAATAGCCCTGTAAACACACAGACACACACAAATACCAAAGTATGATGTAAGTCATCCAATATTTTAACCAGATAAAATAGTTTTTGAATGATTTGCTTAAGCAGGCGTCAGGATTCCCTCTGAAGGGTTAAGATGCAGTTTAAAAAACGAATTAGTTGTTCGGTTCTTTGGTTGTGTTAATTGTAAAGCCCCTACTTTAACTGAGAGGCACAAAACTGCAAACACCTTCTAATCTTTTCAATTTTGTAGAGAGTTGAAATGGAAGTAAGAGCTCAGTTCTCCTTCAAATAACAGACATACCCAGTCTTAACGTACTGATGATGACATACAGGCATCATTCATTTTCCATTTGCACATAGTGAAAATAGATACACATATACATAGAGCGAGAAAAATTGCTAAAAGAGAGGAGAAGACAGAAGATGAAAAGGACAGAAGTAAAAGAAAGGCAAGGCTGGGAGGAAAGACACCAAATATCCTACAATTCTTCACATTCTCCTCCTAGAGTTTGCTCTAGGATAGGGACCATTTTGTCCACTGTTTAACATATTGATTTATACAAAGACTTCAAGTGAAGTCAGCCTAACTGTATTTTATTTTTTCCCCCCAAAGAATTTATCAACTCTAAACTTGTTACAGGTACTTCCACCCTTCTCCTAGCTATGGCTTTCTTGATGGCTGTGAGTAATATTTTTATATGTGTCACTGGCTTCAGGTTTGGTCTCTATATAATCAAATATGTTGTACTAAGACCAAAATTCATCTCTAAACTTTACCTCTGTAGCTGCCACAAGCAATATGGTCGAACTGTTGAACTTTTTAAAAAAAATATATGAAAAAGATCAGCCACTAAATTATCATGCAATCTTGGACAGCTTACTTGTCTGTCACTGCTAAATTTGATTTGAAAAGTCTGCTGTGTGGTACTTTGTTGGGCTGTGTGGAAGCTCAAACACCCAAGAATTCAGTTAGGCTTTCAACACCAACCTTTAGAATGCAAACGCTCTCAAATTCCCAATTCTGTTTTCACAACACTGATTTTTAACCGTTGTCTTTCCAGTTTGCTTTTTTGACTATGCAGCTTATGAACACAACAATGCAGCCAACACTTGTCTTGAAAGTTTAAGCTTCTAACCAGCCCATAATGCAAAACACCACAACAGTTTGTAAGCCACACAGAGACTGCCAGCTGCAGTTTCCTACTAAAGTCTTGCAAGTGTGTGGATGCCTTTAAACTGGCTAACCCACACTGAATCTGTACCTGGATATTCTTTGTTTCTTACCTCATTCAATTTCTACCTGCATTAGGTTGGCTAATCGATCACTACCTTACATTATGGTGCGAGTTGGCAATGAATAGGCAGTACGTCTGCAACCAAAACCCAAACCAGTGAGTCAGTGACTGCATCTATAAACAGATGGCTTACAGTAATCACTGGAAAATTTATTTTAAAAGAACAGGTGATTTGCCCTGCTTTAGCCATGTTTGTGTTCTAAAGGTGTGGCTTATCTCAAATAGGTGAATCAACTCACCGGCACATGACAGTAGGACTGGTTGACTTTGACTGCAATGTTGGGAGGATACTGGTCCTCCTGGACACCAATGGAGTCTGTGTAACAGATTCTGCAACAGAGAGTGACAAGAGAGAGAAAGATTACTATCATAAGAATGCCTGACCCTTCAGCCTATCAACACGACTGAATCTGTATCTATATAGTCTTTGAGTTTTTCAGAACTCCACTTTCACATAAATCATTGAGATCTTCTATTTTCAAAAAGGATTTGGGGGGATTCAAATACTCTTTGTCCATGCATACTAAAACCATTTTTCCTTTCTACAGCACAGTTACTGGCAGAACCAGCACATTCGAAACAACAGGATTGTAAAATATCTATTAAGTCTCAATGGGAATTACTGGGAACTTACCTAAGAACCACTTGGATTGATCTGATTCCTGGACGAAGCTCACTAAGAAAGTAGAAGGTCATGAATTAAAATGAGAATCAGTTAGATATTTTTAAATTAAGCTGGTGTTAACTGAACAGTGCAGATCTGGGAGGAAATGTTGGACTTTCTTACCTTGCATTTCTGATCTGGTCTGCTTGGTTCGGTGTTAACTCAAATATGCATTGACTGTCCTGCAGTTTCTCATTGTTCTGGGCAACTGTAAAAAAGTGTAAACAAATTCCATTACAGCACAGCACCTAGTTGAATAATTTAGTAGAGGACATAATATTTTTTCCAAAATGAATTATTCAAACACAAGGATAAAGAAACATCAAATACTCTGCACTTACTTAGCTCTGTTGGTGGCAACAGTGTCTCCAAAGTTTGGTAGAAGGGCAGTGGCACCAACTTTACCTCTGCTGCAGGTGTGGGGATTGGTTTGGAAATGCCGTTGAGGTAGTCTGCACCCTGAGAGGTGGCCGTTGGGGAGGAGCTGAGGGGTGAGTAGGCAACTGGAACACCCTCTGGACGCCGTGCTGCAAGCCAGCCAGATGTTTTGGGGAAGCGCGACTCGTAGAGCTGCCTGACATTCTTCAGAAGCTCTGGGCTGTATTCGGTCTGCACCAGCCTCAGTGCGCGCCCCACCAGGTCCTGCTTCAGCCCACTTTTGCTGCGACCCATTGAGGCCAGCAGCGTCTGCAGGTCGGAGACCCGGAAACTTTTGACCATGTTCTGGCAGGAAGGAAAGACAAAATTCGAGATATAAATTACAGGGACATTGAAGTTTGTAGACAACGGAAGTTTAAGTGACAATGCCATCATTTTACAAGTTATTAGACTCATTGGAGGCCATGTCCAAATCCAAGGCATTTTGATACTTGATTGAAATTCAAAGCCATTTTCCAACAAACTGCTAATGGCGTTGGATTTTCTGCTTCTTCTGACTTTTTCAAACAACTCATAACTTCAAATACTTTATTCTTTCCTAAGTTGGTTGTTGCTGTTGCCTTTCTGAAGGTATTTATGATCTGATTTTCTAAGGTATCACTTGGTGTGAGGAAAATTCACTGCCTAACTGTGTGACCCAAGCTGGAAAATGCATTCCTGTACATTTGTGTTTATATTCTTTGAGTTTCTCAAGTGAAAGTATCAAGTTTCTAAACATACTCTGAAAAATCCCTCCAATAATGACTCCAATAATTCAATGACTTGTTGCATTTCTTGCCTAACACAGCTGTTAAATTTACCCCTGACAGGTTCCACACCATCATTTACAATTAACTTATATGTAGAATTTAACACGACAGAGCAGGTGTCTCAAAGTGTTTGATTCCTGCTAAAATTAGCTTCTGTACTTGGTCACTTTAATCCTACAGAGGCGTGAACCTACCTTGTAATTAGCTGGCTATAATAAGAGGTCACACCGCTCCTCATTCTGAATGCTTGGATTTTGGTATTTTTAACATTGTGTTCTTAAACAAATTGTAGTACCATTAAACAAACTTTTGAACTTTTTATTTTAAGGATTTGGTGCAAAATTTTCAAAGGTAATCACAAAAAAAAAAAAAGTTAGAACACACAACTGAAAATATGTGGTAAAACCTATAGTTTGGATCTTTATTTGACAAGAGATGGATATAGTTTGCAATGTTTACATGCATACCAAAATCTGTTTACAGTCAAATGAGGTAAAATACAACTTAAATTTTAACTATCCAATTTCTGAAAAATTCATTTTAATTATATCCCATTACTGATGGGCCCATCATAAGTCATTCACCCAGTCCCCGAGGATTTACTGTTAATTGTCATTTGCATCGATGGTTTATGGGTGAACTCGCGTGTCCAGCACTGACCACCAAACTTTGAGCGGAAGACAAACCCTAACAAGCACATGTGTTTACCCTTTAAATGCACTGAATTAAGTGTGGTCAGCGCAACAGAATGTTAAGTCTAATGTCACCGAGGTCTGATTTACTCGTCACAATGGGTCCAGATTTTGATTAGCCACGCTAAACTTGTATACACTACTGACACAAATAGTGGATTCGGTTATCTCAGGACAGGCTACACAAGACAAAGCATACAGTCTGCATGAGGATGTTTATTTAACGGGCAGCAGCAACGTAGAGAGCATGCGGACTGGACTGTAGGGCAGCACACAGAATGTTGTTGTTACTGCAAAAACCTGAGCCATCTGACATGCATTAACAGCCGGCTTTGCGTCTACATTAAATTTGCACAATAACGCGGCTATCCACTGGGCTTCTGATAGACGATCTGCGCAAAAAAATGCAGCAATAAAGTCAGTAACGTTGCGGTTTCTTCTGCCTCACTTGAACATCACCAGTACAGTCTCCGCTATCGGCTGGCTAGCTTCTCTAAAGACTGGGCTGTCGGTATTCAATCATGGCAACTGGACATTTTGACAGGTGCACAGCTCCATAGACTAACCGGTTAACCTCAAACAGAGATTACTATAAACCAAATACCGTCACATATTAACATGACGGGAAGTATGCTAGCAGCGAACTCCCAAATGTTTGTATGGTCTCATCATTCATTTTCGCTGTCTTCCTTTAGAGCCAGCGTGATGCTAGCTGAACCAACGCACTTCCCCAGTTAACGCTACCAAGCAGGCTAGCTACGTTAGCAGCGCAGGCTAGTTCGTTTCGTCGTGAATGTAATACGTCACATTTTTAAGAGTACAAACTCTTAACCATATTCATATAAAGCCCCCGGTTTCCCCACGATCCGGCTGAGTTTCAGCCCACACTTCCACGCCCGTCTCCCATCAAACCAAAGCTAGCCAAGCTCTACTTGCCATCGCTTCCACCAGTTCGGCCGCCATCTTCGTGCAGCAGTACCGCGAGAGTCAGAGACGAAGGCAAGTCTTTCACCAATGAAACGCAGAGCCTGCTTTGATGGACATGTAGCCTCGGCCAATAACAGCGCGGGTTTAACCAGAGCCCGGAGCGCTACATACAAAATGGGCGGGATCGCCGTGTTTTAAAGTTACAGTACAACTTTTTAAAAACACTAAGAGACAGGTCTCATTCCCAAAATAGGCCTCAGTGTCTATTGAAGATACCACGTGTCAAAGTGTTTTGATATCCATGATGTTTCGGTTTTATAGTATTGAGGTATTGTGAAAGTGTGACTTAAAAACTGTTTAAATTCAACGTGGATGTAAAGCGTGGGGTGTCAAGTGGATCCGGTCGCATGGTCCCACCATGTCCCCTCCGAGCAAAATATTCCGTTTCAGGTTATGCGTCCAGCCATGAGATGTGGAGTTAATGCTTTGTCTAAGGCACATTCATTATTGTATTAAAATGAGCAATTAACAAAATACACTTACACGTCAAAGCATAGACCAGCCATGCCATGTCTAAAACACAAATACCATGTTCCGTGTCACGTCTTTAGCAAAACTGAAATAAGTATGCAAGGGACACATTTACACTCCCTCAGGTGATCCAGCCCAGATTTTCCAAAAGCTCCTCGTATGTGGCAAAGAATAGCCTCATGGAAACACAAAAATCAATTGAAGGAATTCCAGTATCATGTAATAACATGGTGTGGTTTGTTTTGGCTTTGCTTTGGATGTGAAACATCAAGGCCGTGCATTCAAAAGGACAGCTGGCTCTGCCAATACGCTGGTTCATGAAATAAGTTATTTATAATATAATGTGTGAAAGAAATATAAAATGTAGGAAATATATGATTCAGTTATTTTAATACACCTGTCTAAATTTAGTTCACAAATGTAAACGCAAGTACAGTTGGATATGTTCCCCACAATACGGGCTGCTGTTTTTTACAATTATAATATGGGTTGATATTTTTTGATTAATAGAGCACAAGCCTACATATAAATTCATACAGCTGATTACAGTACGAAAGCTTGCTAATGTAAAGGCAGCATAGTGCTCTATGTTGTGCATATATTTCATGTTCCATTATTTAAACAGAAGAGGGCAATATGGTCCATGATTTGACCTGACTGTGATTTAATTCCTGCACTCTGTAAAACTGACACAACAAAGCAGATCCATCTAGATACTGTACTATTACTGCTATCTAGACTAATGTGATGACAGCTGGGAAGATTGTGTGGGACAATAAATATATCTATTGTGTAAGCTATTCAATTTCTACCCCTCCCCAGTTCATGGGTCCATCAGTATAAAGTCATGCACACAGACACTGTTAAAACTAGACCTTTATTTGTTTCAGATTCCAGAGACTTTAAGGATATAAAACATGGAAATAAGGAACACTGACAATTTTCTATTTGATGTCAACAATGTAAGTGTGATTTCACTTCACTGAATCGCTAGAGGAAGCAGATGCAGAATATATGTGTAATGGGGTGTTGAAAAACTTTTTAAAATGTTTTACATGACTTTGATCTTACTTATGGGACAATTAAAGGTGGTTTTGGAGAATATGGGGATTCAAGCTGTTAAATAACACTATGTTTTAAGATGGATTAGGTGCTTTTGTAAGCCTCATAATTGGTCAAAAAGACTTAAGGTTGCTTGACTTTTGATCAGTGTAAATTCTCAGTTGACGGTACAAATTTAATTATTCAAATGCCAGTCATATCAAATGAGTGTAAAGATTGGATCCACAATTTATGTCAACATTCAAAAGTGTAGTTCAAAAGAGTCTGATGTATAGCTGTTTGACCTGAATATCATAACATAAACAACACTAGAAAATGTGCTCAATAGTGCACAGACCTCCACCAAGGCCAGTGTCAAACAACATACACCAGACTTCAGAGGTAATTAAATTTTATAGTAAATGGTCCAGATCTGCCCCAAAATTTGTTTAGTAGTTTTATGCGTAATCCTGCTGACAAATGAAAAACCAAACAAACAAACCAACAGCCAAACAAACACAGGTGATCACATAATCTCCTTTGTGGAAGTAATAAACAAGTCTGCTGTATTTCAGCATAAACCATAAAAAAACCTTTTCAACATCAATTTATTGCTGACATTAAAACATCATCACCATCAAAGGACAAACTGTAAAATTTAAGTAATAAAGTATATTTAAATACAAAGTGAGTAGTAGAGTCGGACACATAATTATAGAGCACAACCCAATAACTTTTCAAACTGAGGGAGATGTACTTTATGAAAAACAACTATTGAAGATTATAATATAATACAATACAATACAATACGCATTTTAGATGTAATCTCTCAGAAGATTCTGAAAGATTATCTAAGATTGTATTTGCTGAATTCATTCACAAATAGAAAAAAAAAACAATTATTTATATTTCTGTACTGCATTGTATATGAAAAAACATAAAAATTTCCAGTGGTTAATAAAAAAGAAGCCTGTTTTACAATAATAGTTGGCAAGAACTGGAATAAAGATCATTGGAGGCACAGTTTAAAAAAGGTTCAGGTCAACAATAGGAAATGAATTCATTTTATTTTTCAGTCAGACACTTTACTGTTTGACTCGACTGAATGTGAATCTGTTTTTTTTTCTGCAAAATGATGCATTTGAGCCGTTAATTACTGCTCTGTGGTAACTGGAGTAATTCTTTGGACAACATCCCCACGGACAAAACAACTTTAACAGGATAACACCGGCATCTAAAAGGCCTTTGATTCTAAAGCATCCATCCTCTGCACACCATGTCTTACTAAAACTTGAGTGTTTAATCTCCCGTAATTACAAAGATTTGCTTAGGTTAATAAAAATAATCCGCCTCAATTGAGACCCCCTACCTAGACCTCCCCTGTGCCTTCTTTGCCCCTTTCTGTGACGGATAAATTCACAGTCATATAAATAGAGTCACCCTCACAACTTTGAGGCACAGCTCTTCGATTCAGGAGCAAAAGGCTGTTGGATATCAAGAGGGAGGTTTTGATCAGGTCAGATTTATCAGAGAGGCGAAACGTTTAATTAAACTTTGTTGACAAACAAAGTGGCCGATTTAGTCTTAAAGACTGACGTCATTTCCACAGGTTGAGATTGTGTCGCTCATGAGCGCATCAGGGTTAACAACAGTTGAGAGGCTCATCTTTATCTGTGATCCTGTCAACAGTGAGACTTCGACGAAAGAAGCGAGGGGCATCGAAGAATTCAGTTAATGAAGGGTCCTAATTTTAAAAGAAAATAGCCATGCTGTGAAACTCAGACACACAGTTCTCAGAAGACTTTTGGGAGAAACGCTTTCCATTTATCAGCTGATAATTATTCAACAGTCAGTCAGTTTGGAAGCAATAAAACCTCTGTAATGAGTCTCAGATATCTTAATTCAGAAATGACAATGGAGGACAGAAGCAGCCGCACCGGGGTCAGAGAAAGGCTGGGACTAAGCTTCACTATTGACTACCTTCTGTTCAATAAAGGAGTCAAAGGTTCTAAAGAAGAAGCGACAGGAAGTGGTACGGCAGAGCAGACAGCGGACAACATGCTAAATCATCAGAATCGTAAACCCGAAGAGGTGGGGGTTCGCGCTGAGATACAGGAGAAGCAGCTACAGAGGTCAGAGGTAGACGCTGAAGACAGGAAAGTCAAAGGTGAGGAGGGGGATGAAGAGCAACAAGAGGAGGGGGAGGAGGAAGTGACCACCACGATGTCTGTCAGCGGCAGTCTAGAGAAGTCTGCGGACAAACCCAACCAGTCGTACATTGCACTCATCTCCAAGGCAATCCTGGCGTCTGAGCAGAAGAAACTGTTGCTATGTGACATCTACCAGTGGATCATGGACCACTTCCCTTACTTCAAGAGTAAGGTATGTTCACGTCTGTGTTCTTGTGTCTTTCTATTTACCTGGCAAACAGAGATCAACATATATTGCACTGTCCAAGAACAGCTGTTGTGGTAATAGAGGAATTTAGAAAAGTAAAATCGGGTGGTAATGTGAAGTCAACACTACGAAACAGGTGATTGCTGCCTGGGGGAGTATTTTGAAATGACTCATTCTCTATTACTTTGTTGACTCGTCACAGCCACTAGTAAGACACAATTTTGAGACAGATAATGAGAATGCGTGTTCGTCCAAAGTCTTCATAGTGTTTAATTGAGTTTGCTGAAAAATAATTTTCATAAGTAGAGCGACCTACTTGGCACAGGTAATCTGTCTGAGTGGTTAGGCAATTAGGTGCTCGCGGGGACACTAGATGATCTTCTTGTTGGCGAATTCACAAATAAAGTAATCCTGTTGCTAGGTTGCAAAGTGCCTCTGCCTTTACCAGGTGCAACAACAGATTGGATGTAGCCCAGTGGATTAAAGTTGATCACTCGTTTGACGTGCTAAAAAGGTAACTCAGGGTGTTTTGTCTTACAGTGATCATATACAGTCTTGACACGCTATTGCGCATCCTGCCAAAAACAGGATGAGGTGACATCCTGAGAAGGATCAGTGATACTTAACAGCCGCCTATGTTAATGTTAACTCTTACTCGCTTTCAGGTTTTGCTTTTGGTCTAACAAAATGCCTTTTCTTGCTTCCACAGGACAAAAACTGGAGGAACAGCGTGCGTCACAACTTGTCCCTGAATGATTGCTTCATCAAAGCAGGCCGCAGTGACAATGGTAAAGGCCACTTCTGGGCGATTCACCCATCAAACTATAAGGACTTTTCTAACGGGGACTATCACTGTCGGAGGGCACGGCGGAGGGTACGCAGGGTGGCAGGACAGCTCCCCCTTTCCTCCCTGAGCTCCCCCTACCACCCTGCCCTCGCCCGCTCCCACAGAACAACCTGTTGGTGCTGTCCTCAGGGCCCAGCTCTCCCTCTGTCCTGCTTGCCACCGAGGCTCTACTGGCCTTGGTCCCGTGTGCAGCCAGAAGTGGGGCTCCACCCGGGCCTATATGCCTCTGTACCCTGAGAGTGAACAGTGTATATTTTTGAAGTATTCTGTACTTACAGTTTGGGCTGGAATTACCACTGGGTAAAATGATGATGCTAATGATTATGTCATTAGGTGATGTTAAAATTGATATGAAGTTGGATGTTATTGCATTACATTCAGCTTTGTATGTAAGGTCCAAGTGATTCTAGGGCATTCAGTGACTAAGTAAAATGTATGAAACTTTAAAGAAACTGCATGTGTTGTATTCTGAATTTTTTTAGAATACCAGAAATGCAATGTTTTGTTATAATCTCATTAAATCATATTGAATTTGACTGATGTTTTTTTTATCAGCTGCCTTGGGTGTGTGTGTGTGCGTGTGTGTGTGCGTGTGTGTGTGTGCGAGCACTTGCCTTTGCGTGCAGATAGTGCTAAAAGTGAGCCCAATGCTAAAATACCACCCGGTATTAGATGCTAATTAGTCAAAGCTGTCGGGATGCAAAATCTTCTGCCTTAAGAGACTAAAATCAGGCTTCCCAAAGCCGACTCCCAAGGATATGAGGCCAGATAATCTGAGCAATCCCAAATAGTTTCAAGAAATAGGAAGCTTATCACACAGTGTAATCTGTAACCGCTGCTACAGAAAGAGGGGGACCACAGGAGGTCGGGGATGAAGGAAGCAGAGGAAAGGGAAGGAGGCAGAGAGAGAGAGGGAGGGGGGGGGGTGCTGATTCATTGGAGAGAGGTGGGAGGTCTTTTTTAGGGGCTGAGTCCAATTTGTATGCATAAACCATTCAGGGCAGAAATGTACAGCAAATGAAATAATGAAAGATGTGCTTAAGTTCAATCTAAACATAAAGTTTCTGTCAAAATTAATACAGTATGGATGAAGCAACATTACTGTTATAATTTTTTTAAGAATGATCCACATAGGACATATCATAGATGCACAGCCTGAAAACAATAACTGAAACTGTCTCTAAAGCAGAAACAGTTCAGTTGTGGAGATAACTCTAAAATATTGCCATAATAAGAATCAAGTCAATTTTGTACCTGTCCGGCTCTCACATCAATAGTGAAATTCCTCTATGACTTGCAAAGGTTGGCATTTATATCCCCAGTGCTCCAGCCAAAGAGGATTAGGTCATACATTGACTTTTCTGAAGTTTGTTTGTCTCAGCTCATGTGGGCTTCTTATTTGCAAATTATTGAATATTTGAATAAGGCAATATTTGACATGAAATTAGATTCGGCCTAGACAAATAAAATTTCAGAGGGATAAAGCTTAAGAGAGAGAGAGAGAGGGTGTTATTCACAATTGTTATTTTCTGGTGATGTTCATTAGAACAATGACAAATCCATCTAATTAATTTTTGTTCAACAAATCTTCCTATTCAAAGTCAGCAGCTAATTGGAGACCTAATTTGCTTAATTCCCATGAATTACTCTCTGCATCAAATCCTCTTCAATTCACCAGCTTTAAGGCTTTAATTTGGTTGCATATGTTTGCTGTACACACACGCACACACACACACACACACACACACACACACACACACACACACACACACAGACATACAAACACATCCATGTACAAGAGTGTACAGCTCACACACGCATACAATTCCTAAGACTCTTGCAGACACACACACATGACGTATGGGTAACAAAACTAGGAAAAATGGATAATGTTCTTCCTGTCATACACAGGCAAACAAACTGTTAAAATACTATAAATAACATTGTTTATGTTCAACAAAATCACACAAAATTGCAATTAACTACCTTTCTAGGGGAGTGAGATTGAGGTCATGAGCTCTCTTTGTGTGTGTGTGCATATGTGCATGTCATTTTGTTAATCTAATGAGATGGGCGGAGGGGTGCAGGGGGCCGTAGATTAAGGCACAAAGATTTGTTCCTGATTAGCAGAGAGTGAGGTAAGAAGATCAGTCCTGTCGAGATGGCGATGAAACATTATGGCCGTGTTTTAATACAACACATTTACAGCAGCATTCCAAAGCTGATTCCCCTTAGCTTACATGTATCTCATTGATTTGAGTATAGACTCAACATATAACAGTTCACACAACATAGGATGAAGCCCGTACCTATACATGGCATTAGATCAAAGAGATGCACAGGAAAAAAGGGGGATTTTACCGTCAATTCAGTGCAGGTCACATTGGTTTTCGGCTTGTAGCTCCTATTGTGTGCGAAATATTACATTAACGGAATAACTTACTCTCATCTTCTATAGCATCTATGCTTCTGTCTTTGTGAGTCTTACATTAAATTCATAAGACATTCACTCAGTGATGTTGGTTGTAGCTACAGTAGTTACACTTACACAAATTACAGTTATGACTATAAAATAAACGCTAATGAATGTGTGAAGACATACTTTTGAAACATGAATAATAATGACAGAAAAAATATCATATTTGACATCTGGGGATTTTTGTCTGATCTCAATATGAAAGCATTTGTTTTTAGGTCTCCAAGCACTCTTTAATTCCTACAAACCACATCTTTTTAATTAATTGATGTGTTTTTGACTGATACCCAGACCTGACTTTACATAAACACATGACCAGATACAGCTGCAGACCTCTAAATATCTTATAATAATAAATCATCATTGAAAATTAACATTTTTTTAGGGGCTTACTTGCTACTATTCAACTTTTTCTTTTATAACTCATAAATACTGGCATAACCAGTTCATATGTTCAGCACAAATCCTGATTTGATTTGTGGTTTACGGTCAAGCTTTACCATATTTGTTTCCCTATCATTTCTTCATTTTAATTTCAGTTGTAAAAAGACTAAGACACAAAAGATTTAAGAATAATTTTACTGCATTGTAGACCCAGAGGTTGAAGAAAGGTAGCCCAGGTATGAAAGCATGTGCATCTCTTAAAAAAAACTTGATAGCTAATAAAAAAAAATAATAATACTTGCAGTAGATGATCTAAAGAAATTCACAGGCAAGTTTGTTACATTTAGAATTGATTATTTACTTATTTATTTTACTTTAATTCCCTTAATTATTTGCTTTTTTTTTTTTTTCCTCTGACGTTTCGTCGTGGTGCGACTGCAGCTGAATATATGAAAAACTCTCAATAGGCCTGAAACCTGGAGGAGCCCAAATTGCAAGTCTATTAGAAAGCATGATTGCATAGAAGTAAGTAGTATTTGAGGCTTAAGAAGCGCTATAGTTGAACCAAAACCAGCTGCTATTTTCTGGTTGTGTCCCACCATGAACAATAGCCTGGCGTTACCTCGGCTTCAAAGGCTCCATAATAGTCAATCGATCAGAATGCGAGGCGCTATTCTGCAGATTACTGTTAACAATAATTTGCCTCCCAGTGCACCGTTGCCATCTTTGAAGCAATGTTTTATTGCCTTTTTTTTTTTTTTTTTTTTTTTTTCATCTGCATCTGTCATCCCCGAGGTCCACCGTTTGATCTCTCCCCACCAGTGTCTGCCTCCCCGGGGTCGCGTTGACCTGTTGATTGGCAGCTGCGATCAGACATATGGTGGGACGAGGCATCGACCGGAGCTCCCGGGAGACAAAAGCAGACTGGTGGGGTTTTTTCCCCCTCTTTCACTGTGCTGAGGAGACGAGAGGCAGCACCGAGGACAAGCTCTGATCCGACCACTAGATGACGCAAGGCGCAAGCGAATATTTCCAGCGGTGAGTAAGGACGAGCCATTTAATCTAAGTGGATATGGAAGTTTGGGGTTTTTTTTGTTTTGTTTTGTTTTTTTGAATTTCTAAATTTAACCCATCGTCATTTTCAGTTATAACAAAGATTTGTTGCATATTGTGGCGGACTAATTTAGTATAATATCTTTTAACTTTTTCCATGGAAATGTTCACTTTTCCCCAGCTGTTATTATTCAGGAGCACAAAGAATTTCCACGAGGACATTTCTCCTTACCACATCTTCATTCCTTTTCCTGTGATATTTTGGCCCCCATAATAGAGCATGATGGCAGAGTTGTGCGGCCATCTTAACAGATAAAATATGGCCTCTGTAGCAGGAAAAATAATTCATGTGGATGTGGCAAAGCCGTTTGTTTGCTCAGTGTTGGTGCCAGGCTTCTTTGGATTTTGCCCAGCTGTGTGCAGCTTTGCTGGAAACCATTTGGGGGCAGCTTGACTCCCAGTGAAAATATGCACAGATGTGATGCTCAAGCTGATGTGTGCGTGCCTTTGCGCGCACGTAGGTGTGTGTTACTGTCTGCATGATTTCAGCCTACAGAATACAAAACAACTCCATCTCTCCTCCTATAGTGAGCAGAGTGTTGCCATGGTGATGCATCCCCGGCCAGGGTCTTGCAGTGATCCCCACTGACCCTGGTTGGTGACCTTTGACATTTAGGCCATGGCCAGGGTCAAGAGGTCAGCGATGGCCGGAGGGCAACAAGAGCACTTCCATGATTGGCACCCTGACACGCTCTCTGCCCCCTTCATCTGCAGCACTCACCTCCCTCCCAGTTTGCACCTCTCATTTGCATTTGTTACAGACCATCAGCTGCAGGAGGTTCATCCCACTGTTTTGCACTGCACTTTAGCAGGTAGCCCATTCTGTGCTCACGGCTATGCAAGGCTCAATATTGTATAATTTGCATTCCGTACTGCTACATGTTCTAGGTTCATTCCACTTCAGTTTTGTGTAAATTGTGATGATAAAATGCAGCATCTCCAGCATCCTGTATCGTGATGGTTATGATAGCAGTAATGATCATCAGTATTCCCATGGCCCCCTGCAATCCACTGTGTGTGAGGATATTTATAGTTCTTCATGTGATAGTGTGTGTGCGTATGTGTGAGCATGTGCATGTTTGTTCATTTCTATGGGGGGAAGGGCAATGCACTGCACCATGGCTCTTCTCGTGGGGAATAATTACAGAATTGTGGGTACTAAAAGTCATGTGACCCGAGCCTTCTGCTCCCAAATAATTTATCCCCCCGGCTGATAGTTCGTCAATATCAATTTATTAATTTAACAGTTCTGGACTGATAAAAGGTAGTGTGCACAGTTAGCTTGCTGAAGTGGGGAATAAGGATGAATTTTACAGTGAAATGGTGTGAGAGGAAGGGAAGAGGGAGAGACCAGAGGACAAAGCGAGAGGGAGAGAAACGGCACAGGAGTGATCAATGGCAACATAGGGGAGAGAGATGCATATTCGCCGTGCAAAACTGGGCCACCATCGCTCATATTCCAAGGTTATTGAATGAAAGTTATGAAAATTAATACACTTATTATCACCATATTAAAAATTAAGATTGAACACAGGGCGCTCATTGTATTGATATTCAGATGTCTCCAATATATTGATCAGCACAACCCAGTTTTTCCCTAACCTCTCCAGGTGAGCCTGTGCTATAGTCCAAGAGGAAAAAAATGTTTTTCAAGAAGAGCTTTTGAAGATTTCAATTAGTAACACAAAGAAAACCCTTTTATGTCAGTATACAACCTGAGAACCCTCAGAGGTGTTATATAAGATGATCGTTTCCTGGAAGACGCATCCTCCAAAACAAAGACACATCAGAAAAACACATAAAGGTGACCTCTTATGTATGACCCCTCTTGACCTGCCAGCACTTCCTTTACATCCTGATTTTTTTAAAAAGGGTAATGAATATACATCTGGCATAAAGCAGAACACATATATCATCCAGTCTCCGCCACAAAACAGTCAACCTAGAACCTAACCTATTCCCAGAGCCATTACATAATATCCCTGAAGGAGGCTAAAAAGGTATTTTAACAAGACCCACTGTTCTATGACCTTTGACCTCTTCTCAGTTGACCCCGAGCTCCTGACCCCACTTACACTAGCCGGTGACAGCGGTGGACACAGATCCCGTACACTTCCTGGTGTGAGGAGACAAAGACAGAGAGATTAAGTTACAAATTTATGCACGTGAGGATTCTGCATTTTCTGTTAAGGGCTGACAGATGGATTCAGTTCGTTGATCTATCATTCTCTCTGTGATTCTTTCCACTTATCCACCAACAAATATCAGGAAAAAGAAACCAAACAACCATTGAATGCGACTGCTTCCTTTTTCTGTATGTCGGAGTATTATATAATCTTTTCTTCTCTGCAGGTTCAGAGGCTCCCCTCACACGGACAATCACTGTAGTGGATTCTCCTCCGGTCTTTTGAGAGCTGCGGGGTAGCGAGTGTCAATAGAAGTGGAGTGTGTGAGTGTGAGAGATGATAGACTGAGGTTAAGAGGTGTCAACACAGAAAGAGAGAGGACTCGAGGTCTCTTCACCGGAGCCAGCTGAGACTCTGACACTCTCCTCAACCTCTCCTCTGATTAACCACTCTAAAGACGCAATTGAGACACAGATGCTTCACACAGAAACATACGTCCACACACACACACACACACACACACACACACACACACACACACACACACACACACACACACACACACACACACACACACACACACACACACACACACACACACACCATGCTGATTCTTTGACACACTATCTACAAATCCCAGTCTCTTTCCTTAAAGTCACACACTTGTGTGTGAGGCTACATTTCATCTGCGTGTGTCTGTGTGTCAGACACACATCAGCTCGGAGGTGTGGAAACCTGAAGATGTGTTGTTCACAGGCACAGAGACTCTCTGAAAGGTTCTGGCAGTCAGGAATGGATTTGTTACACCTCTGATCTGCTGTATATGTTCAGTCAAGTGTAAGATACAGCAGTGCCATCCCACAGGGCTTTGCACCTGTCAGGTGGTGTAGTACAAAATACAAACGGCAGAACACACTGACGTCCATTGTCACTCACATGCACATGCACTCACACTGAAACACTGCTTCAGCCAGACTTTCTTTCTATGTGACCCTCAAGATGAACACAACATGCACGTGTATATTGTGAGCACTTTTGCAATTTCTAGATTTCTCCTTCTTTAGAGCTGCACTTGTCTTTCTGATTGACTCTGTGCTTGATAAAACACTAACCACATATTATATAATCCTGATTTTGTCAAAGTTGTGCTGCAGATTAATTCCTTGTTATTTCACGGTGTCGTGTTATTGTCTTGTAAAGAAAATTACCTACTACAAACTGTATAACAACATAAGACTGAGCAATCAACTTGCACTGTGTTGGTCCAAAAAAGGTTTTTTTTTTACTTGCGTCATGTCACAGATGTACATTTTGGTTTGGGTCTGTTATGGTTTATTTTCTTTAATTAGGTCTGATTTGGGTTTTACAAGGACAGTCTAGTTGGTTTATGAGAGGATTACATGATCTGCTCACCGAAATTCAAAAACACCTTTTTCTCTCTTATCCCACGTGAGATAGTTTTGATTTATGTACTCAGCTTCTGAGATACTGTCTTGCTGTCACACGCTTTTCATTTATGGCGCTCACAGCATTGAAAAATTACATTTAGAAAATTTGCCAGCAACATGTCTTTCCTTATTTTGCAGAACAACATGATAGGTACAACATCCTCCATCTCCATGGTGGTATCCCTCTTATCAAACCTACCATGCACCCCCTAACAATTTGTCTATAAATGTATAACATTCATTTGACAGATCAAAAGCGACTTACATTTGAGAGGGAAGTCTTTGGTACAGTGTCTTGCTCAACACTTTGGCATGTGAATAAGAGGAGCTGGCATTTGTACCACTAAACCTACAATGAATTGCTGAAAAATTCAGTTTTGCATGAAAGGCCCTCTGTTTACCAGAGGGACTGAAACCAAAGGCAACCTTCCCATACCGGGAGTTAAACCCAGGCTGCCTGGGTGAAAACTAGGAATCTTAACCACCAGACCATATGGGAACTCTCTGGAACCAATGTCCATGTCACTCTGGATAATATATAGAACTCACTGTCCCTAGTTCCTAGAGGGAAAATCTCTTCTGTATAAACAGGAGTTCTGAAAATAGATATCTTAAAACCTGAAAAAATAAGAACAAACATATCTGCACGGTTACATAATGGAAAACTAGAGGTAAGGGAGAAAATATAAAATCTATTAAAGTCCTACTATTACTGGCCTTTGTTGGTTGGGTTGCATGCTACCTGTGTACAGGTTGAACACTGTGGAGCTCTGTTGGCTTGACTGTGAGTTTGGTTGTTTTACTTATTTAGGGAATGCTCCATCTCTATTTGCACTGTGGCCCTAATCCATACTACATGCTAATTTTGTAGAGTATGTACTACATACTAATCACCACTGTGTACTGTCTCAGCATTTAGTATCCAAAAAACATCAACATAGTTTAACCATTCTTTACTAACAGGAAATTACGCACCACGTGCGACGTGAGACGACAGTCAAACTCCAACTTTGGAATGTCACTGCTAATTAAACTTAAGATTTCTTTTGTGTGTTGCATTGCGGGAGAATGGTGTCCATTGACAGCACACTCATAAAATCAACCCTCTTTAGTATGCATACTATGTGGTTTGCGCTCACAGTACATCATTTTGTCACTTTTCCAGTATTAACATGCCACACACTCAAAACCTGCATAGATTTAAAATGTCATGTGGACTTGGGACACAAAAACGCTCTAGCTTTTAAAAAAATTCTTGCATCACTCATATGCTCCTTCATACTGTATACGTGTGTGTTACAAAGACTAAAGTCATTTTAATTGGCACTGCTGCGTTCAGACCTTCTATTTTGTGCTATTTAACGTTAAGCATTAAGCCAAGCAGCTGAAGAGATTCTGATGACAAGGCCTCCTTCTCCATCATGCTTTAGCGGCACGCAAATGGCAGTGCCCGAGTGACCAGACAAAACTGTACAGAAATAGAGATGTAATACACACACTGTGTGGGCTATAGATTGCAGAATGTGAGAACACTGCCCGGGTCAATACCTAAATGAAGAAAAATGCTGATGTGAACATAGATATATGACTCATATCTGTAAGAGTTGACATGCAGGCGGGCAGGTCCATGAATCTTAATAATCAGAGATGAGAAGCAAGAAGGTTGAATGGCATTACCAAGATATGTCAGTGTAATGACATGTGAGTATTTAAAACAAATAGTCAGGTCGACAGCAATGGCTACAAGATCCTCACCAACCGGTTCCAAACCACTACTTCACTCTCCCATCCCCTCCCTTTCCTCCTCAAAACCTGTGAGGTAGAAAATAGGGAGATATGAAGAGGTGGGGATGGAGGGAGATAAGCTGAGGTGGAGATAGAGACAGGTGAAAGAGGTAAGGGTCATAGCACATGCTCCTCTCGGCCTTCTCTTGCCAATGTTGTTTTATTAGCCCCGTCAGATTGTAATTTGCCCAATGGTAAACATACAGAACGGGCTTAATTAAGAATTTTTGAACGGGGATACGGTCAAGTCCGGAAACATTAGAGAGATGCAACCGGGTGTCATAAAGATTGATTGAGACAGGGGATGGAAGGACATGGTTAGAAACCGAGGGTGGAGGGAGGAGGGGCGGGAGCAGTGTGTATGTTACAACGGAGGGGTATTCTTGTGTTGCTCAGGGCAGTAGGGTGAGATAAGTTTGGAAAGATAGGGACAAACGATTTTTAATGCATTAACAACCCGGCAGTGCGAGGCAATAACAAGGACAAGATCTGCGTTAAAATGTTTGACATCCTGCTTCGAGATCAATGCATCCCGGACAGGGCACACAGATGTAGGGCGCATATTCACCTCAACTACCGGCAAAGATAACGCACACACAAACACAAACACACACACACACACACCAACCTTAACAGGGCACAGAACGTGTGGGTGGGTGCATGAGTTAACATCCTTCAAACCTCAGGGCGATGTACAGAAAATAAAAAACAATACCTATATCCATAACAATATCCGCAGGTAAAAGCATCTTTAAATCAAAACAGAGAGAGGGAGCATCTGGAGTCGATTGTTGAAAGCTGTGTGGACTACGTAAAAGACCAGCAAACTAAAAGAGTAATGAGCCTATCCATATCTCCCTGTAGACCTTAAGTTTGCATTCAATACATTATTTACGGCTGAATTTTTACTGAGGTATAGGTTCCTCTCAGGGGTGTTTACAGACTAGTGCTGTAACTGCTTTCCGTTGCCTTCAAAAGTAATGATTCCAGATTGTTTACCCATGTTTACATGCCTGTATATATATGTCTTACATATATAAATAGTGCTGTTGGACGTTCTTGAGGGTGAAGAATATTTGGAAGATAGTAACATAATGTGCACTTTGTGTGTTTGTTTGCCAGACATATATTAATAAACCTTCAACGAGCACTTTATTTTTGTACACAAGCCAAAAAAATGACACCAGAAATAGCCTCGTTCCTGTTCTTGAACCCTTTTGATTACAGTATGCTCATTTTCTCTTATGAAAAGTAACTCTGGAGTTTGCAATGAAAAGGTAAGACTTGGTCTAAGTGGTGGTAAAAATGTAAGTTTGTTCTATTATTTTTATTTTTTATTTTACTGCTCTATTTTGTTTGCACTTCTGGATCAACATAAGCAACTGTTGTCAGCGTGACACTGGCATATTGAAATGGTTTAAACCGATAGAATTTGAGCTTTCAGATGATCCAGACTTCGTCAAGGCTGAGTGAGGAATCAGCCTCATGCCATCCCAACAAAGGTTAACTCCCCTCCCCGTCCACATTCAGGCGGCTGCTTAAAGCATGTGGATACAAAGATTCAAGAGATGAATGCATGTCTATGACTTGGGCCATATTTACACTATCTGGTAAAATTGACCTAATTCTGATGTTTTGCCCACATATAGCATAAATCACATATGTATTGAACAGAAAATGTACTTGGAAGTTTATATTTTGTGGGAGGAAAATCTGATGTGTTTCAGGTACCTGACATTTCAACATTATTCTAAATGCACAGACAAGGAATTTTGGGGTTTCAACATTTACATACTGTGGATTGCATACATTTTTTACTCTCTTTAGTGTCTTGTAAGAGGGATGAACTGCTTGTATGGCGTCCCGTCGTGGGTTACAGGGCCCCAACACTGGCCAGCTTACCCTCCGGTAGTGGGGTTAGTTCATATTTCAGGTTTATTATGGCTCATTTGTACCCGCTGCAGATGACAGTTTGGCTGCATTTCCAGGTTAGTTTTACATCCAAGGTTTATGTGAGTGACTTTGGATGTAAACTCAGGAATTAGATATGGCCCACTTTAAAGAGTAGACCTTGGCAAACATTCAGAACTCAAGACCTGCATTGTAAAATTCAGATGATATAATCTGTATAAGTGTAGTCTGAGGTTAGATTTGGTGAGGTTAAATGTAATGTCAGATGCAGGATTCTGGTGTAAATTATTTGTCTGTGTGCTCCTTTTACAGCACTGTCTCCTACCGCTGAAGGATTTTTTTTTTTTATAATAAGCCCCTTCTCATCCTCTTGCAGCCAGAATGCACACAAGCTACTGTAGCCTGAGATGTCCCTGCTCCCTTTGTCTTTGTAGTTCAGCAGCTCCCGTCCAAAACACTGTAACTTCTGGGAAACAGGGAGATCTCAGTTCTCCGCTCAAAGAACACAACAAGCAGAGACTCTCTCTCCATCTCTTTATGACGATCTCTCTGCCTCTGTCTTTGTTTCCCTCTTTTCAAATAGACTATTTGTCATCTCTGAAATAGAGCATTTTAAAAATTCAACCTGGAGCCAACCCCCACCCTAACTCCCCACTATTCTCACTCTCAATTCCCCAGACTCTGGCCAGCTACAATCAATAGCCTATTGATCAACTCTCTCCATTCCCATTACACACCAGTGCCAAAAGAGCCAACCATTTTCCCTGAAAAGCTCATCCTGAACATATTTGCAATGGTAAGGTTTCTCTAATTTCAGTCGGTCATTATTAAATGCGTACAGTGTGTGAGTGCCTTGGCAGTCTGTGATGTTGAGTGGTGAGACCGGCTGAGAAAGGACCTCAGTAAATGCAGTTACCTTTTAATTGAAAGGCATTGCACTGAGGTAGAGCCTGGTTCTCCTTAGGTAAAATAGGAAAGGTGAGAGCATTACCACATACGTAGAAAGTAATTCTCTTTCCAGTCGTTTCTACTTCTACTTCTCTCCCCCGCCCTCTGTCTTTCTCCTTTCTCTCTCTCTCTCTCTCTCTCTCTTTCTCTCCCTCCATAGACAATGCTACAGGCAAAATCAATACTGGAAAGAAAAAAAGGAGGCATATTTTTAGCGTGTTATTATATGAGCTGTATGAGGAAAACAGTGTTTGTGGGAAAGACAGAAATGCCAAGGTGCTGATAAGAGAAAGATTGGGTGGGAGAGATACAAAATAACTGAAAGAGTGTGAATGATGGTGGGCTGTATAAGGGAGAGTCTAATGGAGATGGATCAAACGAAGGTGGAGATAAGATGGGGTAACTGTGAGAAAATGGCTGATGACCTGACCAGGGATGAAGCTCTGTGCAGCCGGCAGAAGAAGGGCTGTAAAAAGATGTGTTGACGAGGTTGCTGAGGATGTTTGATCTGTAAAATCGAGAACACACTGATATTGTCTAAACTCTCATTTTGATATTTTGTTGTTTCACATTTAATTTGCAGTTGTGTGGTGTTTTATTGGTCTTTGTCAGCTTGTCACATCTGAAAATGAACACTTCCTGTATTGGTTTTTGCATGTAGAAGTAAAACCTGAATCACACTTACAGGGCGATGCTATTAATACCTTCTTATGCAGCTTTGCTCCACCTCTGTCCACGTCTGTGCTCTCTGTGGATTGCAGTATACTCTGACTACACCACAGCCTCACTTTCACTCCTGCTACCAACGGCTTTCTGATGGACTTCCTCTCCCTAACCTCTTTTCGGGCTCACCTCTGTGCTGCTGTCAGTCAACCTCCAGCCCTCCTCCTATTGGCTAGAGATGCTCTGTTGATCTAATGGTGGAGCTGTCCAATTGGCCAGAGAGCTCAGGGGGGAAGGAAGGAATTGATTTATCTGTGGTATTAGAGGATCAATTAATCCCCATTGTGTGTGCCAGCACAGATAGTCCGATGTGTCTCATTTGGTATGGCTTGTTTCTGCTCGGCCAAGATAAGAGTCTCTCCCATCACTTCGCTCTATGAGCAACAAATCAAATCAAATCGAAAGGGATGACGGCACACAGAGGGTTCCTCCCCAGGCTGTGGCTGGCTGATCACAATAAGGAAAGGCCATCAATATGAAGAGTAGTCAGTGCAGAATAAATGGTGCTCATTTGAGAGCTGAGATGTCTGCCCTGTTGCCATGACAATGCAAGCTGCGGATATATATATACAGCCTAAATAACTTGAGTTGTCTCATGACCCCATTAATGACTGATTAATGACATTAAATCCAAACACAGTGTAGATACAGTCGGAGCTCTAACTCTTAGTCAATTAAAGGATAGATTCACATTTTTCCAAGTGTATCTTTAAAAATACACCCACACCCACAATTGCACTGAAACAATTTTCCTTACATTTTGTAATAAAAACAACAGAGACTGCTTAATGCATTTTTGCACAGAATGAAAACCATAGATTTTGTCCCTCATCACTTACACTGAAATCTCTTTAGGGAGGGATTTCTTCACATCCAGTATGGACAGGAGGGACGATTACAGCCACTGATAACTCTTTCAACAAACATATGGGCATGTGGCTATTGTTTTAAGATAGACTTGAAAAAAGGTGAACCTATCCTTTAATCAATTAGTGATTAACAGAAAAAAAAAGCAACAATTTAGTCATTTTTCAAGAAAACATACCCAAAAATGGCTGCTCCCAACCTCTCAAAAATGAAAACATCCTGCTTTTCTTTGTCTTACATGACTTTAAACTGAATATTATTTAGGTATTGGACTATTGGTTGGATAAAACAACACATTTGAAGACATCACCTTGAGCTCGTGTTGGCCATTTTTCACCATTTCCTGACATCTTATAGACCAAACTCTAAATCGTGCTCATCAGATTAATTGGTAATGGAAATAAATTTTAGCTGCAGCCCAACATGGAGCATCTTATTTGTATATGATGCATATAAAGCGCACTAAACACTAAGGAACAAGGAGGAATGCAAGTAACATACTCTACTACACATTTCTGAGTGGGAAAGCAATCATAGCCAGGGGAGGAAGGGAGAAGGGTCAATGCACCGATAGTTGCCGATACTCACTCCGAGATGACAGTGAAAAGAAAAGGTAAGAGAGACTTGGATAGAAGTGGGTGCTAATTCCTACTTTTCAGTTTAAATAAAGATTGGAGCTGGATAAAAGCCATTAAGGGAGAAATCAGACAGGGCATGCTATGTAGGACAAGAGCTGACTGCAGGGAGGTGAGTGGTGAGGATCGATACTCAGTCGATGCGCTCAACACCCAGCTCTGCACACACACATTTACACACACACACACACACACACACACACACACACACACACACACACACACACACACACACAGAGAGAGGGAGAGAGAGAGAGGGGCATGTGTTATTGCCGGGCATCTGCATGTTTGTGTGTATTGTGTGTGTGGAGCAGTGACTAATGGAGAAAGGCAGAGAGTCGGAGAGAAAGAGTGCACGCAATATACAATTAACTCTCTTTTGAGTGAGGGAATATTAAACACAGGCTACTTGTGTGGACTGTAATTTGTAGTGATAAAAGTATTAAAGTAAAGCACTTGTACAAAGATGGAAGGGTGGACAGCTGCAGAGATGGATTTATTTCGGAGGCACGATACAGTTAACAAAGATAGATGTTTCAAAAGAGCGTCTTCAGCCCTAACTGGAGCCTAAATAAAACCGCAATCACTATGCATTCTGTCCTCCCCTCTTCTCCTCTCTTTCTCTTCTTCTTCCTCTTCTCTTCTCTCCCTCTTTCTTTTCCCTTTTCCCTTACTCCCTTCTCTCTCTCTCCTCCCTGCCTCCCTTCCGCTCTCCCCCTCTCTCTCTAGAATTGATCGACTATGTCTCCTCAATCCATCTCTCCCTCTGTCGCTTAGCAACGGGTGCTCTATCGGGTGTGGAGGGTGGGAGTTTCACTAGGGGAGGCATGGGGGGGTAGCATTGGTGGTGGTGGGGGGGGGGGGTGGCATGTATGGGTGGGTGTGTGGTTGGTGGTGGTGGGGGTGGGGGGTTAAGCAAAAGCCAATTGTACTTGATTCCACATTTACTGATACATGTTTCACTTTCATACTGTGTTTTTGAGGTTTTACTACTTGGCTGATAAATATAAAAAGAAGATTTACAAGATAGCAAAACGTTACATGCAGAGAGATTTTTCACCATTTATTTCGTCTTACAAAAAAAAAAAATCTGCTTCAGTTGTAGCACACCAAAAATTGTTTGATATCAGAGCCAGGATGACTAGCAGTAGGTCACTGCTTCTGTTTTGTGCATCTGAATGTTACGTATCCGACCGAGGAGTCCATCACTTTCCCTGAAGCTGTGTCACTGTTTCATACAGTGAGCCGTCTCTGTGAAAATACAAAGGCATACTGGTGTGAGCCTGCACTTTAAATTTATCTAAGCCTCCTCTTTACTGTATCCATATGGTGGACAAAAAAAACAAGACAAATAAAAAACATTTTCAAGGGTATTTTGGCTCATAAATACATTTTTAGACAATCCACATCTGCTGATTATAACACTGCCACCTTGAAAAGATGCACAATTATAATAGCTTTTTTTGGTGTTATACTAAATCAAAGCAAGTCTGTTATTTTGATGCAAAACAAATACAGTAAAAGCTGGGGAGTAGGAGAAACCCCTCTGGCCATGAGAATTATTGTTGTGCATGAATGAACAAATATAATTTGAAACAAAAAGCTATTTAAACTGGCCTGCGTACAATCCCTGAATTAACATGCATACGGGAATAAGTATAAGTGTTGTGCACAAAGCATTGTTCTGTTTTTAAGACCTTATCCTTTTGATCTACACTTAATGTCTGATCCCCTTTGAGGAAGATGTGTAGGCTATTCTTTAAGCCTAATAAATCCAGCGTTAGCAGTACTTAAGAGGGGAAAAAGCTGTGTGGTTTAAAATCAGAAGGGCAGGGGGAGAAGAACAATGAGTAATGCTCTTAACTAGCTTGTGAGATAACACATACACATTACAATCTATAATCATTCTAATCTGCGATCTATGAAGTTGAATAAATGTATCCATACTGCTGCCTAGGCCTATGGGCTGTGTAGAGTATTATGAATCCACATTAGAATCTTTGATCACTGTAATCCAGAATCTAAAAGCATACATGGAAAAAAACAAAAAAAAAGTGTGTGTGAGAGCGTGTGTGTGTGTGTGTGTGTGTCTGTGTGTGTGTGTGTAAAAAATCTAAAATTTACAATATACACTATAATTACACACATACACATTTGAACTACTTGTACTAAAAGTTACTATGATGTGCACTGAAAATGAATCCAAAGCAGTTTCAATTTATTTGCATCAGTTTATAGCTCGAGTCAATGCACTTCCTGTTCAGTTTAAAAAGAGGGGTTCTGTCTAATATGTACATTATCTATCTGTCCCTATATCTGCATATCTTCCCATCTATGGATTGTACTGACACACACACAACTCTACTATGGCCTCTAAAGTATTTATGTGTGGCAATATGTAAATCTCTATTGCTGTTCATAGCAACTAAAACAAAATAGCACACAAAAGTAATGGCAGCAAAAGATAACTCTGTGACAACTAGTATACAATGGGGAATGACAAACAAATGCAGTACACACACACACACACACGCACACACACACACAACATCCATTAAACTTTTTATATTAGTAGATTAATACAATGTGTATTAAGGCACAGAAGTGTTTTGTCATCATTTTTATTCTAATTCTCACTTATTTTGTAATTTAAAAAACTTTTATCCTTATAGTTGTTTGCCCATGATGTAAAAAAAAAAAAAAAAATTAAAAATTAAATTTTACTGTAAACACTAAAATGCTTCACGGGCCGGATTCTTAATGCTCTCATCTATGATTTTTGTTGACAACACAACAAACATCCAGCCTTCTCATTAACACTTTGAGGCCTTGCCACCTGAAGTTGCAGGTGTCCGAGAGAAACCCGAAAAAGCAAAATTAATCCGTGTAACATTTCGTAATCCAGCCCAATCGGATCGATAGTCTATTGAATGTGTTTGTGATTAGTAGCCCTATTGATTGTAGTGACATCATGTGAACGCACCCGGGTGATGGTTATTTTGCTAACAGCTTGTCAGAGTCCAAATAAATCCAATGACCTTTATGAAAAATATATATATATGTATGTATTTCATATTGTGTTTGTTTCAAATTGCGTTTCTTTTCGATAAATTACACCACACAGACAGACGTGGCGCTTTTGTTTGAATACATTTGCCCTTTGACAAAATTGTGCAAATGACAGATAACTGAGCCCAAACAGCCTTATGAATGACACAGATCCACAGGAAAGAAGGGTGAGTTACAATAAAGTAGCAAAATAAAAGCTGTAACGAATGCACTCGATTTTATTTAATTTTTATTTAATTTTTTATTTTTTCTGTCAAAAACACACACATTTTTAAAGAAACATTCCCTCAAAGATTATGCTTTATAATATATGTATATCATTGTAATTTACGATTGAAAAAATATACCAAGAAATATCTTACCCTATGGATTATTGATTAGTCCTCTGGTGGGCATGCCAGGCCTGCATTGGCACCTGTTGTCCTAAATATTTTGGAGCCGGTCCGCACTCACGGCCTGCTGTCCTACAGTGTCCATTTCTATTTAGATTGACTTTCATTTTGAGTGAAACCAAGACCGGAGAAGAGGTGTGCGTCCAATTCTTTCTGCCAATCGATCAGACTGCGGATAGATCGATAAGTCACCACGGCTATTGATCACTTCGGCCCTCTATTGCTGGGCGCTTTCAAATGCAGATGGGCCAAAATAATAATCTATGGCAACACACTAATTCCCTAACAAACTGCAGGCAAACGCTTTACAAACACGGCGATTCAATGTGCTTTTTTCCCCAGCATTTGGGCCTTTTAAATTCGGCTGCAGAGCTCTGACTGTGAAACAAACTGTTCTACCAGTGGGCTGCCGTTTAAAGATTTAACAGGACAAACATGCAACATTGAAAATGCAGGGTGAGATTGATTTGGCCTGTAGCCTATTGAAACTTTGTAAAAAATGTTTAAAGGCAGAGCGATAAGTTAAAGGTCTGGTGACATTTAAAAAAAAGAAAGAATTAACTTGACTGTTAGGAAAAAGAGGGAAAAAACAAAACGAAAAACAAAGGGTGTGCAAAAGCACAGACAAATATTAATCGTTGGCAAAATAACTGAAGTTTTAGGTTTTTATTCGAGTCAACTAGTTGTAATTTATATGAGAATTATAAACATATTCCCACATTCTGTTGGGCATTTAGGCATGTAAATCCCACCCACACACACACACACACACACACACACACACACACACACACACACACACACACACGGTTACTTAAAGTAGAGCCATAGGCAAACAAGGCAGATGTTGTGGAACCAACAAGGCCACACCATTGTGTGTGTGTGTGTGGACTGGGATGAGAGCAGCAGCAGCAGCAGCAGCAGCAGCAGCAGCAGCAGCAGCAGCAGCAGCAGCAGCAGCAGCAGCAGCAGCAGCAGCAGCAGCAGCAGCAGCGGCAGCAGCAGCAGCAGCAGCAGCAGCAGCAGCAGCAGCAGCAGCAGCAGCAGCAGCAGCAGCAGCAGCAGCAGCAGCAGCAGCAGCAGCAGCAGCAGCAGCAGCAGCAGCAGCAGCAGCAGCAGCAGCAGCAGCAGCAGCAGCAGCAGCAGCAGCAGCAGCAGCAGCAGCAGCAGCAGCAGCAGCAGCAGCAGCAGCAGCAGCAGCAGCAGCAGCAGCAGCAGCAGCAGCAGCAGCAGCAGCAGCAGCAGCAGCAGCAGCAGCAGCAGCAGCAGCAGCAGCAGCAGCAGCAGCAGCAGCAGCAGCAGCAGCAGCAGCAGCAGCAGCAGCAGCAGCAGCAGCAGCAGCAGCAGCAGCAGCAGCAGCAGCAGCAGCAGCAGCAGCAGCAGCAGCAGCAGCAGCAGCAGCAGCAGCAGCAGCAGCAGCAGCAGCAGCAGCAGCAGCAGCAGCAGCAGCAGCAGCAGCAGCAGCAGCAGCAGCAGCAGCAGCAGCAGCAGCAGCAGCAGCAGCAGCAGCAGCAGCAGCAGCAGCAGCAGCAGCAGCAGCAGCAGCAGCAGCAGCAGCAGCAGCAGCAGCAGCAGCAGCAGCAGCAGCAGCAGCAGCAGCAGCAGCAGCAGCAGCAGCAGCAGCAGCAGCAGCAGCAGCAGCAGCAGCAGCAGCAGCAGCAGCAGCAGCAGCAGCAGCAGCAGCAGCAGCAGCAGCAGCAGCAGCAGCAGCAGCAGCAGCAGCAGCAGCAGCAGCAGCAGCAGCAGCAGCAGCAGCAGCAGCAGCAGCAGCAGCAGCAGCAGCAGCAGCAGCAGCAGCAGCAGCAGCAGCAGCAGCAGCAGCAGCAGCAGCAGCAGCAGCAGCAGCAGCAGCAGCAGCAGCAGCAGCAGCAGCAGCAGCAGCAGCAGCAGCAGCAGCAGCAGCAGCAGCAGCAGCAGCAGCAGCAGCAGCAGCAGCAGCAGCAGCAGCAGCAGCAGCAGCAGCAGCAGCAGCAGCAGCAGCAGCAGCAGCAGCAGCAGCAGCAGCAGCAGCAGCAGCAGCAGCAGCAGCAGCAGCAGCAGCAGCAGCAGCAGCAGCAGCAGCAGCAGCAGCAGCAGCAGCAGCAGCAGCAGCAGCAGCAGCAGCAGCAGCAGCAGCAGCAGCAGCAGCAGCAGCAGCAGCAGCAGCAGCAGCAGCAGCAGCAGCAGCAGCAGCAGCAGCAGCAGCAGCAGCAGCAGCAGCAGCAGCAGCAGCAGCAGCAGCAGCAGCAGCAGCAGCAGCAGCAGCAGCAGCAGCAGCAGCAGCAGCAGCAGCAGCAGCAGCAGCAGCAGCAGCAGCAGCAGCAGCAGCAGCAGCAGCAGCAGCAGCAGCAGCAGCAGCAGCAGCAGCAGCAGCAGCAGCAGCAGCAGCAGCAGCAGCAGCAGCAGCAGCAGCAGCAGCAGCAGCAGCAGCAGCAGCAGCAGCAGCAGCAGCAGCAGCAGCAGCAGCAGCAGCAGCAGCAGCAGCAGCAGCAGCAGCAGCAGCAGCAGCAGCCATTTTAGTAGAACGCATTTTTTGGCACTATCGATCCCTCAGAAATGCATTGAGCGCAGCTCCGGGTTCAGCATTGATTAGTTGATCAGTAAACTACAGCAGTGCTTAAAGATAAAAAACAAAATGCTTTGGGCCTCATAAAAAGACTCGTATGGTTGAGCTGTGGTGACTTTCAAAAAACTGTAACACCGAAGTCCTAAATAAAAAACAGAATATTATAACTTTTTCAAAAAAAAAGGGGTTTATGTTATGTTAATTAAAACACAACCACAGACCCAAAAATAAATAAATAAATAAAAATACTGCTGCACAATCACTGCATTGTGTGTGTGTGTGTGTGTGTGTGTGTGTGTGTGTGTGTGTGTGTAAAGTCGATGCCAACGTGGTGCTGAGGCCACCGCCTCGCCCGCTGCTATTAATATGAAATAAACCACCGGGTCTCTGCGGCATCGCCCCAGTCACACCGCAGATATCGACACAGTTAATATTTAATATTGTATTTGCCATAGGATTTGCTTATTTAAGTATTCGAAAACAGTACATTAAAATACAAATTAAAACTGAGCTCTAGGCGGATACATGGATTTTTTTTTTTTTTTTTTGGGGGGGCTGAGTTTACTTTGCATTCAAATTTTATTTTGGCTTGCTTATAAACGATCTGACCAAGTTGCATAAAATAGAAGAAAAAAAAATCATTGATGGAAATCGGGCAAAGCGGGCTGCACTGATCAGTTCCCCACGCCATGTTGACCCTGCAGTTTTTAACAGATTAAAAACTGGGCAGAGTTAACGTGAGTCCAATAAAGGGGGTGGATCCAGATATGAAGTTTACAAGTTCTTGGTTGAAGTGTAAAAGTTTTCAGCGCGCTGTTTTGGGTTGTAAACCCTGGTGAATTAGGAGAGAGGAGCCAGCAATGAAAGTTAACATCCATCACCACCGCGACCAATAAGGTGCTCTGGCCGGCTGGCTGAGCACAGATGACGGATTCGCTGCTGTGCGGGCTTCGGTAATTCATTTCCGATAGCAGTGGTTGCTGGGATCAATACAGGGACATTAACCCAAGCGGACACTGCTGTTCTCCTGATGGCACAAGCCAAAAGCCACCATCCCTCGTTGGCAATCAGCAAAGACACGGGTTTTAGGGTCATTATTTTGGGGAGAGGAGCTGTGTGCCAAGGCCACTGATACCACAATATATCAGTGAAGTTATGGATGGCCATGACCTGGCTGTTGGTAAACACCGGTCAGGGAAATTATTTTATGCAATTTGCAAATGATTAGTGATGCCACTTCCGGGATTGTTAGACTATTTTTTTTCTAGCTCCCGGTCGAAATCCTAATGGCCTCATTTTACATAACATCGGTGTGAATGCCAAGGCTTCTCACTTGGTAACAGAGTTCACATAGCTTACAGAGCAACTAAATGCTTACAGGAGGACTGCTGTGTTGCTATGGTTGACGACACACACACACACACACACACACACACACACACACACACACACACACACACACACATCACACTTACAGTCACACACACTCCAGTGCGTTCAAACATGTCTGAGGTGTTGATGTGTTGATGTGATTTTTTACAGTTTTCTCATGTGTCACTTGTCATGTGTGTCAGCACATGTCACCATATAAACAACTGCACAGACTCGGACTGGACACAACGATTACATGCAACGACACAACACAATCCTCTAAAACATACTATAATTTTTGTGAAACTTCCAATCAGATTGTGATTAGACTGTGTCAGATTGGTGTTGATTCAAATCAGTAATTTTGGGGGGGGGGGGGGCATTTATGGTCAAAACAGCATGAACACTAAACACAATACCATCACAAAGTACCAGTCCAGTAAACCACAGGCTTTATATTGCAACCTTATCGGTTTTAACATATTGAATGTTTGTATAATAGCTATATGTCATTGAATTGCTTGCTGCACCATATTGTACAGGTGTTCATGATATTTTGTCCACCCTATATAGGAAGTAATAGCTGAAATTTAAAAAAAAATAAATCCATATTTTGTCTGTGTTTCTAGGAGATGGAAAACTATTCTGGGAACTTTAGTGAGGCTTTATACATTCTTCAGTTTCCACCAAATACGTGTGACTTATCCGTTAGCCCTTTTACAAAATCCGGTCCCTCGATCTCAGCGCGCTGCTATAGGCACCAACCTATCGATGCATCTCCTGATCCATACATACTCTGACATTGATGGATTGCTGACCTGCATTGACGTCAGCGAGCAGCAGGTTTCACACATAACTTTTGTGAGGCACGAGATATTATGTGAGAGCCGATGTGTTTGAGAGTTTGATTTTCGTACACTGAAATCCGAGGAGCGAAGATGCCAAAGGGGTCAAAACCTGGAGGCTATGATGAAATGATACTCAACAGGATTTATGTGGTAACATTTTCTGGTGAAAGGTGAAAAGAAATAAAATCACTCGTACGAAAAAGCTTAATGGAAAGACATACTTTTCAGATTTTGGGAAGCGAGATGCAGATATAATTTCATCGGTAAATTGGTTACAGTCGAAACGTGTCAAAGGTCATCCACGCAGTCAGTTGTCCTGTGTTAAACTCTTAAAGAACTGGTTATTTTCTCGTACAAATTGAGTCGTTCTTTCAGTAGTTATCAGAAAATTATGCATCTTCATTTTAGCCTGTGAATAAAGATCGAAGACAATAAATAAATAAAACAGCAGGGGCTGTAAGCTATGGCCTCCTCTTCGAGATAAATTGTGGTTTTCTCACTAGACTCGTGGCCTGATGTTACATATGTCAATTAATATTTAACTTTCAAGAGAGACATCACATGCGCTGCTGGCGCCGTGTCAAACGCTTTTATCAGAGAAAACAAGGAGCGAGTCCTTCTTATCCATCTGAGTGTAAATGTTGCACACGCTGCAACGGATTGCATTTGTGTGTTTTATCTTAACGGGCGTCTAATGCAATCTTTTTTCAGGAATTTGAGGTTCAGTTTGCAACATGAACAACCCATGACATAGGGGCCAGTGACGTCAGATGGGCCCCAGACGGAGTGCGCGAGTGCGGGGATACGCCGCGGGGGCGCGCACATGCGCACAGGCTCGGTCTCATCCCGACACGATCGCAGGCACGTCAATATACACACAGAGAGCAGAGCAGCGCTTTGGGTATAGTAGAAGGTGCTCCACAGCGAAAGAAAACCCAGGCAGGCGCAGACACCTTCACACACCGAGCAGAGGTTTGCCGCGCAGTTTGTGTGGCGGCCGGGACGCGATTTTTTTTAAAACCATGCTGGATTGACCGCAGAGAGGCAACTACAATCAATGGCTCGGCTTTGAAATCGTTCAAAATTTATTGGAAAGGAGTGTGAGATAGAGCGGCAGCGGGAGAGGGAGAGAGAGGAGGCGAGACGCGAGGGAGAGAGCGAGAGTGGCGAGAGGGGTGGAAATAGAGATCCTTTCAACAATGGAGCTTACAATGGAAAACATTGGAAATCTGCACGGTGTCTCTCACTCCCATCAAACGAGCGACTTAATGAACTCCTCACACGCGCGCCAGTCGTCGGCGTCGCATCGGAACTTGGTGTCGCACGGACGGTCAGCCATGGTGTCCAGCATGGCCTCGATACTGGAGGGAGCGGGGGACTACCGCACAGACCACGCTTTGTCTGGCCCGCTGCATCCGGCGATGACCATGTCGTGCGACTCCGGGATGAGCCTGAGCAGCACCTACACCACGCTGACGCCGCTGCAGCACCTGCCCCCCATATCCACCGTCTCGGAGAAATTTCACCATCCACACCCGCATGCTCACCACCACCCGGCGCACCAGCGGCTGGCAGCTGGGAACGTCAGCGGCAGCTTCACCCTGATGAGGGACGACCGAAGTCTCGCCTCCATGAGTAACCTCTATGGCCACTACCCCAAAGACATGTCCGGCATGGGCCAGCCTCTGTCCCCGCTGTCTAACGGCCTCGGGTCTTTGCACAGCTCCCAGCAGACTCTCAGCGCCTACGGTCCTGGAGCCCACCTCTCCAACGACAAGATGCTCTCCTCGGGGGGCTTCGAGTCCCACGCAGCCATGCTGTCCCGGGGCGAGGAGCACCTGGCTCGGGGTCTCGGGGGCCATGGGGCCGGCCTCATGACATCCTTGAACGGCATACACCATCACAGCCATCCGCACTCTCAGGCAAACGGGTCCATGCTGTCAGACCGGGACAGGCAGACGGTGGTGGGAGGCGGGCAGGGAGCTGGGTCGGGGCAGGTGGAGGAGATAAACACCAAGGAGGTGGCACAGCGAATAACAGCAGAGCTCAAGCGCTACAGCATCCCCCAGGCCATCTTTGCTCAGAGGATCTTGTGCCGGTCCCAGGGAACACTGTCTGATCTGCTGCGGAACCCTAAACCGTGGAGTAAACTCAAGTCTGGCCGGGAGACATTCAGGAGGATGTGGAAGTGGCTCCAGGAACCCGAATTCCAGCGAATGTCAGCGCTCAGGCTTGCAGGTGAGTGAGGAGACAGCTCCCAACCTGAGTGATGTGGAGGGATCAATTAGAAGTCAATGTGGCGAGACTGTCAATATCTGCTCAAACAGACATTACTAGAAGTTATTAGTCGATTGTATCGAGTAAAACTTCATCATGACAGTTGGGGTGTTAAATGTTGGGGGGAAATCTATAGTTTGATTGATGCTACAATCCATGACAGTATAAACAGACGCTGTGCAACCCTGGACGTGTTATAAACAAAAGAGCCGCGGCATCTCTCAAAAGCAGAGCGGGTGCAAACACAGTCTGCACAGACCTGTTTGTTTTTGCGCACCGAGTAGAGCGCTTTTGCTCACGGATTCAGGATGGATACACACCGCCCTCTCCCCGTCCGTCTCACTCTATGTTCTCTCTCTCTCTCTCTCTCTCTCTCTCTCTCTCGCTCACTCGCACAAACAAAAACACACAGGGAAGGAGAGCAAACAAAGGAAATCAAAGCGGGATGTGACCCAAATTGATTGCATCTCGCAGCGGTTTCGCTAAAAGTAAAACAGAGCCACACTTTGAGATAACTGCAGCCCGAGCATCGAGTTTTACTCCGTATCAGAAGAACTTGACATAATACTTTGGCACTCCCTCTGTCAAATAAGCGCGTCGTCGCAAACGAGGATCGTCTGAGGCCTGGCCAAAGAGTCGGGGGGGGGGGGGGCACGACCTCCTATGGATCAATATTTCAGGTCCAGGGGTCCCCTCTCAGAGTAGCGTACTAATAACTGATCGATTCGGATCTGAAAGACAGGGACACGAACAGATGCGTCTTTCTCTGGCCTCTGTTGACTCCTCTGCGCCCTGGGCCATCTCGGCTCCGAAGTTGGTTCGGGGGCCCGTTTAGACATTCTGTAGCTGAGAATTTGGTGTGTACGGAGGTTGGCGAGGTCATGTGTGTGTGTGTGTGTGTGTGTGTGTGGGCTCACTGGGACGTGATAACAGAACGGACTGGACTCCCCCTCTGTTCCGTCAGAGGAGAAGTGAGACGCAAACCCTTACTATCTCCCCGCTGTGGCTCTCTCTCGATGCTTCGTCTCTTTGATCCGTCGCTCTGCTTTTTTAAAGCTCGAAGATGATCCCACTGAGCGCTGTGATTTGAACCCACGTCCACGCCCCCCCCCCCCCTTTAAACCGTTTAACACTTACAGCCTGCTTAACGGGACGCAAAGGAAAAACGAGAGACGTCGCAGTGGGGCTGAAACCCAGGTGTGAGTGAGAGGTCCCCTCTCATCGATGTTCGTGTAGACGCCCTGTTTAGAAGTGCTGCGCTTCCAGACGTCAATCAGCTCTTCTGTGTCGTATTTCAGCGAACAGTTCAATTAGGCAGATATAGTGGCATATTTTAGTTCTAGTCAATGCCCTATTGAAAAGCACTTAATGGCATGTAAATTGTTCCTTTGCGCATTTAGTGGGGTTCTGGTAAATAAAGATTTAAACACTCCACAATTGTCTCTTTAAGTGCCACTGCTGTTAAAGCTAATTGGGCTGTGGGGTTTTATATCTTCCACACCACATCAGGATAAAACCGCCCAATTCAGCTGACATGCTGGAGTGGACCAGGCTTGTGCAGTGCACACCTACTGCATATTCTAATGTGGTCGGGCCCAGGACAGCCTATGGGTGTCAGGTGTGTGTGTGTGAGTGTGTGTGTACATTTCTTCTCTACGTGGTTGTAGGAAGGAAATTAGGGCTGCACAGTTATCTCGATTTGATCCAGTGGCGATGGATGTTATAGGTGATCCTATTTTAAAATACATTACATTACATACAATACAGCATACGTTTCTGCAAAATATGTTTATTTTTCTTTGTTGAAACAGCAGATTTCAAGCCTCGTTGTGCATTAACCTGCTATTTCAATAGGTCTCAGGGAAAAATCCAGTTGGGCAAAATGACAAATGACTTTTATGTAAATGCAGGGAGCAACATTTTACTTATTGCATTTAAAACCACCATTATCCTCGGTCCGCATGTGGACTGTGAGTAGGAGTTTGATGTGGGGGGGGGGTGCTGAAAGTGAGGCTGGCCCATACTCGCTCGGCCACATCAATCAATAAATTCAAATTACTATTCCAAATTCATCACAGTCACTCAAATCAATGCAGCTGCCCTGCTTAGCTAATGTGAAAATGCCAGTGTCTGCACACACACACACACACAGACACACGACAATCCACTCCTGAAACGAAAAACAGAGCAGAGATTTGGTTTTCTGTTTGGGGGGGGGGGGGCTTGCGTCCTTCACGCTTAACATCTCCCAATGCAACGAGGGCAGCAAAGACCCGCATGATTCCCCACCTATTGTGTTCCTCCTATGCAGGGCCATAACACCAAGGCCGAGCAAACGGGGGGGCTTTTTATTATATATGTTCCGAGCATCTGCACCTGCATTAGTCGACTACGGTATTAAGTAAATCGGAAGCTTCGTGGTGAAGCTGCACGAGTAAGAAAGACACGGGCAAAGCGAGGTTTGGGAGGCATTTAGAGATCGCATTAACGATAAAAACAATTCGTCTTTGCATCTGTGGTGAATTCCACACTCCATCTCAATGTATTTGGTCGGGTCAATACAGCACTGATCGATAAGGATAGCCAGTGCATCTATCAATTATCCCGCCTCAGCACTCTCTCCCATTGCTCTCTCCCCCGGAGCAGAGAGGGGGAGGCGAGAGCCGGAGAAGGGGGGGAAAGAAGACAGCTGTTACAAAAAAAAAAAAAAGAAAGAAAGACAGACAGAAAGAAAGAATAACACTGCCGCACACCATTTTCTTTGCTGTAATCATGTTCCATTTGTTGTGTGTAATACACTTTCACTCATTTGCCCCTTGGGGTGCGGGTTATGACGGTGTCATTCGGGTGTTATTCACGCCCGGATGCCGGACAACACAGAGAATAGTGTATTATATCACCAAAAATCCCAGAAGTGGCGCCTTTCTTTTCTCGGCAGCACGAGGCACGCAGCCCTATTTCTTCACCGTGGTACCGGATAGCCGGGCCTATGCCCTCCTTTATCCTTTCCTTGTGAAAGTAATGAGGTGCCATGGCATGCCAAGGTCCCGCTCCCTCAAAAAAAAAAGAAAAAAAAAAAAAAAGAGCGTACTCGGTGCATTACCATCTGAATGGCCGGAGCACGTGCCAGGGTGTGCAGGTCAATACCCACAGGACACGGAGGAAAAACATTGTTGAGAATGAGGGTGGGAGGCCTCTATTCATGTTTCAATGGACTACACGCAGTTTACACAGGCCCTAATCCGGGAGCAACCCCCCCCCCCTCCCCCCAGGTCAAACTGCGCTCATCGTTTTCTTTGGTTGCCTAAATACTTTTATCTCATTTGGTTGCCTCAAACTGATAAAAGTAGCATATTTTAGAGGAAAGAAGGTATAAATGCTGCCCCCCCCCGCCCGCAATACAGTTACAGCTTTTATTTCCCTCTACAATGCATTCGAATGAAGAAGCATATAGTCTGTTGTTCTTGTGTTTTTCAGCAGGTCGGTTTTCTGGTTTTAAGGCACTGTCCACAGTGCTGAAATCTGCCTCCATCCACGCTAGACTGCAGGATCCGGTCTCTGTTTTGAGGACAGCTCAAGGTGGTGACCTGGAGTTTTACCAATACATAGTTAATAGCATTCTTGTAGGCTCTAAACACCATTATTTCATCCAACAGCTTCCACCCATCGATCAATATTACAATCCACAAACGCGTCAATCACACCTTCCTGCACCCTACTTTCCAGCCCAGCACGAGGCCAACCGGGGTTTCCATTTAAATCACATCTCTACCTTTTTTTTTTTTTTTTCTCCTTGTTGTTGTTTCTGGGAGCTGCAGAATACAAACCGAGGGTCATCTTTATTTTGGGATCATCACCAAAAATATCCCAAAGCAACATAAATACTCAGGAGTGAGGCTCTTTTTGGTCATGTGAGCCAGGATAATGGGTTTTAATTGGATAGGGCATTAAGATGTGATTGATGCGGGATAATCTAAAACAGGATTTTTTTTTTTTTTCATGAAGAGATGGCTTGATGTTAGCCTGCGAAATGATCGATTGGTACTTTAATAATTGATGTGTGAGGGGAAGATAAGGGAGTAAAGAGTGCAGCTGCGGTTTCAGAGCCTCGTTGTTCGTTAAGCACAGCAACGCGTGCTGTAAGTACCGAGACACGCATGTACAAGCATCGCCTTTGAAATCCTCTGGTGGGGGAGCAACAGTCGTTTTCTTGAGGTTATACCTCGAGGCTATTTTTGCTTAAATCCCGGGTTTCAGAGTAGCTCATACCAGATGAAGTGACATCTCAAGCTTCGCATCGTTATCCGTAGCCCTGCACGAGGAGGCTGGTTGTGTGTGGTGGAGCCTGAACTCGAGTGATGCCACTTTGAATTAGCGTGGGTCTTCATGTCGTGGGCTGAAATTAACAGTCACAGCACACATGCGCCCTCATATAAGCTTGATATTGTTGTATTTAGATGACAACAAAGGCCACAGCTTCCCATCCTGCCCGACTGCAGAACGCAGGAGCAGATCGTGCCACCAGCTGCAGCCTGCCTACGTGTCGCCTCTCCGCTTCTTCCCCTCCTGTGTGTAGCCGATGTGATCGGGATGTAGAGTGCGTCTGCGCCACATTGTTAAGGCCGATCTGGCGAGCCCTGAATCTGTATCGATTTCCATTCCCCGGCCTCTCCTTTCCATCTCTGGAGCTGCGCCATGCAGCCATGCAACCCCCTCCAGCTCCACCATGCAACACCATTTCTCCCATTAACAGCTCACCCTTCATAACACACAGCACAATGACTAATGCAGGCATGCCCCCGCGCTGGCTTGTTGCACACCTCGCCGCATGCTCCGGTCAAAACAGTCAAATGCTCGACTTGAAAGTCTGGGAGGTTTAGCAGCGCCGCTCTGTTTCTGCGATGGAGCGGGATTAGCAGCATGGGAAGACTTTAAGTTCACAGTCGTTTAACCTCCTTTCGCTCGTTATACATCCCACCCACACTGTTCCGTCCTGCACACACGGCTCTGGCCCCGTCGACCTTATTATTCAAAATAATGTCATTTTAATTGAAATCAGATTAGTCCGAGTGAAGAAGCAGGATCCTGCACTGTCCCCCACATCTTCACCCATTTCACACACGCGCGCACACACACACACACACACACACACCTCGTTCCAGTTCACACGGGGGGGGCTTAACAATTAGAAATGCAGTAGAGGTCTGGACTTTGTATAGTCTCGAATACCGTCTCTTCTATTTTAGATGATCAATTCCTACGCTACTCCGTCGCCCCCTCGCCAAACTGGATCGATAGGAGAGAATGACCTTTAAATCAAATTGCTGGCAGAGTCGACTGAATGCAAGCGGCTAGCATCAAAGGGTTAATGGCGCTGTGTCCCCCCCCCCCCAAAAAAAAAAAAAATAATAATACAAAGGGCCCAGACCTCAGATAATCATCGTCCTTGCGCTCTGGAGTCAAATGGCTGCACAAGAAGGGTGTTAAGATTTGGGGTGAATGCTGTGCGGCTGTCGGTGTGAAGATGGCCGGTGAAAAAACAAAATCAACCCGAGGCTTTCGTCCCGCCACAGCGAGCGGTGGTTTACATAAAGAGCCGACGCAAGTGACGGTTCCGAGGAGCGGGCTGTTGTGCAAGAGCGCAGCAGCGCATTGTCAGTGGCGCTCAGCCCGCTGTTATGTAACGCCGGGATGCCCCCCCAAAACTGGGTCTGCTCCGTGCGTCCTGCGCGCCTGCAGGACGGATCGCGTCCTTTGAGTGCCGCAAAATAGCAAATTAAACGACGAATTTTGGCATCACCTTGCTTCACATCGGCTTTCATTTTTTTTTTTTTTTTTTATAATTCAGCAAAACACCTGAGATGTCAGCACTCAGCTAACTGTGCGATTTCTGCGGACAACATGCGTCAGGTGTCCCCGCTCCCACGGACCGAGGAGACTGATACTTTGGGAAATGAGTGACTGATTACTTTTTGGGGAGAGTGGTTATAAATCTGGGTCCAGCGGCGCTGAAGCAGCAGCGATGCCGGGCTGCTTATCAGACGCCCTGACAGGCCATCGCTTATTAAAGGCCCGGTAATGGCTTGTTTAATGCGCAGGCTAAAAACACAAGGCAAGGACAACGTCCGCGCAATCGAAGAGATGAGAGGCTTGAGTACCACCGTTGGGTTTCTGTAATAGCCAGAAGTTATTTAACTTTTACTTCCAATCTGAAATTTCTTAGACCGAGAGAAAAAAAAAAAATCAGGGTATTTCTACTTATTTCTTACACCGATGCATGTTTTAGTAAAAAGAAGCGGCCATAAGAAGAAAGTAGGCCTACGCTATTGCAGATGAAAAAGAAGAATACACATATTTTCCTTACAACAAATAAAACAGTCTGTGGGGAATTTTCGTCACCAGTTGAAGGAAAAATAAGCTTTCGAGAGC